>NW_024070200.1:47677792-48073723 GCF_014754425.2 Oryx dammah
AGCACTGGTCATAGCAAACACCCTCTTCCAACAACACAAGAGAAGACTCTACACATGGACATCACCAGATGGTCAACACCGAAATCAGATTGATTATATTATTTGCAGCCAAAGATGGAGAAGCTCTATACAGTCAGCAAAACAAGACCAGGAGCTGACTGTGGCTCAGATCATGAACTCATTACCAAATTCAGACTTAAATTGAAGAAAGTAGGGAAAACCGCTAGACCATTCAGGTATGACCTAAATCAAATCCCTTGTGATTATACAGTGGAAGTGAGAAATAGATTTAAGGGCCTAGATCTGATACATAGAGTGCCTGATGAACTATGGGATGAGGTTCATGACATTGTACAGGAGACAGGGATCAAGACCATCCCCATGGAAAAGAAATGCAAAAAAGCAAAATGGCTGTCTGGGGAGGCCTTACAAATAGTTGTGTAAGTCTACAAGTATCACCAAAAAAATCAGTTAATCATGAGAAAACAAAAGGAAACTAAAGAATGCAAAAAGTGAATACATTCAGGACTTACCAGGATACCATCAAATGAGATAACATATGCATTGTGGAAGCTCCAGGGAAAAAGAAAGAGAGACAGAAAGGGGCAGAAAGCTTTTTTAAAGAAATAATGGCTGAAAAAGCAAAGTGGAAGTATAAGTCACTCATTTGCATCCGACTCTTTTCGAGTCCATGGACTGTAGCCCACCAGGCTCCTCTGTCCTGGGATTCTCCAAGAATACTGAAGTGGGCAGTCATTCCCTTCTCCAGGGGATCTTCCTGACCCAGGGATTAAATCCAGGTCTCCTGCATTTCAGGTAGATTTTTTACCATCTGAGCCATCAGGGAAGCCCTACCAGGGATCAAACCTGGGCCCCCTGCATTGGCAGCTTGGAGTCTTAATCACTGGACCATGAGGGAAGTCCTCTTGTTAATCTGTCTTTGTCAGTTTAATTTTCAAATCCAGCCAAGGACCCTAAGAGGGTTGAGGAGTACCTTTTATTCCCCAACAAATATGTACTTCTAAATGAAAGAAGTACAATCTGAAAAGGCTATAGACTGAATGCTTCCAACTATATATCATTCTGGGAAAGGCAAAACTACGGAGACAGGAAAAAGATCAGTGGTTGCCAGGAATTTGGAGGAGGGACGAATGGGTAGAACACAAAGGATTTTGGGGGGCAGTGAAACTATTCTGATGTAGTGCCGGATACCTGTCATTATACATGTGTCCCCAAGCATAGAAGGTACAGCCAAAGTGAATCTGAATGCAGACCATGGACGCTGGATGACAATGATGTGTAGGTTCATTAATTATAACAGGTGCATCACTCAGGTGGGGGTGTTGATAGTGGAGGAAGCTATGCCTGTGTGTGTACAGGGGGTATGTTGGAAACCTCTGTACCTTCCACTGAATTTTGCTGTGAATGGAAAACTGCCCCAAGAATAAAGTCCATAAATTTTTTTTAATGACTCAGTGTCTTCGCCAACCACAGAATCATTCTTATTTACCTCAGGACACTTTCAGATTCTGTGAACAGTCAGGACATGGGGAAACTAATTGTCCTATCATTAAGAAGAAAAGGAAGGGAGAATTTAATAGTGATTGCCCTAGATTTCTGATAATAAGCAAACAGGCCCCTTGAATTCCTCTTTAGAGGAAATCTACATCTTCTCTGTCTCCTGGAGACATACATCTTACTGAATCTTTGAAATACAAACATCCAAGGAGATAACTCTCAGCTAACAGAGCCATCTGAGACTAAAAGGAATAAAAAGGGGGAAAAGAGGCTCTTTGGAAACAAACTGATACTTGCTTTTTCTATAGAGTTGCTGGCCCTAAATTTAGTCCACATTCTCCATAATAGTATATATCAGGGCAAATAAAAATTCTTATAATTCTTCTCCAGGAAGGGGTAAAAAGCTTTAGCCCTCATGAGCAGGTAATTTTAACTGTTCCACTTGCTGGAAACATAATTCAGATTAAGAAAAAAAAAATAAGGCAAGGATGAGAATCAACTAATAAAAATTAGTGAAATATGTTTTCTGTGTTTATACCTAGCTGGTGGCCTAAAGAGGGAGAAGGAGAGAGGGAGGGAGAGAGGGAGAGGGAGAGGGAGAATCTCATGGGGATCAAGCCAGCTAAACTGACTAGTCTTATTGTAAGGATTAAATGAACTTTAATATCAATAGTGTACAAATGCAAAAGTAGATTTTTGTTTTCTTTCTGTTACAAGGATACAATTTTCTTGGATTATTGGTCTGCTGTTAATGAGATATTGTAAAAAGGGTGCTGTTTTTGTATTTTTAAGTATGATGAATAATTTTCCTAGGAAATACAGATTTGATGGCTTATCAAAATATAATTTCCTGTGCTTCTTGTTGACTTCATTAGGTCTTTGATTAGTTATAAAACCAAATCTTCTCAATATTAAAAGAGCTAAGGTGTTTTTTTTTTCTGTCTCAAGTATTTTGTTTCCTATATTTGCCTTTGATATCTTTTATTGTCACTTTGGTAAATGAATATGTAACTATTGTTTCTTAGTGATCTATGATCCTATTTAATCAAGTGTTCAAACCTTTTGGCATTTTGACAAACTTTAAAAAATAAAATTCTAAATAAAGTCTTTTTGACTTCAGAGTAACTTTGAGATTTCCCAGAAGTCTCCTAGAAAATCGCAAAGGATTTGTTTTCTCATCTGATAGAAAGAGAGATGTTAAATTGATTAGATTTATTTTTCATGTTAAATTGCATGGGCAGCATTGTTAAAAAAAAAGATGTTTAACCTTCCTTAGATTATATTTGTTGGATTTATGTTATTAATACAAATCTTTCAGGGACTCCTCTGGTTGTCCAATGGTTAAGAAACCGCCTTGAAATTCAGGGGACTTGGGTTCTATCCCTGGTCGGGGAATTAAGATCCCACATACCTTGGAGTAGCTAAGCCCCCGAGCTGCAACTATTGAGCCTGTGTGCTATAACTAGGGGGTCGGTGTACATCAATGAAAGATCCTGCATGATGCAATGGAGATCCTGCCTGCTGCAACTAAGACCCAACACAGCCAAATAAATAAATGAATAAATATTCTCAACTATATTTAAATGTTTCATCAATTGTGTAAAACTCCTAGAAATTTGTTAATGTCCTTACTATCTATGGAAAATTCTGAAAGAGATGGGAATACCAGACCACCTGACCTGCCTCTTGAGAAACCTGTACGCTGATCAGGAAGCAACAGTTAGAACTGGACACGGAACAACAGACTGGTTCCAAACAGGAGAAAGAGTACATCAAGGCTGCATATTGTCACCCTGCTTATTTAACTTATATGCAGAGTACATCATGAAAAACGCCAGGCTGGATGAAGCACAAGCTGGAATCAAGATCGCCAGGAGAAATAACTTCATTAACCTCAGATATGCAGATGACACCACCTTTATGGCAGAAAGTGAAGAGGAACTAAAGATCATCCTGATGAAAGTGAAAAAGGAGCATGAAAGAGGAGCATGAAAAAGTTGGTTTAAAGCTCAGCATTCAGAAAACTAAGATCATGGCATCCAGTCCCATCACTTCATGGCAAATAGATGGGGGAACAGTGGAAACAGTGACAGGCTTCATTTTCTTAGGCTCCAAAATCACTGCAGATGGTGACTGCAGCCTTGAAATTAAAAGACACTTCTTGGTAGAAAAGTTATGACCAACCTAGATAGCATATTAAAAGCAGAGACATCACTTTGACACCAAAGGTCTGTCTAGTCAAGGCTATGGTTTTTCCAGTGGTCATGTATGGATGTGAGAGTTGGACTATAAAGAAACCTGAGTGCCAAAGAATTGATGCTTTTGAACTGTGGTGTTGGAGAAGACTCTTGAGAGTCCCTTGGACTGTAAGGAGATCCAACCAATCCGTCCTAAAATAGGTCAATCCTGAGTGTTCATTGGAAGGACTGATGTTGAAGCTGAAACTGCAATACTTTTGCCACCTGATGCAAAGAACTGAGTCATTTGAAAAGAGCCTGATGCTGGGAAAGATTGAAGGCAGGAGGAAAAGGGGACAACAGAGGATGAGATGGTTGGATGGCATCACCGACTCAAAGGACATGAGTTTGGGTAGGTTCTGGGAGTTGGTGATGGACAGGGAGGCCTGGCGTGCTGCAGTCCATGGGATCTCAAAGAGTCGGACAAGGCTGAGTGACTGAACTGAACAATCCAAAAGTACTTAATCCTCAAAGAGATTCATGGAAAAGACTCTGACAAATACTCTGGAGTACAAGTTTCTGATAACTCTGAGATCTTATCACTGGACTGGGTAAGAATTTCCAGAACTCTAGTAAAGAAACTGATGGATTCATAAAGCTGGTTAACTCAACATAAAGCAGAACAAAAATTAACTATACAGGACTGAAAAAACTGATGAGGATGACTATAAAATTGTTATGATCTGTCTAAAACTTTGCTAGTTCTTCCCAGGCGGTTCAATGGTAAAGAATCCGCTGTCAGTGCAGGAGATGGAGCTTTGATCCCTGGGTCAGGAAGATCTTTGGGAGGAGGAAATGGCCACCCATTTCACTATTCTTGCCTGGGAAATTCCATGGACAGAGTAGCCTGGTGGGTTACAGTCCATGGGGTCACAAAGAGTCGGGCACTGCTGAGTGACTAAAACAAAAACAACAACAGTTCTTTAATGTTTTATTTTCTGGATATAAGGGATTTTTTTTTCTTTTTTCACGTTATTTATAACTTACAGCAATTAATAAATTATACCATTATAAACAGAAGTAAAATTTCCTTATCAATTGCATTATAATGAACTCTAATCAGATCTTCAGTGCTACCTACAGACTAATTGTTTAGTGAGTGAAAATTACTGAGTTGTGTCCGACTCTTTGTGACCCTCCCCCATGGACTGTAGCCTACCAGGCTCCTATGTCCATGGAATTCTCCAAGCAAGAATACTGGAGCGGTAGCCTTTCCGTTCTCCAGAGGATCTTCCCTATCCATGGATTGAACCCTGGTCTCCCACATTTGGGGCAGATTCTTTACAGGCTGAGCCACTAGGGAATGCCTGTGCCCCCCCCCCCCCCCCACCCCCAGGTTTGTATGTTGGAATCTAACTCCCAGAGTGATGGTATTTGGACGTGATTGGATCATGTGGGTGGAACCCTCAGGAATGGGACTAGTGCCTTTATCAAAAGAGACTCCAGAGAGCTCCCCTACTCCTACCATGAGGACACAATGAGAAGACAGCTGCCCGTGAACCAGGAAGTGGGTTCTCACCAGGCACTAAACCTCCTGGCAACTGGATCTTGGACTTCCCAGCCTCCAGAAAGGTGAGAAATACATTTCTGTTGTTTGTAAGCCACCCAGTCTAGAGTTGGAGAAGGAAATGGCAACCCACCTTGCCTGGAAAATCCCATGGACAGAGAAGCCGGGCAGGCTGCAATCCATGGGGTCACAAAGAGTCAGACACGACTTGGTGACTGACGAAACCACCAGTCGAGAGTACTCTGTTACAGTAGTCTGAGCAGACTAAGAAACTCCCTGATCCCTCCAGGGTTCAGAAATTCTTATTGAGCCTTGTAACCAATATACTGAGGCAACAGGGAAGCTGTGGGGTTTCCCAGGATGAGTCAGAAGAAGCTTTGCAGTTTCTGCCTTGTTCTCTGAAACACGCTCTACTGAAGCCCTTAGACACCATATTAAATCTGACTGTATAAAATCTGACTGCCCACCTGGGAAGAAAATGTGAGGGAACCTGGGAACTACCTAAAAGTAGAAAAACCAAATTGAGCCCAATTTGGTTTGCAGTTATTCCCCCCAGGGCACGAGGCCTGAGAATGAAACCTTCTTGGACCTTCCAGCCTAGCCCAGCTGCCACCTGAATGTCACCTAGTGACCTTGTCAATACCATGTGGAAGCTGAAGAATCAGCCTTGCTCAAATTCTTTTTTTTTGGCTGCACTATGAGGCTTGAAAGACTTTACTTTCCTGATCAGGGATCGAACCTGGGGCCTGGCCACATTCTTGACCCAAATATTTTAAGATCTACTTCAAGGTTTTTTTCTTTAAGTCACTAAGTTTCATGGCAGTTTGTTTTGCATCAATAGCTAGCTAAAACAATATTAATGTCAAATACCGTCATTCTATTTTTGTTTTATTTCAGGTACATAACATTTAGATTTTCTTCCTCAGTTGATTTGTACAAAGTCTCTTTTATTTTATTATTTGTCCTCCTGTTTTGCTGTTCTTATAGGCACCTATGCTATAACCTTCCAAATCTACCAACCACATTTATTAAGATACATGTCTGGTCTTGAAAATATATGACATTTTATTTTTTGTACATACTTTTACTTATTTTTATTGAAGTATAGTTGATATACAATACTGTGTTAGTTTCAGATGTATAGCACAGTGATTCACTTTTATAAATATATGTGCTGTGCTGTGCTTAGTTGCTCAATCATGTCCACCTCTTTGCTCGGCAGGCTACTCTGTCCGTGGGGATTCTCCAGGCAAGAATACTGGAGTGGGTTGCCATGCTCTCCTCCAGGGGATCTTCCCAACCCAAGGATTGAACCCAGGTCTCCCACATTGCAGACAGATTCTTTACTGTCTGAGCCACCAGGGAACCCAAGAATACTGGAATGAGTACATATCCCTTCTCCAGGGGGGTCTTCCTGACCCAGGAATCATGCTGAGGTCTCCTGGTAGGTAGATTCTTTACCAGCTGAGCTACCAGGGAAGCCCATATATATGTGTGTGTGTGTGTGTGTGTGTGTATGTATGTATATATAAGTGTAAGGATATATATATAAAATAGTGTGGGCTCAGTAGCTCAGTCATGTCCGACTCTTTATGACCCCATGGACTGTAGCCCACCTGACTCCTCTGTCCATGGAATTTTCCAGGCAAGAATACTGATTCTTCACCACTAGCACCACCTGGGAAGCCCAACACAGCAATCTCTCTCTTGAGTATACCCGCTCCCCACCTCACCTCCCCCAAAACTGTCTTGCAAAGGTTTCTAAGGTTTACAACAACCTTGTGTGTCATAAAAAGGACCTGGAAGCCAGCTAGATCCAACACTAGCAGAAAGGAGAAAGAATAGAGGCTAGGTTTTAGATTGAATGATATCAGGGGGAAAGACCTAGATTCCATGAAGCAACATGGTAAGATCTCAGAAATTTACAAGCTGAGTGTAAAAAAGTAAAAAACAGGACACCATTTAAATAAGACATCAATTGTGTAACTTTAAAAGTATGTACACTGAAACTGGCACTACATTGTAAATCAGCTGTCAGTTCAGTTCAGGCGCTCAGTCGTGTCCGACTCTCTGCGACCCCATGGACTGCAGCACGCCAAGCTTCCCTGTCCATCACCAACTCCTGGAGCCTGCTCAAACTCATGTCCATCAAATCAGTGATGCCATCCAACCATCTCATCCTCTGTCGTCCCCTTTGCCTCCTGCCCTCAATCTTTCCCAGCATCAGGCTGTTTTCAAATGACTCAGTTCTTTGCATCAGGTGGCCAAAGTATTGCAGTTTCAGCTTCAACATCAGTCCTTCCAATGAACAGTCGGGACTGATCTCCTTTAGAATGGACTGGTTGGATCTCCTGCAGTCCAAGGGACTCTCAAGAGTCTTCTCCAACACCACAGTTCAAAAGCATCAATTCTTTGGTGCTCAGCTTTCTTCACAGTCCAGCTCTCACATCCATACATGATCACTGGAAAAACCATAGCCTTGACTTGACGGACCTTTGTTGGCAAAGTAATGTCTCTGTGTTTCAATATGCTATCTAGGTTGGTCATATCTTTTCTTCCAAGGAGCAAGCGTCTTTTAATTTCAAGGCTGCAGTCACCATCTGCAGTGATTCTGGAGCCCAAGAAAATGAAGTCTGTCACTGTTTCCACTGTTTCTCCATCTATTTGCCATGAGGTGATGGGACCGGATGCCATGATCTTCGTTTTCTGAATGTTGAGCTTTAAGCCAACTTTTTCACTCTCTTCTTTCACTTTCAACAAGAGGTTCTTTAGTTCTTCGCTTTCTGCCATAAGAGCGCTGTCATCTGCATATCTGAGATTATTGATATTTCTCCCAGCAGTCTTGATTCCAGCTTGTGCTTCATCCAGCCCAGTGTTTCTCATGAGGTACTCTGCATATAAGTTAAATAAGCAGGGTGACAATATACAACCTTGACGGACTCCTTTCCCTATTTGGAACCAGTCTGTTGTTCCATGTCCAGTTCTAACTGTTGCTTCTTGACCTGCATACAGATTTTTCAGGTGGCAGATAAGGTGGTCTGGTATTCCCATCTCTTTGAGAATTTTCCACCGTTTGTTGTGATCCACACAGTCAAAGGCTTATACACCCCCCCAAATTTTTTTTAATTATACATAATAACCTATAAGAGGAAATAATCTGAAAAAGAGTATATATATATATATTTCTTCTCAGGTGGCTCAGTGGTAAAGAATCCACCTGCCAATGCAGGAGACGCAGGTTTGATCCCTGGGGAGGGAAGAACCCGGGGAGAAGGCAGTGGCAACCCATTCCAGTATTCTTGCCTGGAAAATCCCATGGCCAGAGGAGCTTTGTGGGCTACAGTCCATGGGGTCGCAAAGACCTGGATGCATCTGAGTACAGCACACCATAGGGAGTGTGTATTTTTTCACCCAGTGGTTCAAAACATTTTTAAAAACTTTTTATTCTAGATTGGAGTATAGTTGATTAACACTGTTATGATAGTTTCTAGTGCACAGCAAAGTAATTCAGTTGTACATATATATGTCTATTCTCTTTCAAATTCTTTCCCTATTTAGGTTGTTACATAATATTGAGCAGAGTTCCCTGTGCTATACAGTAGGTCCTTGTTGGTCATCCATTTTAAAAACAGCATACATATTGAAAGGTACCATGTCAATCCCAAACTCCTTAACTATCCCTTCCCCCAAAAGTGTGTATTCCTTTTTTCTTTCATCCTTTTTTTTTTGACCATGCCATGCAACATGTGGGCTCTTAGTTCCCCAACCAGGGATTGAACCTACTCCCCCTGCAGCAGAAGCACAGCCATTTTAATCACTGGTCCACTAGGGAAATATTGGGAGTGTGCATTCTTAATTTTACTAAGTACTGTCAGACTACTGTCAGACTACTCTCCAGACAGTTGCACCACTTTATGTCATACCAGCAAGACACGAGGGCTCTTCATTCCCCCATATTCTCCAGAACTTGATAACATCTAACTTCTTCCTTTTGTAAAGCAGTGTCAGTTGTTTTGATTTGCATTTTTCTCGTTACTGGTAAGACAGAATATCCCTTCCTGTGTTTACTAGCCTGGTGTGTTTCCCCTTCAGTGCATTTTCTAGCAAATCCTTTGCCCACTTTAAAAATTGAGTTTCCTGTCTTTTTCTTGTTGATCTACAGTTCTTGAATGTTCTAGGTATGACTCTGCTCTTGGCTTTGCACAGATTTTTCTCAGACTATCATTAGTCTGAGACTCATTAGTCTTTGTTTCTGGAGCACTCTATGGAACTCAAACCTTTAAATGGTCAAATCCCTTGATTTTTTTTTTTTTTTTGCCTTTATAATTTTAAAAATCTTGTTTAAGAGTTCCACCCTTTCCAAGCTTATAAAGTTTTTCTTCTTCTTTTTTTTCCCTTCTAATAGTTTTTACCCCTGAACCTGCCACCAGACCTCTGGGACTCAGAGTCTCTCATCAGCAAGCTCCCTGGCATCATGAACCTTTCCTCTCAGTGTTCCCTTAGCCTTTACCTTCTTTCTCTAAATGAATCCTAGCTCTCCCCAGGAATGCTGCTGAACCAAAGGCTACTGATTAGACTCTAGAGCACACTGGGATAAATTAGAAAAAGGCATCACTTCTGGGTAACAAAGCCCCAGGCACCCGAGTGGTGAAGGGAATGTGGATAAGACTTTTTTCCCCTGGTGGCCCTCTTGCCTGGCACTCTCATGCAAGGCACATTCCTGGACAAAGTGTGGTTTTATTGTAGCCCTTGTCATCTTTTTTTTTTTTTTTTTTTAAATACTTATTTATTTCACTGGACTCGGTCTTCTTTGTGGCACGTGGGATCTTCCCACTGGGGCACGAAGGATCTAGTTCCATGACCAGGGATTGAACTCAGGCTCCCTACATTGGGAGCTCAGGATCTTAGCCACTGGACCACCAGGGAAGTCCCACCTTTATCATCTTTTACCCCCAACATTTCAATTCTTAAGCACTGTACTCTCTGACCACTTCCTCCTATATTTCTTGCTCCATCAATATGTCATCCCTGTAGGAACCTGCAATGCACTGACACCACTTTCTCTATGTGCTTCTGCCATCTGGTCTCCAGCCCCCTTCCACCAGCAACCCTCATTACACAGTTTAGCCTCTGGGTATCACATCACGATAACCACTTCCTTAAACTCTCAGCTCCTCTGGCAAGACTCCAACCCAGGTTGTTTCCAACTTTCTTCTATCTCTGAAGTTGCACATGAACTGACTGCTGAAAATTCATGATCATGCTGAAAAGCCTCACTTTTAATGTGTGACCACATATCTCAACATCCTTACTGACTATTCCTTCCATGAGGAACGTTCGTCCACCAGATAGTGAAGGGCTTACTCCACTATTTAGTTTAAGGCCCTGCTCAAATCTCATCTCTCTCACCTTTTTTTTTTAATCAAAAAAATTTCTTTTGGCTGTGTTGGGGCTTCATTATGGCACATGGGTTCTCTCTAGTTGTGGCACTAGGGTTAATTAGTTGTGCCATGCAGGCTTAGCTGCCCTGAGGCATATGAGATCTTAGTTCCCTGATCAGTGGTTGAATCTGTGTCCCCTGCACTGGAAGGTGGATTCTCAACTACTGGACCACCAGAGAAGCCCCTCGAGTCTCCTCTTTAGCAAGGCCCTTCTTGATCATTCTATATAAGACCCCTCTCCCAGCATCATCTATCTCCCTACTCTGCTCTTTTTCATATGGTATTTCATCTCCCAACATAATTATTCATTATGTGCTTGCTGCCTGTCTTCCCTATCTTCCACCTGAATGGAAGCTCAGTAAAGCCTACTTCTCTATTCTGTTCCACGCTGTATCTCCAGAACCTAGAACAGTTTTGTCACATGAGAGGCACTCAGTAAATAATTCTGAAATGAATGAATGATGATGGTTTCCAGAATGGATGTCCCAAAGCATTAAAAAAAAAAATTGAGCAGGTGTGGCCAACACTGCCAAGAAGATCCTGAACTTATCTCCTCCCAGGGGCACACCAAAATTAGAACTATTTACAGAACAACTATTTATAAGGACAACATGAATACTAGCAGAAAAGATTTTCTGCAAATAAAGAAAGAAGGAACCACAATGAGACAGGTAAGTGCATAAATGCAGCGTAGTCAAAACCCATACCCCTAGGGAGGTGGCCCACATACAGAAGAATAACCACAATTGTGGAGGTTCTCCCCTGAGAGTGAGAGCTCTGAGCCCTAACTGAGCTCTTGGGCCTGGGATTCCTACACTGGGAAGACAAGACCCAGTAACAATTGGCTTTGAAGGCCAGCAGGGCTTGCATACAGGAAAGTCTGAGGGCTGTAGAAAACAGACATTTCATGCTTAAAGGGCCCATATAAAACCTACATGCTCCAAGTCTCAACTCAGAGGCAGTAATTTGAAAGAAGCCCGGATCAGACACACTTGCTGATCTTGGAGAGCTCCCCAGAGGGGCAGGAGGCAGGAGGCAACTAGAAGTCCCCTTAGAGATGTAGATGCTGGTGGCAGCAATCTGGGGGAATGTGTTCTACCGTGAGGGCACTGGTATCAGCAAGTGCCATGTTGGAGTCTTCTCTCAAGCTTATTAGCACAAGGACATTATCCACCCACCAGTTGGCTGGCACTAGCCCTGGGACCTTTCAGACTGTGCAATATGAGGCAGGACCTGGCAGCCAACAGGCCAGGAGCTAATCCTGCCTACCAGCATGCCCACAGTAGTCAGCCCCAGCACAACAGAAAAGTTCACAAAACTATAATAATCAAAACAGTATGGCATAAAAGCAGACACCTAGATCATAGAACAGAGAGCCTAGAAACAAACCCACATTTATATGGTCAATTAATTTATGACTAAAGAGGCAAGACTATACAATGGGGAAAAGAAAGTTTCTTCAACAAATGATGCTGGGAAAACTGGATTGCTACATACAAAGGAATCAAACTGGACTACTTTCTCACATCATATACAAAAATAAAATCAAAGTGGGTTAAAGACTTAAATGTAAGACTTGAAGCCATAGAACTCCTAGAAGAAATCATAAGCAGTCTGCTCCTTGACATTGGTGTTAGCCATATTTTTAGATATGTTTCTTCAGATGAGGGCAACAAATGCAGAAATAAACAAATGAGATCACACCAAAAGCTAAAAAGCTTTTCCACAATGAAGGAAACTGTCAACAAAACAAAAAGGCAAGCTACTGAATGGAAGAAGATATTTGCAAATTATGTATCCAATGAGGGGTTAATACACCCAATACATGAAGAACTCATACAAATCAGCATCAAAAAAAAAAAAAAAAAAACAATTAAAAAGATGGGCAGAAAATCTGAATAGACATTTTTCCAAAGAAGACATACAGATGGCCCACAGAAAAGATGTTCATCACTAACCATCAGGAAAATGAAATCAAAACCACAATAAGAGAGGACTTCCTTGCTGGTCCTTTGGTTAAGAATCTACCTTGCAATGCAATGGTTTCTATCCCTGATAGGGGAACTAGGATCCCACATTCATGGAGCGGCTAGGCCTGCACACCACAGCTAGAGAGTCTGGGCACCACAGTGGATGATCCAACATGATGCAGTCAAATAAAAAAATATTAAAAACAAACCTGCAATGAGATATCACCTCATGTCCACTAGGATGGCTACCATGAAAAAAAACAAACAAACAGAAAATGAATGTTGATGAGGACGTGGAGAAATTAGAATCCTTGTTGTGAATATAAAATGGTATAATAATATGGTGGTCCCTCAAGAAATTAAAAACAGGAGACGTCCCTAGTGGTCCAGTGGCTAAGACTCTGCACTCCCAATGCAGGGAACCCAGGTTCCATCCCTGGCCAGGGAATTAGGTCCCAACTGCTGCAACTAGCAGTTTGCTCACTGCAACTAAAGATCTTCCTGCATACTGCATTGAAAATCCCACATGCTGCAACTGGGACCTGGCGCAAATCAAATAAATAAATAAATATTTTTTAAAAAAGAAATGAAAAACAGAGTTTCCATATGATCCATCAATTCCACTCCTGAGTATATAATTCAAAATAATTGAAATCAGACTGTCAAAGAGATATTTGTACACCCACATTTATAGCAGCAGTATTTACAATAGCCAAAAGGGGGAAGCAACTCAGTGTCTATCAATCCGTTCAGTGCAGTCACTCAGTCATGTCTGGCTCTTTGTGACCCCATGGACTGCAGCACGCCAGGCCTCCCTGTCCATCACCAACTCCCGGAGTCCACCTAAATTCATATCCATTGAGTCAGTGATGCCATCCAATCATCTCATCCTCTGTCGACCCCTTCTCCTCTTGCCTTCAATCTTTCTCAGCACCAGTGTCTTTTCCAATGAGTCAGCTCTTCGCATCAGGTGGCCAAAGTATTGAAGTTTCAGCTTCAACATCAGTCCTTCCAATCAATAGGTGAGTAGAAAACAAAACGTGAAGTTATCGACACAATGGGAAATTATGGTCTTAGAAAGGAAGGAAATCCTGCTACCTGCTACCACTTGGGTGAATCCTGAGACCACTATGTTTAGTGAAATAAGCCAGTCTCAAAAAGACAAATATTGTACAGTTTCACTTAGAGAAAGTACCTAGAGTCATCAAATTCATGGACACAAGAAGTAGAATAGTGGTTGCCAGGGGCTGTGGGAAGGAAGAGCTGGGAACTACTGTTTATTGGGTAAAGAGTTTCAGTTATGTAAGATAAAAGGAGTTCTGGGGATGGATGGTTGTGACTGTTGCATAACAAAATGAAGGTACATAATCCCATGGAATTCTACACCTGTAATGTTTAGATGGTGAATTCAGTCCTATGTATTGAATTTTTTTTAACATGATTATTTGAAAGGTGAGATCATTGTTCTCTTACAGTAGAACATATAAAATTTGTAACATATGAAGATTATAAATAAACAGGGGCTTAAATTGTATTTTAAATTTTAATGAAATAAAATAAAAATTAGGTTGTGTTATAAGCCAACCATGCCTTTAATAAATTGGTCCTTATGAAACTCAAATAGTATTGTAAATTTGTAGATCTATTGAAATTTTCTACTTATATTTTCTGGGTATTACAGTGTAATAGTTCTGTAATTATTATAGACAATAACAAATACATTATATTTTAATACTCACTTGATTTTATTTTTTGACACTCATGCTTTGGAGATTTGGGACAGAAATAACTATATGTATATGTTAAATTTAAAAAATGAGTCTTTGTCTATACAACGACCTAAAACACAAAAGGAGAATTTTGTCTCTAACTCAAAGTGTATTTCTCTATATTCCAGCCTTTATTATACATATAAAGCTCTACCAGCAAATTGGTATTCTCCTTAATATGCCCCTAAGGGTATTTTTGTACATGTAACGAGTGCCGAACCAAAGAGAGGCTGATCCAAACTCTTGTACTCTTGATGTCTCCTGTTTTCCACTCATCTCCTAAATAAGATTTCTCTTCAGGTTAGCAACTAAATACAGCTGCCAAAAAAGGGTAAGTAGCAGAAAGCCTCTACCAGATATAAACTATAAGTTCAGAGTAATGATAAGTTACTAGAACACTATCACCTCTAATTTGAAAACAAATGCAAACAACTGGATCAAGTTATGCAAGTGTTTATACAATCATAGCAGAATCAGGAATTATTACCAGTACCTATCATACCTGGTAAGTCTGTTCACCATACGGCCGCTGAGAACAATTCAGGAGTTATATTATCGGTCATGATATTACATTTTATCTTAGGAGAAAACGAACAATTATAGCTTGAGTCAAGATTTTTAGTGACAGCTCATCAATTTATAAAACGAAAAGAGCAACACATTTAAGCACTGACAACAAAAGACTTTTGAAAGACCCATCCCCCAGCTGGGATGCACTTGTCCACAGATGGTATAGGGCTATGAACATTACTAGCCAGATTATAAAGGGAATCTTCATCCCTTGGAATTAGTGGAAACCTTGGAATATAAGACAGGACTTTAGAAAATAAACTGAACAAATTTTGCACAAAAATCTAATTCACGTGGTCAAATGCTTTATCACTTGACAGTCAACAAAATGATAGAACTCTCCCTCTGCAGAGTCAAGGCAAAGCCCTTGTCTATTGTCTACGGATATTTATCTAATGCAATCATATTTATTGATCTATTGAACACACACTTGCCTGTATTTTTGAACACACTGAAGGTTTTTTGTTCAGAGGTATTGATTATATTTGAACATGACTATATTCAGAAGAATCTTAAACCACCCCTTGAGATGTGCCTCTCTGTGAAACACAACATTCCTCAAAACAATACTATAAATATATTCACTATATTTATATATTTTCCTTATGCCATGGATTTTTTTTACACCAAAATATGGTCTGGATAAGCTAGAGTATAAATAAACTGATTACCTATAGGAGAGGAAGGGAACAGGGTGGAAGAGAAAAGGGGAGAAGCCATACTTGTCTGAATATAACTTGTTTTTCAGATTGGACTTTAGACTTACGTGGATGTTTAACATAAGAGTAAAACAAACTTAAGTCAAAATGTGTTGGCAATTTGTGTCTTCCTTTCTTTTTTCTTGATCAGTCTATCTAGAAGTTGATCAGTTTTATTGATCATCTCAGAGAACCAGCTTTTGGCCTCATTGATTTTCTCTAATGTTTGCCTGTCTCCTATTTTATTGATTTCCACTCTTATTTCTTTCCCTCTACTTATGTTGAGTTTAATTTGCTCTTCTTTTTCTAGATCCTTAAGATGGAAGCTTGACTTTAGACATTTTTTCCTTTATAATATAAATATTTACACAGCTATAAATTTGCCTCTAAGAATGTTGCCTATGTGTATGTGTTTGCAAAGATTTTGTTTTTAAACGATAAACCCAAAGTCTTTACTAGATACAATAATATTCGGATTGCTATTTTCTTCTTATACCAGTTTCAGTCATTTGTGGTTGTCAGTAGCTTTTCAAGGGACACGCTGGGTGTTCAGTGCAGCTCCTCCACCCAGGCTGGCTGGAACCCAACCATCTCTCAGACTGAGTGAGCTGTGGGAATTGTTCAGCTTACAGCTTCTCATAGTTGTTCTTTCGCTGCTCTGCAAAAAAGGACTCTAGGGGTGTGCATAGCTTTAAGGGTGTTACTTCTCCCAGGCTTTCTGGGTGGAGAGAGCTAAGGAATCTGTTAGTGTATTTCTTTTTTTGATGTGGACATTTTAAAAGTCTTTATTGAATGTTGCTACTGTTTTATGTTTTGGTCTTTTGGCCATGAGGCATGCGGACTCTTAGCTCCCCAACCAGGGATCGAACCTGCACACCCTGAACTGGAAGGCAAAGCTTTAACCACTGGACCACCGAAGAAGTCCTTCTGTGTACATTCTCATATCTGTGTCTATTTCTTTATGTATCTATACTGAAAACCATAAATCACACAGTACCTCCAATTCCAATACCATCCTGCAAGGTACCCTTTCCCTATTTTTACGTGTTCTCCCTTCCCCTTACCATATTTTTTAAGTCCTTTCTCTGACAGTGAGAAACTTGATTCCCATGGTGAATCCCCTTGTATGTAGCTAGCCTCTTATTGCTACTGCCACTTCTCCCCATGCCCCCAGGCATCCACTCCCCGTGGGCTCCGTCAGCCCCTGAAGGATCACCTCACTCACAAGAACTCCATCTCACCCCTTATCTCATGCCACGTTGAACCTCTGCTCCACAGCCCTCTGTCCTGCTCAGACTCTGATGTCCCACGCCAGGCTGCCCCTCGGTGGGGACACCCTTCTTACCCTGCCCTGTGCATTGACTCCTTCATGGATCACCCCTCGCAAAGAGTCGGACACGACTGAGTGACTAAGCACAGCACACAAATATCATTAACCTATCACCTAAACAAAAGTAAGAATCATGGCAATAATTTATATCTAACATATACCCCTCCCCCTCATATCACTCCTTCCAGATATCTACCAAGATATCCTGGGGCTGGAGGGATAAATTTGGAATTTGAGATTAACAAATACACACTACTATATATAGAATATATACGTAAAATAGATACACAACAAGGTCCTACTGCATAGCACAGGGGACTATATACAGCATCTTATAACATTTAATGGAAAAGAATCTGAAAAAGAACATATACCTATAATACATTTATAATATATTTTTAACTGAATCACTTTGCTGTACACTTGAAATATTAATCAACTATACTTCAATTAAAAAAATAATTTAGGGACTTCCCTGGCAGTCCAGTGGGTAAGACGCTTCACTCCCAATACAGAGGGCCCAGGTTTGATCCCTGGTTCAGACTTTATTTTGGGGGGCTCCAAAATCAGTGCAGATGATGACTGCAGCCATGAAATTAAAAGACGCTTACTCCTTGGAAGAAAAGTTATGACCAACCTAGATAGCATATTGAAAAGCAGAGACATTACTTTGCCAACAAAGGTCCGTCTAGTCAAGGCTATGGTTTCTCCAGTAGTCATGTATGGATGTGAGAGTTGGACTGTGAAGAAAGCTGAGCGCTGAAGAATTGATGCTTTTGAACTGT
This sequence comes from Oryx dammah, assembly GCF_014754425.2. NCBI lineage: Eukaryota > Metazoa > Chordata > Mammalia > Artiodactyla > Bovidae > Oryx > Oryx dammah. Next base: position 47,695,618 of record NW_024070200.1, read on the forward strand.
GGTGCTGGAGAAGACTCTTGAGAGTCCCTTGGACTGCAAGGAGATCCAACCAGTCCATTCTGAAGGAGATCAACCCTGGGATTTCTTTGGAGGGAATGATGGTGAAGCTGAAGCTCCAGTACTTTGGCCACCTCATGCGAAGAGTTGACTCATTGGAAAAGACTCTGATGCTGGGAGGGATTGGGGGCAAGAGGAGAAGGGGACGACCGAGGATGAGATGGCTGGATGGCATCACTGACTCGATGGACGTGAGTCTGAGTGAACTCCGGGAGTTGGTGATGGACAGGGAGGCCTGGCGTGCTGCGATTCATGGGGTCGCAAAGAGTCGGACAGGATTGAGCGACTGAACTGAACTGAACTGAACTAGGGAACTGGATTCCACAAGCCACAACTAATACCTGGTGCAGCCTAAACAAATACATAAACAAAATAAAATTTAAAAAATTAAAAGTGGAATGTATTAAAATAAAGGTTAATAGAGATGAAAATCACTTCTCTGAAAAAAAAAGCATCTTGAATCCAATGTTCGTCATTTCCTTGATTTCCTTTGTATAATTTTATTGCATTTATATATTTGAAAAAAGTACATATTTTTTAGTTGTTTTTCAGCTTTACAGAAAAGACACAGACGTATGTAACCTTTGGGGCCTTACTTTTTATCTTTGTATTTTATTTCTAAGATTCATCTATATTGTGTGTTTCACTATAGTTTACTCATTGTTTGTTTGTTTGTTTGTTTGGCTGAGTCAGTTCTGAGTTGTGGTACTTGGGATCTAGTTCCCTGACCAGGTATTGAACTTGGGCCCTCTACGTTGGGAGTGCAAATCTTAGACACTGGACCACCAGGGAAGTCCCTAGTTTGTTGATTTTTGGCTGGTCTATATATTTGAGTGTATGAATTTACCATAGTTAATTCATCCATTTCCCTGTTGGTGGGCAATTAGTTTATGTCTAGGTTTTGTTTGTTTTATAGTTTTGTCATTTCCTTGGAATTTGAAAACTTTTTCAGGATGTGACTGTGTGTGAATCTTTTTTTGTTGCTCAGAAAATTTTCTAACACCTGTGTGACTTTTCCAACTTGACCCTTTTTATTTTTTCCAGTCTGCTGCTGCTGCTGCTAAGTTGCTTCAGTTGCGTCCGACTCTGTGCGACCCCATAGACGACAGCCCCCCAGGCTCCGCCGTCCCCGGGATTCTCCAGGCGAGAACACTGGAGTGGGTTGCCATTTCCTTCTCCAGTGTATGAAAATGAAAAGTGAAAGTGAGGTCCCTCAGTCGTGTCCGACTCTTTGCCCCCATGGACTGTAGCCTACCAGGCTTTTCCGTCCATGGGATATTCCAGGCAAGAGTACTGGAGTGGGATTCCATCGCCTTTTCCATTTTTCCAGTCTACAGCCCCTATAATAACTACTTGCACATTTTTTATATTTTTAGTAATGCTGCTATGGACATTCTTACATGTCTCTGGATGTGCGTGTCTAACAGCGTAGGTATATATCTAAGAGTGGACTTGCTGAGTCATAATAATCTTATTGTTTTCTAAGGTTGTTGCCTGAACTTACATTCCCATCTTCAAGGTTTAGGAGATATTATGGGTTTAGGTCCTTTCTAATGCTTGATTGCATCAACATTTTTGCTTTTGCCAATCAAATGTTTGTAAAAGAGTATCTCCTTGTGGTCTTGATTTGCATTTATTGGATTATTTGTAAAACTCTGTTCATATTTTGTTGATGTATGTGGTTCCCACATCTTTTGCCTATTTTTCAATCAGACTTTGTGTCCTTTTCATATTAATTAATTAAAGTTTTTTATCCATTTTTGAGCTGAATTCTTTGTCAATGTGCGCCTTTTATTTTCTTAAGTTTTCCTTTAAAAAAAAATTCTAAAGCTTAATGTAGTCAAATTGTCAATTGTCAATGTTTTTCATAGCTTGTTTGGGAAAATTTTCCCTCCTCCGTGTTCTAAAGGATAGGTCTTTAAGCTCTTTGCTAAAATTTTCCCATTTTGCTTTGGAATCTAAATTCTTAATTTTTTCTTTTTTTATGTCCTTTTTTTTGGCCACAGCACAGGGCATGGGGGATCTTGTTTCCCCAGCCAGGAATCCAACCCATGCCCCCTGCATTGGAAGCTCAGAATCTTAACCATTGGATCACCAGGGAAGTCCCTGAAGTCTTGATTTTTTGTAATTGAGTTCTACATATCATATGAGCAGGGGTTCAATTTTTCCCTACATAGATAACCATTTTTTTTCAGCTCCTTTTCCACTTACCTACCACATAAAACTATTCACTCTGTCTTTAGAAATGTCCTGGCTATCTTTGGACTTTTACTTTTCCGTGTACTTTTTGGAATAATCTTAACAAGTTCTATGGAAAACCATACTGAGATATTGATTGAAACTGCATCAACTATAGATCAATTTGGGGAAGACTGACATTTTAGAATAATATGCCTTTCTATCCATAAATGGGATATATCTATCTACTTATTTAGGTCTTTTAAAGCATGTTCTAATAAAGATTTATTATTTTATCTTAGAAGTCTTTTAATATTTTCTCTTTAATTACATTTTCTAGATGTTTACTGCTGGGGTATAAAAATGCAACTAACCTTTTGTGTATTAATCTTATATATTTCCATTTTGTTAAACTCTCCTATTGTTTCTAATGATTTATCTGTAGATTCTTTGGGGGCTTCTATATTATTATTTACAAATAATAAAAGCTTTATTTCTTTTTTCCAATCATTATGCCTTTAATTTATTTTTCTCATGTTATTACATTGACTAAAACCTCATATACAATATTGATTAAAAATAATGATAGTGGGCATTCTTATCTTATTTCTGAGTTTAAAGGGAATACTTTTAAAGTATCCCCTTAGAATCATATTTGCTCTGTTATTATTTTTTTTAATATTTATTTATTTGGCTGTGCTGGGTCTTAGTTTTGGCATGTGGGATCTTTAATGGCAGTGTGTGAACTCTTAGTTGCAGTACATTGGATCTAGTTCCTGACCAGGAATTGAACCAGGGACCCGGCATTGGGTGTGCAGAGTTTTAGCCACTGGACCACCAGGAAAGTCCCATTTTTTAAAATAGACATACTTAAGCAGATTTAGAAAGTTTCTTTCTATTTCTAATTTACTATGAGTTAAAAAATAATGTATGAATATTGAATTTTATCAAATAATTTTTCTGTATCTATTAAGAATTTACATGGATTTCTGAATCTTTTAACTTAGTAAATTACATTTGTAGATTTTCTAGTCATTCTTTCATTCTTTGGATAAATGCACCTTGGTCATTGTGTATTATATTTTTTATACACTTTGGGTTTGGTTTGATAATATTTTATTTAGAATTTTTACATCTATATTTATTGCCCTTTCTCACAATCTCAGTTTGTCTTTAGCATCAAAATTATGTTGGCTCTGTAAAGTGAGTGTGAAAGAGTTTGTATTAACTTGGGTTGATCTGTTCTTTGAAAATTTGATAGACTTTTCCTTTTTTTTTTTTGATAGATCTTTCCTTAAAAACTTTGGGCCTAAAAAAAATGAGAAAACCAAAACTGTGTGCCTGGGATTTACTTAATGGAAAGATTTCAACCACTGATTAATTTTAAAACGTTATAATGATGTTAGAAAGATAGCAATGAGTGGTCCCAGAGAGAGATCTTAGTTCCCTGCCCAGGAATTGAACCTGGATCAGTTCAGTTCAGTCGCTCAGTCGTGTCTCTCTGTGACCCCATGAACCGCAGCACGCCAGGCCTCCTTGTCCATCAACTCCTGAGTCCACCCAAACCCATGTCCATTGAGTCGGTGATGCCATCCAACCATCTCATCCTCTGTCATTCCCTTCTCCTCCTGCCCTCAATCTTTCCCAGCATCAGGCTCTTTTCAAATGACTCAGCTCTTCACATCAGGTGGCCAAAGTATTGGAGTTTCAGCTTCAACATCAGTCCTACCAATGAACACCCAGAACTGATCTCCTTTAGGATGGACTGGTTGGGTCTCCTTGCAGTCCAAGGTACTCTCAAGAGTCTTCTCCAACACCATAGTTCAAAAGCATCAATTCTTCAGCGCTCAGCTTTCTTTATAGTCTAACTCTCACATCCATACATGACAATTGGAAAAACCATAGCCTTGACTAGACAGACCTTTGTTGACAAAGTAATGTCTCTGCTTTTTAATATGCTGTCTAAGTTGATCATAAGTTTCCTTCCAAGGAGTAAGCATCTTTTAATTTCATGGCTGCAATCACCATCTGCAGTGATTTTGGAGCCCAGAAAAACATTGTCAGCCACTGTTTCCACTGTTTCCCCATCTATTTCCCATGAAATGGTGGGACCAGGTGCCATGATCTTCATTTTCTGAATGTTGAGCTTTAAGTCAACTTTTTCACTCTCCTCTTTCACTTTCATCAAGAGGCTCTTTAGTTCCTCTTCACTTTCTGCCATCAGGGTGGTATCATCTGCATATCCGAGGTTATTGATATTTCTCCCAGCAGTCTTGATTCCAGCTTGTGAACCTGGATAGCCTGGGTGAATACTAAGAGTCCTTGTCACTAGACCACCAGGGGCTAGCCAGGGGACTTTATCTCTGGATAAAGAGCAAAGTTCCCCTGGCTCTTGCCCCCACTGGAAACAAGAATGTTTCAAGGAGGCAAGAAGTATAAAAACAGGTACAAAGTGTATCTTCAGAGACAAAGCACAACATACCGGAGAGCACACAGAGAACCAGTTTGTTTATTTAAGACAGAAGCAGGGCTGAGATAACACACCCAGAGATAAGGGCATCCTCTCTAATGAGCAGGAGAACAGTAAAGAGGTGATGTACATCACTTATACAGGACAGTCCTTCAGGGTCTTGTTTACCTTCGGCCAATTACCTTTTTTCTTTTTTCACACCTGAATGGTCCCTAGGATACTCCCCAACATGTGTGTGAATCTTTTTGCTAAGATAGATCCCACCACAGAATGCTGTGGGTGCACGTCCACTCTTATGGGGTGCTGCCCTATTCCTTTTTGACCCGCAAGGAGTCTTCCTGCACATGTGCAGACAGGGAAGTCTTCCTTGACCTCAGGAGCAGTCACTTTATCTCTGCTTTAACAGAGCCCAGCTTCTGCCACCAGCTTTGTCCTTGGAGTGTCTGGGTAAGAACTGAGCTTCAGTTTTACTCCATTTGACAAACACCAGATGTCCAGCCCAGGGGTCCCTCTATCTCCTACCTAGAGTACAAGACTACTCTAATTTTTCATTTCTTCTTGAGTCAGTTATGATTAAATATATTTTTTTGAAAATCTGAATATTTTGTGCAAGTTCTGAAAATTGTTGGTGAATAGTTGTTAACCACAGCCTCTTGCCCTTTAAACCTGTACTTTATCTGTGATTATGTCTCTATTTACATTCACAGTACTTGTTTGCATCTTATCTGTATCTTTTCTCATGATCAATATTGCTAGAAGCTTGTCAATTTTATTTATTTTTTAATTCTTTTATTTATTCATTTTGTCAAGTTGGTTCGACATTTGGGATCTTAGTTCCCTGCCAGGGAGCGAACCTGGACCCCTTGCATGGAAGTGTGGAGTCTTAACCCCTGGAGTGCCAGGAAGTTCAGTTCAGTTCAGTTCAGTCGCTCAGTAGTGTCCGACTCTTTGCGACCCCATGAATCGCAGCACGCCAGGCCTCCCTGTCCATCACCAACTCCCGGAGTTCACTCAGACTCACGTCCATCGAGTCAGTGATGCCATCCAGCCATCTCATCCTCTGTCGTCCCCTTTTCCTCCTGCCCCCAATCCCTCCCAGCATCAAAGTCTTTTCCAATGAGTCAACTCTTCGCATGAGGTGGCCAAAGTACTGGAGCTTCAGCTTCACCATCATTCCCTCCAAAGAAATCCCAGGGTTGATCTCCTTCAGAATGGACTGGTTGGATCTCCCCGCAGTCCAAGGGACTCTCAAGACTCTTCTCCAACACCACAGTTCAAAAGCATCGATTCTTCAGCGCTCAGCCTTCTTCACAGTCCAACTCTCACATCCATACATGACCACAGAGAAAACCATAGCCTTGACTAGACGGACTTTTGTTGGCAAAGTAATGTCTCTGCTTTTGAATATACTATCTAGGTTGGTCATAACTTTTCTTCCAAGGAGTAAGCATCTTTTTATTTCATGGCAGCAATCACCATCTGCAGTGATTTTGGAGCCCCCAAAAATAAAGTCTGACACTGTTTCTACTGTTTCCCCATCTATTTCCCATGAAGTGATGGGACCGGATGCCATGATCTTCATTTTCTGAATGTTGAGCTTTAAGCCAACTTTTTCGCTCTCCTCTTTCACTTTCATCAAGAGGCTTTTTAGTTCCTCTTCACTTTCTGCCATAAGGGTGGTGTCATCTGCATATCTGAGGTTTTTGATATTTCTCCCGGCAATCTTGATTCCAGCTTGTGTTTCTTCCAGTCCAGCGTTTCTCATGATGTACTCTGCATAGAAGTTAAATAAGCAGGGTGACAATATACAGCCTTGACGTCCTCCTTTTCCTATTTGGAACCAGTCTGTTGTTCCATGTCCAGTTCTAACTGTTGCTTCCTGATCTGCATATAGGTTTCTCAAGAGGCAGGTCAGGTGGTCTGGTATTCCCATCTCTCTCAGAATTTTCCACAGTTTATTGTGATCCACACAGTCAAAGGCTTTGGCATAGTCAATAAAGCAGAAATAGATGTTTTTCTGGAACTCTCTTGCTTTTTCTATGATCCAGAGGATGTTGGCAATTTGATCTCTGGTTCCTCTGCCTTTTCTAAAACCAGCTTGAACATCAAGGAGTTCATGGTTCACATATTGCTGAAGCCTGGCTTGGAGAATTTAGAGCATTACTTTACTAGCATGTGAGATGAGTGCAATTGTGCGGTAGTTTGAGCATTCTTTGGCATTGCCTTTCTTTGGCATTGGAATGAAAACTGACCTTTTCCAGTCCTGTGGCCACTGCTGAGTTTTCCAAATTTGCTGGCATATTGAGTGCAGCACTTTCACAGCATCATCTTTCAAGATTTGAAACAGCTCAACTGGAATTCCATCACCTCCATTAGCTTTGTTCATAGTGATGCTTTCTAAGGCCCACTTGACTTCACATTCCAAGATGTCTGGCTCTAGATGAGTGATCACACCATTGTGATTATCTGGGTCGTGAAGATCTTTTTTGTACAGTTCTTCTGTGTATTCTTGCCACCTCTTAATATCTTCTGCTTCCAGGAAAGTCCTGTCAATTTTCTTCTTCTTTTATTGCTGTTTATTTATTTTGCCTGTACTTGGTGTTTGTTGCTATGTGTGCTTTTCTCTACTTGTGGTGAACGGGTGCTACTCTCTATTTGCCGTGCATGGGCTTCTCTTACTGTGGAGCACAGACTCTAGGCTGCACAGGCTTCCCTAGTTGCTGCGAGAGCACAGACTCAACAGCTGTGGTACATGGGCTTAGTTATTCTGGGGCATGTGGGATCTTTCCAGACCATGGATAGAACCTGTGTCTCCTGCATTGACAGGTGGATTCTTTACCACTGAGCCACCAGGGAATTCTAATTTTATCCTTTTTCAAAAAACCAATATTCACTTTTTTATCAACTCTGTTGAATCCTTTTTTTAAAAAAAATCTTTTATTGGTTTCTGCTTTTGTTATCTTTTTCATTTTATTTTGTTGTTCTAGTTCTAGTTTCTTAATGAGACCACTTAGCTCAGTAATTTTAAACTTTTCCTCTACTTCAATATAAATATTTAAACAACTTGAAGCAAAGATTTGCTGTGCCCCATGCAATTCAGTACAATATTTTCTATCATTCTGTTTTGGTTATTTTAAATTTCCATGATGACTAATTGTGTGTGTGTGTGTGTGTGTGTGTGTGTGAGTCTCTCAGTTGTGTCCAACTCTGTGTGACTCCATGGACTGCAGTCCACCAGGCTCCTCTCTCCATGGAATTCTCCAGACAAGAACACTGGAGTGGGTAGCCATTCCCTTCTCCAGGGAATCTTCCTGACCCAGGTCTCCTGCATTGCAGGCATATTCTTTACCACTGAGCCAGCAGGGAAGCCCAGATGACTAACTTTACACTTGCTATTTAGTAGTATGTTTAAAGGTTTCCAAGTAAGTAGGGATTTTTAACTTACCTTTTTGTAATTAACTTCTAACTTAATGAAATTTTACACAGAGATTAGGATCTACATAACACCAATGCATTGAAAAATTTGTTGAGATTTATCAATTTTTGTTAAGTGTTTTGGGTGACTGAAAAAAAGAAATTGCTTTCTCTCACTGTTAGATACAGGACACTCTCCATATTTATTATTATATCAAATTTGTTCATCATGTTCACATTTTCTATATCTTTGATAAATATTCTTCTGCTTGACCCATCAATATTCAAGAGAGATATGTTGAAATCTCCCACTTTGATGATACATTTATGAATTTCAGGAGTTCCCTGGTGGGCTAGTGGTTAGAATTTGGTGCTTTCGCTTCTGTGACCAGGGTTCAATCCTTGGTCAGGGAACTGAGATCTTGCCAGCTATACAGCACGGCCAAATAAAGAAAAAGAATTCTCCCCTATATCTTTATCCATTTTGTCTTATATACTTTATTACTTGCATACAAGCTTAAAGTTGCTATAACTTCTTAGAGAATTATGTGTCATCATATGGTGAACGTCTCCCTCTTAATAGCATTCTTTATCTTAAAGACCATTTCATCTAATAATATGATTACACCCATCTTTCTTTTAGTTTATATTTGCCTGATACGTCTTTATCCAACCTTTTACCTTTAACATTTGTGTGTTTTTATGTTTTTAGGGGCATTTTATGTGAGATTTTTGTTTGTTTGTTTTCTTTCGGCTTCACTGAGTCTCAGCTGGGGCATGCAGGATCTTTAGTTGTGGCATGTGGGATCTAGTTCCCTGACCAGGGGTTGAACCCGGGCCCCCTGCAGTAGGAGCACAGAGTTTTAACCACTGGACTGCCAGGGAAGTCCCTGTCCTGATTTTTTTAGCTCAAGTGTCCATCTTACTACTTCTGACTACAGGCAGCTGCCTCTGCTGTCCTCTCTTTGCCACAACAAGGGAAGAAAGCCGAGAACTCGTCTCCTATTCCTACTGTGATGCTTCAACAAATCATCTTCAAGCACCCCCGAGCTTTCTCCTATTTCCCGTACCTAACATTTCAGCTTAGGCCCTCTACAGCAATCTTCTCTTTCATGTGGTTGGTGTTGTGGTTTCCTCCTTCAGTATAGCCTCGTTCTCCTCTGTCTTCCAAGTAGTTCCTCATCAAGGCCAAAACACTCCTTGTTTTCCAGTGTTGCATAGTGTTCATGTGTGTACCCATACACACACACGTGAGCACATGCACACGTGTGTGTGTCTGCCTACCTCTTGTCTGATCCAACAACTGTGATGTATATTCATGAAAAGAATGCAAGCGTGCTCAGTCACTTCAGTCATGTCCGATTCTTTGCAACCCCATGGACCGTAACCGCCAGGCTCCTCTGTTCACGGGATTCTCCAGGCAAGAATACTGGAGTGGGTTGCCATGCCCTCCTCCAGGGGATCTTCCCAACCCAGGGACTGAGTCTGTGTCTCCCACACTGTAGGTGGATTCTTTACCCACTGAGCCACCTGAGAAGCTCTCATGAAAAGAATAATCAGTCTTATTTTTAAGTATCTAAACCTATTCTAGGACTTTATCTGAAGAAACAACAGAATAGTAGTCAGTTTTATTTCAAAGATTTCCTTTGTATCAGTACTTACATAATAGAATTAATACCTGAGAAAGTAGCAAATCATCTTTCCAAGTACACGCCTTTCTTTCTATTTGGCTTGAAGCATTCACCTGCCTAGAGATGGAAGAGGAGGTGTGAAAAGGAGAAACAGTACTAGTAAATTTCATTGTAATTCATAATTTCTAAGACTGACATGTCGGGATTTCCCTGGCAGTTAGTGGTTAAGACTGTACTTCCACTGCAAGGGGCATGGGTTTGATAACTGGTGGGAACTAAGATCCATGTGCCTCACAGTGCAGCCAGGGGTGGACGAGGAAAGACTTAATTTCTTTCTTTGAAATTTGGGTGTGTTCTACAATCAGTGTTGTCTGACAACAGTTGTTGGCTAGGCAACAGCCATAATGTGATCGTCATTGTCTGCACATACCCAAACTTGGTCTGGAAACCTATTGATATCTTCTACAAGCCTTTTTAGGGGGAGCTTCCTTGGTGGCTTAGATGGTAAAGAATCTGCCTGCAACGCAGGAGACTGTGGTTTGATCCCTGGGTCAAGAAGATCCCCTGCAGAAAGAAATGGCAATCCACTCCAGTATTCTTGCCTGGGAAATCCAATGGACAGAGGAGCCTGGTGGGCTATAGTTCATGGGGGTGCAAAGAGTTGGACACAAACTGAGTGACTGACACTACAAATCTTTTTAAAGACTGGAGAGGAGCAGCATACAAACTTGTAGGATTGGTGTCATCAGTTTGTAAGAAAATCCCAGAAGCCGTAGCAGATCTCTTAGCTCTGGGCTGAGACCCTGTGTCAACAACTCTTTTGATGCACAGACAACAACTGTGGAAAGACATGATCATCACTAACTCCGAGTTGAAAGGGATTCAGAAACATTCTCTGCATCAGCTTCTTCTGTAAAGAAGTTACAGGAATACTTCCCAATTTACTTTGCTTATATTTTTCTTTTTACCTATGCACAAGAGTGATCCATGATAAAAATGTATGTCTAAATAAGTCTAAAAAGAGCTTTTCCGATAAGTATAAACCAACATTCTAAATGATAAGAAGGCATTGTTCATAACATAATTAGCAGCTTGTTTTTCTTCCTTAGAAGTAGCTAAAATAACAGTGCATTTTACAACTGATGTCATTCATTTCAGTGAAATGCAAAATCGTGGATAGACTGAAGAGAGGAGAAATTAATATCCAGCTTCTGACATTCAACATAAAATTATGCAGCAAGATATTAGCCTTGCAAAATGAGTGTTTGTCTTAAGAGAAGATCTTCTAAATTCTTTTATTTTGATACTAGGCACATGAGCATTTCAACAGCCAAGCCCAAAGGTTTCAGCCTGTGGGGTCCTCTATCTCTAAGAGGAGAAGATAATCTTTCTGGCTCTGGAAGGCAGGCCAGGAGTCTTGCTGCCCCACCCTGAAGGGAGGTGAGGAAGAGCAGGGTGGAATGTCACCTGTCTCAGGCCCTGGGGAAAGTAGGAGATGAAAGCCATGAAGGAGAGGAGGAGAGCAAGACAGGCAGAAAGGAGACCCAAGTTTGGTAAGTCAATAACACAGTGACACCCATGATGAAGGGGGCTATGCCTCTCTTCTTGCTTGGAGCTCCTGATGGCGGCTTGCTCAAAGAAAGCCCTATGGGACTTCCCTGGTGGTCCAATGGTTAAGACTTGCCCTTCCAATTCAGGAAGTATGGGTTTGATCTCTGGTGGGGGAGCTAAGATCCCACATGCTTCATGGCCAAAAAACCAAAACATAAAATGGAAACAAATTCAATAAAAACTTATAAAAAATGGTCCACATCAAAAAGAAAGAAAGAAAGTCCTATGTCAATGTGATGCACAGTCACATCAAATTAAGGTGTAGTTTGGCAGGTAAAGGGGCCCAGCCATTAAAGCTCTCTGGGGTACTGCAGCACGCACCTGGGAGGATGGGCTCCTGACCTAGCTGAGAGGGTCTTGTGGGTTCCAGCATCCTCTTGTCAATGGTTGTTCAGGAGCTAGTTGTGATTTCAGCACTCTCGCAGGAGGAGATAGGCACAGGTCCTTCTACTTTGCCATCTTGATTTGATTTGAGAGTGCCTGGTGAAGTTGCCGGAGAGGATGATTGTGACGTGACATCCTCTACATTCAGAAGGGACCTGAGCCAATGACAGCGAAGGCCCCCAAGTCTCCCTTCCATCCCTGTCCTGGGGTCCCAGAAGCCACACCCCGTCCCCTTCTGCTCCTCAGTCACCATCTTGGACAGGAGTGGAAAACAGACCATTTTTCTTAGAAAGCCTGACCTTGCATGTAAAGTTAACTTTTTTTTTTCCTTAGAGGCTGGGAGGACATCAGCCAGGAAATAGGACTTAGGAAGACAGGGGAAAATGAAAGAGCTATATTTTTTCTTCACATATCAGCTAAGTCAAGACCCTGATACATTTATAAAAATAAAAGCTTCGAAGTGAAATATACTGCAATAGGAGAATGGTTTAATAAATTATTTCATAACCATTTTACATGGCTATGAAAATTATCTTTGTGGATTATTTTAATTATATAATAAGTTGATGTCATGGAATCAATGTGTATGTACTGAAAGATCTCAGTTATATATAAAAAACAGACTTAAAAAAATAAATAAATAAAATAAAAAATAAAAAACAGACTTGAAAAAAGTCATAAAAATGTTAACAATAGTTATTTTACTTTAAAAAATATTTATTTGTGAAATCTGTTTAGTTGCAACATGTGAAGTCTTGATTGTGGCATGTGGGATCTAGTTCAGGGATAGAACTCACCCCCCTGTGTTGGGAGCACAGAGGATTAGCCACTGGACCATCAGGGAAGTCCCAACAATAGTTATTTTGAAAGAAGTTATTTTCTATAATGACTGTATAGATCTGAAAAAAAAAATAATAGATAAAAATTTAAAACAAAATCTTACAGAGCAGTGTTACAAATGGATTTCTAAAGCCCCTTGCTCTTCTCAAATCAACATACCCCAGCTGGAACAGGATGTGGGTGACGTAGCTGTGGGAAATGGTCACTCTTCCCTGTTTCCCAATATCTAGTCCAAGGAGGACAGTTTGCAAGGAAAAATCAACAGGATATCTCTATAACACCATCCCTCAGAGCAGAAATATAACGTTTCTCAAAGATCATTGTCACACATTGTTGCTTAATACCACCCATTTCTTTATGAACAAATTAGTGAGCAATTTTCCAGTCAGATTGGCATGCATTCTGGCAGGTCTAGGGAAACCCCTGACTCTGGCATTATGACCCTCAGAGATAATTTACTTCTGCCTGGGGTACCTGCTTCTCTGGTGGCTCAGTCGATAAAGAATCTGCCTGCAATCCAGGAGACCTGGGTTCGATCCCTGTGTCGGGAAGATCACCTGCAGAAGGAAATGGCAACCCACTCCAGTGTTCTTGCCTGGGAAATCCCACAGACAGAGGAAGCTGGTGGTCTACAGTCACGGGGTCACAAGAGTCAGGCATGTCCTAGTGATTAAACCACCACCATCACCATGGGGTATCTAAGACAAATATTTAAATACAATCAAAATGTGACCAGATCCCCAAGCAGATAGCCTGAGAAGAATTACAAAAAGGAACTTGCCCTACTTGTTTTTGGAATACTTCATAGAACTACAAAAATTAAAACAGTATTGGTACTACACAGATCAGTGGACCAGAATAAAAAAGGCAAGAAATATTTACACACAGTTTTCACATTATGAAAAGAAAACTGGTATGACAAAGATGGTATTTCAAATAACCTCTCAGGGATGTATTTAGTTCTGAATCAGGAGAAGCTATTATAGATTTATAAGAATTAGCTCATATTTAATCACTGTGAAGTCAGGTGGGCCTTAGGAAGCATCACTACGAACAAAGCTAGTGGAGGTGATGGAATTCCAGTTGAGCTATTTCAAATTCTAAAAGATTATGTTGTGAAAGTGCCGCACTCAATATGCCAGCAAATCTGGAAAACTCAGCAGTGGCCACAGGACTGGAAAATGTCAGTTTTCATTCCAATCCCAAAGAAAGGCAATGCCAAAGAATGCTCAAACTACCATAAAATTGCACTCATCTCACATGCTAGTAAAGTAATGCTCTAAATTCTCCAAGCCAGGCTTCAGCAATATGTGAACCATGAAATTCCTGATGTTCAAGCTGGTTTTAGAAAAGGCAGAGGAACCAGAGATCAAATTGCCAACATCCGCTGGATCATGGAAAAAGCAAGAGAGTTCCAGAAAAACATCTATTTCTGCTTTATTGACTATGCCAAAGCCAGCCTTTGACTGTGTGGATTACAATAAACTGTGGAAAATTCTGAAAGAGATGGGAATACCAGACCACCTGACCTGCCTCTTGAGAAACCTGTATACAGGTCAGGAAGCAACAGTTAGAACTGGACATGGAACAACAGACTGGTTCCAAATAGGAAAAGGAGTACGTCAAGGCTGTATATTGTCACTCTGCTTATTTAACTTATATGCAGAGTACATCATGAGAAACACTGGGCTGGATGAAGCACAAGGTAGAATCAAGATTGCCGGGAGAAATATCAATAACCTCAGATACGCAGATACCACTCTTATGGCAGAAAGTGAAGAGGAACTAAAAAGCCTCTTGATGAAAGTGAAAGAGGAGAGTGAAAAAGTTGGCTTAAAGCTCAACATTCAGAAAACGAAGATCATGGCATCCGGTCCCATCACTTCATGGCAAATAGATGGAGAAACAGTGGAAACAGTGGCTGACTTTATTTTTGGGGGCTCCAAAAATCACAGCAGATGGTGGTTGCAGCCATGAAATTAAAAGACGCTTACTCCTTGGAAGGAAAGTTATGACCAACCTAGATAGCATATTAAAAAGCAGAGACATTACTTTGCCAACAAAGGTCCGTCTAGACAAGGCTATGGTTTTTCCAGTAGTCCCTTTGCCAGCAAGGAGATCAAACCAGTCAATTCTAAAGAAAATCAACCCTGAATATTCACTGGAAGGACTGATGCTGAAGCTGAAGCTCCAGTATTTTGGCCACCTGATGCCAAGAGCCAACTCATTGGAAAAGACCCTGATGCTGGGGAAGATTGAGGGCAGGAGGAGAAGAGGATGACAGAGGATGAGATGGTTGGATCACTGACTCAATGGACATGAATGTGAGAAACTCTGGGAGATAGTGGAGGACAGAGGAGCCTGATGTGTTGCAGTCCGTGGGGTTGCAAAGTGTTGGACATGACTTAGCGACTGAATAACAACACATTCTGCCTCTGATGCTCTGATAAATGGAACTGGACAAATGAATTCTCTATATAGGTAATAAATTGCATCCCTCCCTAAAATCAATACCAAAAAATCAACTCAATTTATTATGGACCTGAATGCGTGGAGTAAAACTTAAAAACATTTTTTAAAAATATAGGGAATATCTTTCTAATTTTAGAACAGGGAAAGATTTCTTAGACAAGATGCCAAAAAATTCTAACTCTGAAAGAAAAGATTTGTATGTTGCATTTAAATTGAGAGCACTTATTCATCAACAGACACTGTAAAAAATGAGAGGAAAAAAGGGAGAAAATATTTACAACATAAGTATCCAAACAAAGAACTGCTGCCAAGGATGCATAAAGAATGTCTTCAAATCTATCAAGAAAAAAATAAACAACTTTATCAGAATATGGGCAAAAGACACAAACAGGCATTTTACAAAAAAGAAAATACATATGGTCAATAAGTACATTAATTTCCATATTAATCAGGGAAATGCAAATCAAGACCACAATGAGATAACTTTTAACAACCATCACAAAAATTAAGAAATCTGACTATACCCAGTGTTGAAAAAGATATGGATTAATGTGACCTCATAAATGTTGCTCGTGAATGTATAAATTGATTTAACTACTTTGAAATAATCTGGAATTATTGTGTACATTTGAGCATTCTTAAATCCTCTGGCCCAGTGACTCCTAGGTGGATAGCTGAGAGGACTCTTATACACATGCACCAAGAGACACATAGGAAGTGTTCACACATGTATTGCGCAGTGTATTAAAAAACTAGAATTGATGCAATGCCCGTTGGTAGAAGAATGAATGAATAAACTTTGGTATATTTACACCATGGAATATTATACAGCTCTGAAAACAAATGAACAAATGAACTAGGTGTTAGACAATAGGTATGAAGCTGGACAGCATAATGATGAGGGGAAAGTACTTATCAGATGACCATATAGAATGCAATAGACATTTTATAAGACTTTACAACAAAGAAAACAATACACTATTTGAAAGTGAAAGTGGCTCAGTCGTGTCCGACTATTTGCAACCCCATAGACTATACAGTCCATGGAATTCTCCAGGCCAGAATACTGGAGTAGGTAGCCTTTCCCTTCTCCAGGGGATCTTCCCAACCCAGGGATTAAAGCCAGGTCTCCTGCACTGCAGGTGGATTCTTTACCAGCTAAGCCACAAGTAGGCAGCCATATATATGATAAAACCATTTTTAAAAAGCCAGGACTGTATGTATATGAAACCAGAAGCACAGATAACAACAAAAACCTACCCAATAAAACATGGGCAAAAGGGAATTGCCTGGAGGTCCAGTAGTTAGGTTAGTGGTTAGGACTCCATGCTTTCACTGCTGGGGCCTGGATTCAATCCCTGGTCAGGGAACTAGATCCCACATGCTGCAACTAAGACCTTGGCACAGCCAAATAAATAGTAAAGAAATAAATATTTTTAAAATGGTTAAGACATTACATTTTATGTGATATGTATTTTACCACAATTTTTTTTTTTAATGAAAAAAAGCAAAGCAATTGTAAGCATGAAATTCAGGACTGTGTGTACTTTTGGTTGTGGAAGGATGGGGATGGGAAAGGTGAGGAGCCAACTAGTTATTTGTAATATTCTAGCTCCATGGTGGATTCATGGGGGTTCATTATAGAAATGCCTACATAAACAAATCAAAGTAAATAAAATGAAAATGATCATGCATGGAGTAAACAATGATAGTGTGTTCTTATCTAAGAATTAAAATCTAAATACATGCATTTGAGGTCCAAAATATAAAAATCATCTTTAAAATGCACTTCAAGCAAAAAGAAGAGACTGTAAATCACTCTCTATTTACTACTGGAATATTTTTGCAGTCCTTCTATAATGTGTGTGTAGATACATACATATATTTGTGCTAACACTAGAAAACGGAACACTCTCTTTTGTACTTTTATTTTTCACCTAATGATAAATTGATAACATGTTTGCATGTCATTAAATATTTTAAGAGTATTTTAAATATAGTCATAAAATTCCATTGTATGGATATACCATAGTTTATTTAAATAAATGAATATTGTTAGAATTTAAATTGCTCCTAAAATTTCCCTATTAGTAACATGCTAGATTTAATATTCTGTTGGTTAATCTTTGTACCTATTTTTTCATTTGTTTTTTTGGATTTTTTTTTTTTTTCTTTTTGGCCATGCAAACTGGCTTGGGGCATTTTAGTTCCTCAGCCAGGGATTGAACCCAGGACACTACAGTGAAAGTGCTGAGTCCTAACCACTGAACTGACAGGGAATTCTCTTTGTACCTGTTCTTAACTCTTTCTTCTGGGGAAATTCATAGACATTAAATAGCTGAGGCAAAGATACAGGAAAAAATTTAAGGAGTTTGATATCAAAAAAAGTTCCATGATCCTTCGGAAAGGTTTACCAAGACTCACTCCCACCAATAAAATAAACAAACAGTACACAAGTCCATTTTCCCATATCCTCATTGACTCTGAGCTTTCTGAGTCTTTAAATCCTTTCTAAAAAGTCTTATTTCCATGAAGTTTTAATTTGCAATTCCTTGATTACAACTGACATTGAATATTAAGATGTTTATATAGCTTAAAAAATTACCTAGTTTTTAATTGAAAAAGTAATTCATGTACATGGTAAAAATATAGACCAGCATAAAAAGATACACTGTGAAACATAAATCTCCTTCCTACCTTGGAATGCAGTCCCCTCCCTGAGCAGCCATCATGACCAGTTTCTTGTTTCTTCTTCCCAAAATATAATGTGCAGAAGCAAGCACACAAGTAAGAAGAAATGCATTTATGTACAACCATATTCTCCTTTTTAAAAGCCAATGAGAGGGACTTCCCTGGTGGTCCAGTGGCTAAGATTCTATTCTTTCAATGCAGGAGGCCTCTGTTTGATCCCTGGTTGGGGAACTAGATGTCACAACTGGAAAGAGGCCAAGAGGCCCTTTCATCTATGTTTCATCACAGTCTGAACAGGGAGAGAAAGGAGGAAGAATTTGTCTGCCAGCTGCTGTTCCCCATTGGTCAAAGATTCTCTTCACAGTGTTCACCCCTCTGCACTTAAGGGTTATGCAAGCCCTGGTGCCCAGAGGGCCCTGGTGCCTCTTGCTTCAGCCTCAACAAGGATGCCCCAGGATAAGAGTGGGGACAAGTGACGCAGGAGCATCTGAGGCACTGTTGGGCTGTACCCACATGAAGTGAGTTGAAGCACTCGTGGTTTGTTGCTATAGCAACAGCTGGAACTGAACAAGAGGCCAAAGCCCCCAGAGACAGGTGGGGCCGAAGGTCCAACTGTAGCACGGACACTCAGATCTGCTTGGGCTGCCCCCCACCCACCTTGACTGCCATACTGCAACATGGGGTCTCCATTTTTGTTTTTCTTTTAGCCAAACCACGTGACATGTGGGATCTTAGTTTCCCGACCAGGGATTGAACCCATACTCCCTGCAGTGGAACTGCCCAGGAAAGTCCCAGACATGAGAAGATTCCTTAGTCTCAGAATGCCTTCAAGGTGGTAGCCAGCCACACTTCCATGAAAAGGCTTTTACCTGGGAGTCTAGTTTCCTGGTGGTGGCCATGTATCTACTCCCATCAACCCCACGGGGCCAGAAAGATACCGACTGGTGGCCGTGTTCTTCCTCAGTGTCCTTGGGCCTTCCTGGGCCTAGTCAGAGAGTGGGTTCTCAGTCTTACATAGTAAATTCCTTCTTACATTCTCCTCTCCCTGAGCTTTGTAATCACCTTGTCAATACTGTGTCTAGGAGGTTCTGGCATCTCCACCTCACTGTCATGTACAAGTTTTGTAGCCATCTTCACATACAATTAAGACCAGCTCCAGGGCTTCCCTGGTGCCTCAGTGGTAAAGAATCCGTCTGCCAATGCAGGAGACGTGAGTTCAGTCTCTGGGTTGGGAAGATCCCACATGCCAGGGAGCAACCAAGCCTGTGCTGTGGAGCCCATGTGCCCAACTACTGAAGAACGAGCCCATGTTCCACAACAAGAGAAGCCACCACAATGAGCGGCCCGCACACTGCAACTAGAGAGGAGCCCCTGCTCGCCACAACTAGAGAGGAGCCCACGCAGCAGCCAAGTCCTGCTACAGTCAAAAACAAACAAATAAATTATATATATATATAAAAAGACCAGCTCCAGGCATCTTCACTATAATATTGAAGGCCATCTCGCAGGCAAATACCACACGGCAATACATTCTCTCAAGACTTCCCTGGTAGTCCAGTGGTTAGGACTCCGCACTTCCAATGCAAGGGGGCATGGATTTGGTTCCTGGGAACTAAGATCCTGCATGCTGCATGGCGCAGCCAAAAGTACATACGTTCTCTCCAACCCAGCTGCATGTTTTACTCCCCCTGGTCGATCACCTCGGATCCACTGCCACACGGCTTCTCTTTGTTCCAGATGGTGCGTGTGGACCAGGATGATTCCTCGGGTGAGTCAGCTGAGCCTCTAGGAGGAGGGACTGTGTAAACTCCTTCTCAGGTTGTGGTGAGTCCTGATTCTCGTTATGGGCCTGGAGACAGTGAGTGGTGATGGAGGCAGATCGTAAGAAAAGCAAATGACATCTTGCAAGGCATCTGCTTTCAGTGAGGTCTGCACACTGTCTCCAGATTCCGGTGACAGGGGGCTGCTTCTGCTGGTCACGAACACTCCTGGGAATCTGTGGGATCAAGGTTTCCGTTCTCATCCCTGCAACACCCCCATCCGAGTCCCATGCTTTTCCAAGCGAAGCCTGATTTTGACAGATTTGTCAAAGCTACCCATTCAGTCTCCTTTGGCAGCACAGGCACCCTTACAATCAGCTGCTGAGCCTGACTTTTAGCAGTTGGCCCTGAAGCTGCAGAAGATGAGTCTCCTTAAAAACTGCCATAAAGCTCTAGTGGCTTTTACACAGTCTTAAGTTGGCTGTGAGCTACTCGAAGCCTATCATTTTCTTTTTTTTGCAAGGTTTCTTATGCTCTTACTAAAAGCCAGCCTATTTTACATTTCTTATAATTATCATTGCCGACATACAATCAAATACTGTGTCCTGTTCTCCAGCTCAATCTCACCTTCCACTTGCACCTCAACCCCGATTAACCCCAGACGAAAACCTTAGTCATTCTGATACCACTTCATGCCAAGGGTTATTACCACCACCCACTTAACTGTGATCAATATTGTCCCTATTGCAGTCAGAACAATAGGAAATCCAGTGTCACGATCCTATCCTTTTGTGGGATCTTAGTTCCCTATCCAGGAACCGAACCCTCATTGGCAGCACGGAACCCTAACCACGGACAACCAGGGAAGGCCTCACAGTCCTATCCTGAAAGTCTTCTTTTCAGGATCACCCTTAGGACCAACTGTCTTTGGGGGCAAGTGTGCAGTGCGGCCTTGAGATGACGTATGGGGCCTTGTTTCTGCGTGAAGTCAGTTGGAGCCCAGGTGGAGCTGGGTCACTACGGAAGGGCTAGGACAGGACAGGTCAAAGACACTGGAGGCTGAGAGGCTCTGATATGGCATTGAGAGATGTCTGCTACAAAGGCTCAGCATAGATTTTCTTTCCAAACTAGGTTTACCCTATTTGCATGTATTGATTCGATGTGATGGATAGGTTTAGTTCTCATTCTGGCATCCTGTTTGACGTTGCGCTTTCCTCTCTTGAGTGCTCCCTTTGTTTTGCATCCTTTGCTCTGTGGTGGTGTATATGTGTGTTTTCTTCGGGCTATTTCACTGCATTGGTGGTAATTTAGCACACTGTTTCTTCTGGAACCCCCAGACTTTGTCAGGACAAGATGTGTCAGATATGCTAAAATGTGATCTGAGACATAAAAGCCAAGAATCCACACACACTCCTCCTCCTGGTTTGTTTTACTGTTACATATTTGTGCCCAATGGAAATCTTGATAAATTCCATTTTTGCTTTCCATCAAAGGATGAAAAGAAATTTGGTGTGTTTATGATTACATGCACAGCTTTAGTGAGAATACTCCTGAAAGTGCTTCCATTTTGAGTAGGGTTTTTATTGTTGTTACTGCCATTGTTGTTTTTTCCTTTTTTTTTTCCCCCCTGGCCACTCTGCACAGCTTGTGGGATCTTAGTTCCTCGACCAGGAACTGAATTAAACCCACCAGGCCCTCGACAGAGAGAGCATGGAATCCTAACCACTGGACCACCAGGGAATTCCCTTAATTAGCGTAAATGAGAACCAAATCCTTTGCTTACAGTTTTACCTGTCTGCCAAGCGGAAGAATTTTCTTCGCAGCCGTTTCTGGCTCCTTAGTTTCACACTTTGTTCATTCTCTTGACACTCCCCACAGTCAGAGCATGTTTTCCTGTAATGGGACCCCTTGACCTTCTCCCCTGTGTCACCCACTCTGTGCCCTACACCAGGTGCATCATCACAGAGGGTGGCAGGGCACTCCTACACCAGCACAGCTGTCGAAAACTGAATTATGGGTGGGAAGGACTACAGTCCACATAAATTTACTCTGCAAAACCCAAACTAGATGCATCTCATGTCAGCTTTCACTCCATTATCTGACATAAGGCAAATAAAAATTTGGGCCAAAGGAGGTAGTGTTCTTAACTGACTACGCCAAAACTGCCTTCTTACCTATGAAAATTTTACAAAAGCAGATACCCAGGTGAACACCTTGTTAGGGACCTTCAAATCCTCCTTAAAAGAGACCATGGATCTAAGGAAGCTTAAACGATCTCCATGTTGTACCTTATGTGTGCTCAATTGTGTCCGACTGCTTTCGACCCCATGGACTGTAGCCTGCCAGGTGCCTCTGTCCACAGAATTATCCCTGCAAGAATACTGCAGTGGGTTGCCATTTCCTCCTCCAGGGGATCTTTCCAACCCAGGGATTGAACACGAGTCTCCTGAATTGGCAGGTGCATTCTTTACCACTGAGCCATCTCGGAATCCTTATGCTGTACCTCATGGTTTATAATTTAATATAGAGTCATTAATAACTCACAAATAGTTGTAAGAAAGTCCAGCAAAGCTCTGCTGTTTTTTTTTTTTTCCCCATGATTATTGATGCTTTTTTAGGAGAAGAATATCAGAACTTAAAAAAAATTTTTTTTCTTGTTCTTTTTGGTTCCCTGTCTTGCTGGTGCCTGGTCAGCTGACTGTGCTGATGAAGTCACAGAGCTCAATAAGCAGATTACCCTTCCTAAGAAAGGATTTCCAGCAGTGCAGTCTAATAGGACTTTCTGCAATGATGGAAAGGTTCTTATCAGAACTGTCCTACATGGTAGTCACTGATCACATGTTGCTAGCTTTTAAGCCCTTGAAATGTGGCTAGTGAGACTGAAGAATTGAACTTTACATTTTAATTAACTAAAAAATCCAGATGTTCAAGCTGGATTTAGAAGAGGCAGAGGAACCAGAGATCAAATTACCAACATCCATTGGAACATAGAAAAACCAAGAGAATTCCAGAAAAACATCTACTTTTGCTTTATTGACTATGCCAAAGCCTTTGACTGTGTAGATCACAACAAACTGTGGAAAATTCTTAAAGAGATAGGAAAACAAGACCACCTTACCTGCCTCCTCAGAAATCTGTATGCAGATCAAGAAGCAACAGTTAGACCTGGACATGGAACAACAGACTTGTTCCAAATTGGGAAAGGAGTGTGTCAAGGCTGTATGTTGTCACCTTGCTTATTTAACTTATATCCAGAGTACATCATGCGAAATGCTGGACTGCATGAAGCACAAGCTGGAGTCCAGATTGCTAGGAGAAATATCAATAACCTCAGATATGCAGATGATACCAGTGTTATGGCAGAAAGTGAAGAGGAACTAAAGAGCCTCTTGATGAAAATGAAAGAGGAGAGTGAAAAAGCTGGTTTAAAACTCAGCATTCAAAAAACTAAGATCATGGCATCTGGTCCCATTACTTCCGGGCAATAAGATGGGGAAACAATGGAAACAGTGAGAGACTTTCTTTTCTTGGGCTCCAAAATCATTGCAGATGGTGACTGCAGCCATGAAATTAAAAGATGCTTACTCCTTGGAAGAAAAGCTATGACCAACCTTGACAGCATATTAAAAAGCAGAGACAGTACTTTGCCAACAAAGGTCCATCTAGTCAAAGTTATGTATGGGTTTTTCCAGTAGCCATGTATGGATGTGAGAGTTGGATTATAAAGAAAGCTGAGCGCAGAAGAATTGATGTTTTTGAACTGTGGTGTTGGAGAAAACTCTTGAGAGTCCCTTGGACTACAAGGAGAGCCAACCAGTCCATCCTAAAGGAAATCAGTCCTGAATATCCATTGGAAGGACGGATGTTGAAGCTGAAACACCAATACTTTGGCCACCTGATGTGAAGAGCTGACTCATTTGAAAAGACCCTGATGGTGGGAAAGATTGAGGACAAGAGGAGAAGGGGAAGAGGATGAGATGGTTGGATGGCATCACCGATTCGATGGACATGAGTTTGAGCAGGCTCTGGGAGCTGGTGATGGACGGGGAAGCCTGGTGTGCTGCAGTCAATGAGGTTGCAAAGAGTCAGACACGATTGAGTGACTGAACTGAACTAAAATTTAAATTTAAATAGCCACATATAGCTAATGGCTGCCATAAAAGGCAGTGAAGATTTGGAGCCATTTAAGGAAAAAGATGATACAGAAAGGGGAAGGAGGTGGTGGGGGCGGTATTCTGGCCATGGGGCTGTGACCAACCTGAGAGTATTTTGGTTGGTTTGTTTTTTAAATCATTTTATTCAGGTTTCTTTGTTTGTTGCCCCTTGGTGCAGCATGTGGTATCTTAATTCCCTGATCAGGGATCAAACCTGAGTCCCTTGCATTGGAAGCACAGGGTCCTAACCACTGGACCACCAGGAAGTCCCCGGGTATGAGTGACATACAAAAAGTGTACATATTTAAGGTATACACTTCATGAGTTTGGAGATAAGTACACACTCATGAAACCATCACTACAAGCTATGCTGTAAACATATTGTCATCTCCAAGTTTCCTCAAGTCTTATTATTATTTTGTAGTGTGTGTGTGTTTGTGTGTGTGTGGAAGAACACTCATTGTGAGATCTACCCTCAGTTAATGTTTAAGTATATAATTTTGTTAACTACAGGCACTCCGTAGTTATAGATCTCCAGGTATTTTTCATCTTGTACACCTAAAACACTGTGCCCTTTGACTACTACCTGCCTGTTTCTCCCTCCCCCTTTCAGCCCCTGACAGCCTCTCCATTCTCTGCTTCTATGAGTCTGATTATTTTAGATTCCTCATGTAAATGAGATCACACACTACTTGTCTTTTTGTGCCTGGCTTCTTTCATTTCCAGGTTCATCCATGTTGCTGCAAATGGCAGGCTTTCCTTCTTTTTTTCAACCCAAATAATATTCCATAGTACACATATACCACATTTTCCTTTTCCATTCATCCACTGATGGACATTTAGGTTGCTTCAACTTTTTGGCTGTTGTGAAAGAAACACGGGAGTGTGGACATTCCTTTGATGTCTTGATTTCAGTTTCCTTGTGCATATACCCAGAAGTGAGATTGCTGGATCATTTGGTGGTTTTCTTTTTAATTTCATGAGAAACTTCCATAACGTCTTCCATAGTGGCTGTACCAATTTACATTCCCATCAATGCCATACAAGGGTTCCCTTTTCTTCATATCCTTGCTAACACTTATCTTTTGTTTTTTGATAATAGCCATTCTAACAGGTGTGAGGTGATACCTCATTGTGGTTTTGGTTTGCATTTCTCTGATCATTAGCCACTTTTCATACATCTTTTGTCCATCTGTATGTCTTCCTTGGAGAAATATCTATTTAGTTCATTGGCTTATTTTAAAAAATCATTTACCCTGCCTTTTCTATTGAGTTATGAGAGTTCCTTACATCAGCTTGGGGAGGTGTTTTTTTTTTGTTGTTGTTAGAAAACTGATTTTATTTACCAGCAATGTGATTTTGGTTTAGTGACTTTTTAAATTTTTATTGGAGTATAGTTGATTTAAATGTTGTGTTTCAGGTGTACAGCAAAGTGAATCAGTTCACATACACATATACCCACTCTTCTTTAGATTCTTTCTCCATATAGGTCATTACAGAGTATTGTCTAGAGTTCCCTCTGCTATACAGTAGGTCCTTGGTAGTTATCTATTTTATATACAGTAGCGCACAGCGTGCATGCTTAGTTGCTCAGTAGTGTCCGACACTTTGCGACCCCGTGCACTGTAGGACCCGCCAGGCTCCTCAGTCCATGGAATTCTCCAGGCCAGAATACTGGAATGTGTTGCCATTTCCTTCTCCAGAGGAACTTCCCAACCCAGGGATCGAATCTGCGTGTCCCAGGTTCTTTACCGGCCAGGGTTCTTTACCACTGAGCCATCAGGGAAGCCGTTAAACCCTTACAACCCCTCTGATTCGGACCCCGTTTTACAGAGTAAGAAGCTCAGAGAGGTTGAGGCACTTGCCCAAGCTCACACAGCGCGGATTCCAGCCTTAGTAGGTCAGTTGATCTGACACCCAAGCCCAGGCTCCTTCGTGACAGATCCAAAGAACTCCTTCCTCGGCCACTGTGAGACCTCACCCGGGCAAAAAGAGCAGCTCGGCACTTACCACCCAGCCGCCTCAGGGGCCGTTCTCTTTTTCCTATTCTTGCTCTCTGGAAACGCATACTATCAGAGCTGATCCTATGGGCTCTCTGAGCCTCGATTTCCCCTTTGTGCGTATAAGGAGTAGGGGTCCCGCACTAGTAACAAGGACCGGGGAGAGAAAAGAGAAGAGAGTGGCTCTCTCCCTCATCCCACCCCCACCTCCCGGAAGCCCACTTCCCACCAACCAGGGTCCTGCGGGCAGGAATGGGGCTCGGCCCCTTTAAATCCCGCGCGGGAACGCCCGGGGCCGGGCCGCGCAGTCCCTGCCCGGCCGCCGGGAATTGCCGGCCTCGGGCGTCCTCCGGAAGCTTCCCCTCGCGCTGCCCCCAGCCCCGCGTGCCCGCTCGGCTTGCCAGCCCTCTAGGGCGCCGCGGCCGTGGGGAGGATGAGCCGCATCTACCTCGACAGCGCCCTCCGCAACAAGGCGGTGCGGAGCGCGCGGCTGCCGGGGGCCTGGGACCCTGCCTCTCACCAGCGGTAGGCTCCGCCCGCGTCTCTCCACCGCCTCCCCGCCCGGCCTCCGTCGGCTCGCGAGCATCTGCTTTGAATCCAGGCTCCCTGATTGCGCGCGGGGGTTGGGGTGGGGGTGGGAGGAAAGGCGGGGCTCGCCGAAGACCTCCGGGGCCTCGGGATCGTCTCTCACAGTGTTCCCCTCGGAGCGCACCCCAGGGAGACCGATCGGCGTGAAGCTCTCGGACGGTCGGTCTCGACTCCTAAACGGGTCTCAAAAGGCGGTGCTTCCTCACCTCCACCTTTGTCTCTCCCCCTCCCCGGTGACTCCACGCGCCGCCACTTGCCCTTGCCTTGTCTTCAGGCCTTTGCACAGCTCCAGGACAGTGTTCGGCGGGGACGGGGATAGCGGGTGGGAGGCGGCCTGGAAGGGCTGGGGGAGCGCAAGGCCTGCCCGGTGGCCTGTTGGATCGGGAGGGCCCAGCCCTGCCACTATGGACCCGGAGGTTATGAGAACGAATGGGCCATTCCACTTGCAATGACAAAAACCTAAAGAAAGGAGTCTGAGCAAACTCCGGGAGACGGTGAAGGACAGGAAAGCCTGGCGCGCTGCAGTCCATGGGGTCGCCAAAGGTCGGACACGACTTTAGCTATTGAACAACCAACAACCACCACCAAAGAATGAAGGGCTTAACGGGGGTGGGTAGGGACGGGTAAGGTCCAGGGAGGTTTCATTTCATTCCCATCCCTTCAGTTGCCCCCACCCCTCTTCCATTTCCATAGTTCCGAAGGCGGAAGTCCCTAGGTTCTGCTTTTATGAAAACTGGAATTGGGAAGGGAGGGTCCAGTTCCTCTCAATGAGGGACCCTGTGACCTTGGGCTTCTCAGGAAACTTGAGTCTGGGTTTCTCCATTCTAAAAATGGATAAGAATGAGAACAGAAATATGAAAGTGCTTTAAAACAGGTGAAAAGGGAAGATACTTTATAGCAGCTTAGACCTTAGAACCCCACCCCCAAATTTGGTTACGTAAAAAAGTAAAGTTCTGTGTATTTTGTAAACGCTTAATAGTTTACAAAGCACCTTCAGGTAGGTAGTCGTATGTCACCCTCATAGAAGCAAGTGAGGTGGTTGTTACTCTCATTGGGCGGATGTGAAGACTGAGGCTCTGGTCATAGTGACGCCCTGCAGGTGGGGCCATTGCACTTGTGGTTCTTTCCTGAGGACGACAGAACCAGTGACGCCCTCATTCTCTCTCTTCCTCAGGGGAGATGGCGTCCTGCTGGAGGGAGAACTGCTCGATGTATCCCGGCACAGCATCTCGGATGGCCACGGCAGGAAGGTGAGGATGTTTCCCAGGGGGGCCCCTCAGGGCACTGGCTTCAGGGTTCCCACCCACCAGGGTATCTCCCTCTGCTTGACCCTGCCAGTGCCAAGACTTAGGGTCCAGCTCTTTCCTTGTGAGGCTCACAGGGCAGGTAGAGGGTTGGCTGGGAGACTGGCAACCAAAAGGGGCCACGGATGGAAGGGATCAGTAGGGCTGTGTTGGGTGGCAGACAGACCAGGGTGGGGGGTGGGGACTGGGTTCCTGATGAGAAGACAGACCAGGCCCTAAACCCAGGGGTGTGTTTGGGGCCAGGACTGGGAGGGCTGAGAGCAGAATGGGGTGAGGTCAGTGGTTCAGGACTCAAGCTGTGGGTTCTGAGTGGGCTGGAAAGCCCTCTGAAGAGGTCCTGTCTCCCGATGGAACAGAACTAGAAAGCCAGGAACTTCTCTGGGTAGGCAGGATGAGTGGCTCTGGGCTGAGGGCCTGGCCCCGCTCTGCTGGTCTGGTGGTTCCCACTGCTTCCGGACCTGATGAACAAGGTCAGAGCAAAGGTACCTGCCTGTATGGGTGCGAGATCAACAGTGGCCTTCCCCTTTGGGGTACCAGCTGTGTGGCTGGGGAATCATGTGTACCTTGAGCTGTTTGGAGTTGAATTACTTTAAATGTACTGTCGGAGTCTGCTTTCAGAAGGAGCCCTGAAGCAACTCCATCTGTAGAGGAGTGAATATCTTAGCAGGGCTTTCGCATTCTTTTTTTTTTTTGGTCCATATATAGCTCATTTTGCGGGGATCTTAGTTCCCGACCAGGGATCAAACCCGGGTTCCCTGCAGTGGAAGTATTCCCTTGCTCATCTTTTAATATCCCTGTGTGGCTGAGTGTTTTGGAATGCTGGATTTTTATAAAGCAGGTCACCAGTGTGGACCTGGACATTCGCGTGTGCATGAGGGTGGAACCCTGAGGTGGGAGGGTTGCTGTGTGTTCTGGGCCTTTGTTTCCAGCTTGACTGTGAAGTCTACCTTGCTGATACCACCCGAGGCTTCAGCTCCCACGTCCACGCCCTTCTCTTCTTGTCCTCTCAGCCTCCTAGTGGCACACCCTTTATCGCCCCCCATCTCAGACGTCCATGGACACACCTGGCCGGCATTCACCATCCCCTACTAGCAAGGGTTTCTTTCCTGAGCACGAGTTCTGAAAAGCTTTTTGAAAGAAAAGCTATGACAAACGTAGACAGCATATTAAAAAGCAGAGACGTCACTATGCCAACAAAGGTCCGCATCGTCAAAGCTATGGTTTTTCCAGTAGTCGTGTATGGATGTGAGAGGTGGATCTTAAAGAAGGCTGAGTGCTGAAGAATTGATGTTTTCAAATTGTGGTGCTAGAGAAGACTCTTGAAGGGTCCCTTGGACTGCAAGGAGATCAAACCAGTCAATCCTAAAGGAAATCAACCCTGAATATTCACTGGAAGGACTGACGTTCAAGCTGAAGCTCCATTACTTTGGCTACCTGATGCGAAGAGCTAACTCACTGGAAAAGACCCTACTCACTGGAAAAGACCCTGATGCTGGGAAATACTGAGGGCAGGAGTAGAGGTGGGTGACAGGATGAGATGATTAGATAGTATCACCGACTCAATGGACATGAGTTTGAGCAAACTCTGGGAGATGGTGAATGACAGGGAAGCCTGGTGTGTTGCAGTCCATGGGGTTGCAAAGAGTCAGACATAACTTAACAACTGAACAACAAGTTCTGAATCTGTACCCCCCCGCCTTCCAAATAACCCCAGATGTACTGACCAACTTATCTCCTTGATCTCTAGAACTGAGCTCAGCAAGTTCCAGAGGCCTGTGGCTACTTGGAGCCAGTTTCTCACCCACAACCCTTGTGAACCTCAGCTTCCAGCTCAGCACTAGTTTCAGGCCAGGAGATGCTTTGCTTTGCCCTCCCTTCCTTAGCACACGGGTCAGCAGAGTGAGCATCCCAGTCCGTAACCCCAGCCAGCCTGCCCAGCAGAGCCCAGCAGGAGCTGATGTGGGGCTGGACTGCCCCGGCTATCCTCTGCAGGCAGGGTGTTCTCCAGCCCCTCTCCAAACCTCCTCGTTCCTCCTCCTCGTTCCTAATAACAATCACTATATGCCCCCAACCACCAGCCTGCAAGCCTCCAGTCTCCTCCAGCCCTCCCCCAAGTGGATAATGCTTGGTCCTACAGGTTTCCTACCTTGACCATGTCACACCTCCCCTTCCATGTCCCCACATGGGCCCTTAGGAACTCAGCCTGTCCTGATTAAACCTTGCGCCCCCTCTCCTGCCTTCTGGCTGCACCCAGCGCCCATCCCTGCCCTGCAGCCTGCTGGTCTCCTGAAAGATATCTGTCATAGTCTAGGTGCTGTTTAGAAACCTTTCAGGATTCCCTCTGGTCTGCCATGTAATACCCAAACTCCAGATGTCAACTCAAGGCCTGTCTTACATCATCCCCCACGTGCTTCTGCAGCTCAGACTCCCATGAGGCTTCCAAGGCCCCTCTGCTGTTCAGACATCCACATGGGACCTTGACTTTTGTCTTATGAGCCTGTCCAGGCCTTTAAAATCCTTCCTACACCCTTACTCGCACAGTTGCAGGTTTCTCCACACTATGAGAACTTGCCTTCCCTGTTTGTCCCAGGTGGTGGTTTCCTCTTCTTCAGTCTCTAGTTTTTGTTTTGGATCATAGTGTTTATTTAAAATTTTCTTGATGTATAGTTGGTTTACAACGTTGTCGTCTCCTGTTTTGATTAGGACAGCTGGCAGACAGCATGTATTGCACACTTCATGTTTACACGGTGCTTGCTCCTTTGTTATCTCTTGAATCCTTACAACATGCCTGAACATAGACCTCACGTTGTCTCCAGGCAACAGGGGAAACTGAGGCTAAGCGTCACATGCTGCAGGACCCACATTTGTTGGAAGGGGAACAGTGGCAGCCCTCACTCAGAACTCCATCTCAGTGCCCTTTTTGTGGCATCTTGGCAACTACTACTCCTGCTTCGTGGTATCTGGGGTCTTTGCATTATGGTTTCCTATTCTTTCTGGCTCTGACCGTGTGGAGGCTGTGGGGTTGGGCTCTGAGCCTGCCCTCTCGCGGGCGTGTGGCCATGGTTCATCACGTGTGGCACACGCTCTACTCAACATATGAATGAATGAATGATTATTGGGAGTGGTGGCCCTCTGGGCAGCTTGAATATCTTTTGGAGCCAAGGTGGGATTCTAGGGTAGAGAGTGAGGCTGGGGGGCTGCAGCCGGAGCACGTGGGGAGTGTGTGCATTGTGGGGTGAAGGGAGTGAACAGCCCCTCACTCTCTGCTTGGCCCCAGGAGCGCTACTACGTGCTGTATATCCGGCCGAGTCGCATCCATCGCCGAAAGTTTGACCCCAAGGGAAATGAAATTGAGCCCAACTTCAGCGCCACCAGGAAGGTGAACACAGGCTTCCTCATGTCCTCTTACAGTAGGTACCCTCTGCCCTTCCTGCCCCGGGGCTGTCCTACACTGTGGCCTTCCTTTGCTTCCAGAGGTCTCTTAGGCGCCACAAAGTGTCTTCTCAGCATGATTGAAGTCCGTGTCTGGTCTGAGGGACAAATGGCTGGACTCTTCTTGCCCTCCGTTCACTCAGAGGGTCCCCAGTGCCCCGCTTCAGTGCTGAGGGCCTGCTGCCTTCCCAGCGCCTCTTGTCTCCTGCAGTCTGGTGGAATCATTCTCCCCACCCCCAAGCTGAGATCAGCAGATTTGGGATTTCCAGGGTAGGCAGTGAGAGGCTGTTGGAACCCTGGCTGAGCCCCTGTGCTCTGCCCAGGCCAGGATAAGCAGGCCAGTAGAGAATCTGAGGACCATCCAAATTTGCTGCTGGTTCCAGCAGACCCCATCCCAGCCAGGGGAGACCTCTGCCTGGTCCCTGGGAAGGCAGAATTGTGTGAAGGGCTTGAATTCTGCCTCCTCCGCCGACTAGCTGTGTAACCTTGGGCAAATCACTTAACCTCTCTAAGCCCTTTCTCTTTTGTAAATAGAGACAGTAAAAATACTGACACCTGCTGAGGGTTTGCTGTGTGCTGGGCCTCACGCTAAGCACTTTATGTACACTAGCTCTTTTACACCTCATGTCAGTCCCATCGGGTAGGTATC
The DNA here is from genome assembly GCF_014754425.2 of Oryx dammah. Classification (NCBI taxonomy): domain Eukaryota; kingdom Metazoa; phylum Chordata; class Mammalia; order Artiodactyla; family Bovidae; genus Oryx; species Oryx dammah. The sequence goes on from NW_024070200.1 coordinate 47,727,253, forward strand.
ACGTTTCACCCTATTTGTCAGGCACAGAGAGGTTAAGTAACTTGCCTGTGGTCACACAGCATGTAAAGCAGATGTACACCAGGCAGCCTGGCTCCAGAGCCCTTACCCATAATCCTCTGCATGCGCTCCTTGATGAGCAGGGGCAGGATGGGAGCGCGGGTGTTTGTGAGCAGGTACAACAGTCAGCTCTCAGCTGGCTTCTAAAGAGCCCTCCCAGAGTGCTTGCTGGTACTCTGGTAATGACCACCTTGTGCTGGTGGAAGCCCACGGGGACAGCTGGCAGAGGGCATTTATTGCACACTTCACGTTTACACTGCAGAGGTGGAAGCCAAGGGTGACTCGGACAGACTGACGCCTGAGGCGCTGAAGGGGCTGGTGAATAAGCCGGAGCTGCTTGCGCTGACAGAGAGCCTCACCCCCGCTGAGACAGTGGCCTTCTGGATGCCTGAGTCAGAGATGGAAGCCATGGAGCTCGAGCTCGGGGCTGGGGTACGGCTGAAAACTCGAGGCGACGGCCCCTTCCTGGGTGAGCAGTGCAGCCCTCGCTGTGGCCTGATGTCCCTGTATGGCCTCGGGCGGGGGGGGCTCCTGGCTTCCTGTCTGAGGGCCCCCTACCCCTCCTGCTTAGGGCTCACGGAGCAGGTCAGGTCCGGCCTCCCTGCAGACATGACCCCTTGAGATTGATTTCTCAGTTCCCTGGACAAGTGGCCTGGGGGCAACAGCCTGGACGTTCTGGATCCTGGGGTGCTGCTCAATCCTCTGGTTCCTGTGGGTGACCTCTGCTATCTGGGGTCCCCTCCAGGGGCTCCCTGAGCACACTCAGGCCTAGAGGACCCCAGCAGAAGGGCTGGGCCCCACTAGGTTTCCACCATGTGGAGAGAGAGGCCAGACAGTGTGAGGGAATTCTGAGGGAAAGGAAGGGAGTCTGAGGGAATTGTGAACTTCTCCTTTCAGATTCCTTAGCCAAACTTGAGGCTGGAACAGTGACCAAGTGTAATTTCGCTGGCAATGGGAAGACGGGAGCATCCTGGACAGACAACATCATGGCCCAGAAGTCTTCGGAGGGGGCTGCAAGTGAGACCCGAGAGCAGGGGGATGGCGCGGCGGATGAGGAGTGGGTAGGTCCAGAGAGACGGCTGTGGGCCTGGCGTTGGTGTGCTTTCTCTCTTGGCGGGAGTTTTGTATGGACTGGTTGCGGTTGGGTGGTAGCAGAAAGAGACAGCAACGTAACTTTACTCCCAGCTTTGGTGGACTTCCTGAGTGTGAGCCTGATAAAAAGTCCCTCAAGACATGAAGGGACCTTTCTTCCTGGTGGGCCTGAACTGTGCCAATCAACAAGAGAGCCCCACAGATTTATAAAAGTAAAGGACAGGAAAAAGAGAGCGCAGAGGGGAAGCAAGGAGACTTAATGCCAGGAAGGCTCCAAACATTTCCGCTTCAAGTGAATACATTAGCCGTGTTGAGCCGCTGTATGAACATTTCCCCCAACTCTGTTCTGGGCTTCCTGCCCAGAGTGGCTGGAAAATGGCTGACTTGGACCTTAATAGTTTTTTTGGCTCCAAGGTCAGCCCTCTAGTTGATCCTCAACCAATTCACAGTTGATTTGGTTTTTTGAGCTGTATTTCACCCGAAGATTTGAATTGGTGTCAAGACTCCCAAATTGAACGTTTAAAACCAAGTCTCAAAAAAACGGGCTATCTAGCTGATGAAGTGAAGACATTAGCCAGAGAAAACAGGGGCAGATAGAGGAAATGGATTCCCTTTTGTCTTAATAAAGCGAGTCTTGGACTATAAAACAATGGGAATTGCCAGGCTGGCTCCCTGGGCCAATGCTAATGAGATGAGGCCAAGGGAGGCAGCCGAGGGCCCCACTCGAGCAAACCCTTGTTTGATGACAACAGAAGACGTTTATGAAATACACTCTGTTATCTCTCTTTACCTCTAGGACGACTGAGGTCAGGGAGAGATGGGGTACCTCCCGGACCCACCGGCATCATTGAGCATTTCTTCCATCAGCTTTCACTCTGGAGCTCAGGGGAGCAGATCCACCAAGCCTTACCTGGTTTTTCCCTGCGGCCGCCATGGAATATACTCTTCAAACAAGCTCTGCTAAAATCAAACCTAAGACCCTGATGTTAGCCGTGGGGCACCAGGCTGTGGCTCATGGAGGGTCACTCCCTGGCTGTGAGTCTAGCCTTCCCCAGACATTTTCATGGGGGCCCTTGCCCTGAGCGGCAGCCTTGTTTGTGGAGGCAGGCAGGGGGCAGCCCCCCCGGGGCAGTCAGAAGATCTGGACTGGCAGCAGAACTGGGGGCAATCCTTCATCTGTACGCAGAGTGGCTCCGAGAAGTTGGCCTCCTTCTGTCCTATCTCCTGCTTTCCTCTGCAGCTGTCCTCCTCTCCAGTACTCTGTTTTGGGGGCCTCTGCCCTCCTGCTCAAGCCTCCTCTTCCCTCGTGCCCTTCTCGGCCCCCAGAACTGCCAGTTCTTTTTCTTCCTCTGGTTCTCTGCTACCTTGGGGGTTCCTGTCTCCTGACCTCCCTTGGCTGTTTTCCTGAGGATGCTCTTTTTACGGAGGCTGAGCTCGTTCATAGGCATGGCTAGCTTGTCTCCTTCTCTCTGACTCCCTCCGCCAGGCCACACGCCACATTTTGGATAACACCGTTCTTTCTTGTTTTGTACCTTGAGAATTTTTTATGAATGAGTAAAATTTCAGGAAAGGATTCCTCTACACTGACTATTTTATTATTAGGTATAAATTGAGCTGCTGCTGCTAAGTTGCTTCAGTCGTGTCCGACTCTGTGCGACCCCATAGACGGCAGCCCACCAGGCTCCCCCGTCCCTGGGATTCTCCAGGCAAGAACACTGGAGTGGGTTGCCATGTCCTTCTCCAATGCATGAAAGTGAAAAGTGAAAGTGAAGTCGCTCAGTCGTGTCCGACTCTGTGCGACCCCATGGACTGTAGCCCCCCAGGCTCCTCCATCCATGGGATTTTCCAGGCAAGAGTACTGGAGTGGGGTGCCATTGCCTTCTCCGATAAACTGAGCAACCTCCCTATAAGAAGACAGCTATATCTTTTTTTTTTTTTTTTGGCTACACCACACAGCATGTGGGATCTTAGTGCCCCCACCAGGGATCGAACCCACATTCTCTGCATTGGGAGCTCAGAGTTTTAACCACTGGACCATCAGGGAAGTCCCCAAGCCATATGCTTTTGATCATGAACATTATCTTGCGGGGCAATATGCCCACATCCACATCAATGAAGAGATCAGGTGTTGAAATCTGCATATCCTAAGAACAGGTAGGGACTTAGAATGTAGATCCTGCTTGCCTCCGGGAAAAGGGGGTGATGGTAAACTAACAAAGTCCCCTAATGGGTCAAACACAACACTAGATGCTTTCTGTAATGATAATTATAGTCACTGACTGAGGAGGGCCTCTTGGTTCTAATACTTGTGCCAAGCACTTGCAGTGTTTTACTTGTTACAACCATCCCAAGAGGCACAGGTGATTATTATTTCCTTTTTTTTTTCATATGGTTTTCATGGTTGAGGTCCCAGCATGTATTATCATGGTTCAAACTGTCATTTGCCTCCCTGTATATTTGAGCCTGGACTCAACAATATGGCTGTGAGGCTTGGGATTAACACTTCACTTTGACTGAAGTTACAGGTGGCTGGAGCGCTCCTGAGTCTCTTCTGATCTTGCTGCCCTTGTCTCAGTTCACATCTTGTTCTCTCATTCCAGCTACTATAGAAGCTGCTTCCCTAGTGTCCTGTGCCTGAATGGGGCTGGCTCACCTTGAGCATGCTGGGACCTCAAGCATGTGGTGGCCAGGGAGGGCTTAAACAGGAGGAGGACTGGGGACACTGACTTGGGGAGAGGCACCCACGGGGGGCATCCTGCTGCCCAAAGGGTAGGGCAAGCTCTTGTGGGCAGGCCACCATCCTAAATAAGCAGGCATGGTGTGTCAATCGGGGAAGCCCGGGGCAACAGCTAGGTTCCAGGGTCTCAGCAGGTTGGGGACGGGCTCCTGGGAGGAAAAGGCCATCATGGCTGGAGCTCAGAGAGTAATGGGAGTGGAACTGCATTGGAGGAGAGGCTGGAGGTCAGGCATGGCATCTTCAGCATGTTAAGTGTTGATGTTTTAGGACATATCCTTAATATCTTGGAAGCCAGTAATCCCAGGGAGAATAATATGATCTGATTTGTATATTTCAAAGATTGCTTGACTGCAGAGAAACTGAAGGCAATGAGCCCAGATAGGAGACTGCTGCTGTGGCGGGGGTGAGAGCCTAGAGTGATCTGGTCTATAGCAGCGGCAGAGGAGATGGAAAGATATTCAGGCAGGCTGGTGGAAAGGGACTTTTCAGCAAGAGAAAAGGACCTACAAAGCCATGGAGATAGGGGAGTGGCCCAACATTGGAATATACAATTTCTGTACATGGTTACTGCAATATTACACCAACACATAAAATTTGATAATCCTTTTTCAACTGATTATATAACGGTTGTCTATATTGCTACATAGTCTTCATTCTGTTGTTTTTAAGATTGATTGCCTTAATGAAGGTTCCCCTGGAGGAGGTCATGGTAACCCACTCCAGTATTCTTGCCTGGAGAATCTTAGGGACAGAGGAGCCTGGACAGGACTGAAGCAACTAAGCAGCAGCAGCAGCCTTAATAGTTCTGTCATTTTCCAAAATTTGGGTAGTTAATTGATCCCTATTTGGAGTTGTGTAAAGAGCTATTTTAAGTTATATAGTTCTCTCACCCGCCTGCCCCTCCCCTTTGACTATATTTGGGGGTCATTTCCTTAGGGATGGATTCCCAGGAGTCAGATTACTGGAAATCTAGGGATTCTTTGTAAAGATCTTGTCATATTGCCAGGTTGCTTTACTAAATTATCTCACCAGCAAGGCAGAAAAGGACTATTTTCATGCTACTCTTGCCAGATTTGGATGTGATAATATTTTAAAAATTGATAAGGTGAAAATAATACTTTAATTTTAAAGTTAACACTTTAATTAGCCTTCTCCCCCATTAATAGTGAGCTTAAATATTTTTTTCATCTCTGTTTCCTAGATGTATATCCTTGTTTGTTATTCAGTTCCTTTGCCCATTTATTACTGAGGGGGAGGGTCTTTTGGGTTGGTCAGTTACATTTTAAATATAACCATTTTCCATATTTTAAAAACTTTTCCATTAAAAAATTGATTTACAAACATAAAAAATTTATATATTAGTAGCTATGCTGCTGCTGCTGTTTAGTTGCTAAGTCATGTCCGACTCTTTTCAACCTCATGGACTATAGCCCGCCAGGCTCCTCTGTCCGTGGAATTTTCCAGGCAAGAATACTGGAATGGATTGCCATTTTTCCCCCAGGGCATCTTCCTCACCCAGGGATCAAACCTGCCTCTCCTGCTTGGCAGGTGGATTCTTAACCACTGAGCCACCAGGCAAGACCTTTGGTGTATATACTTTTACAAAGTACAGTGTCCCTGTATATACTTCGTGTAATCTTTCCACTCACAGCTATGCCATGAACATTTCCCTAGACCATAAACCTTTCACAACATGATTTTTTGTAACGTTAACATTTCTCGTATGCACGTGGATCAATGCATTTAACCAATTTCTCATTTTGGAATAATGAGTTGTTGCTTCCCACTTCCCCCGAAATAAGACCACTGAGATGCACGTTCCTGAGGGTAAATCTTGTCACACATCCACAGTCGTTTTATTATAAATTCTAAACTGCAAATGCTGGGTCTAATGCTCAATATATTTTAAAGGCTTTTTTATACATATTGTCAACAGTCCTTTGGGCAGCTAATTCCCATTTGCAGCTCTATCTGCAATATAAGGACGTGCTCCATTCACCCCCCACTAAGGTATTAAAAGAAAATACAAACCCTACCAATTTGGGGTCGCAGGTACCTTTTAAAAGGAACTGCATTAAAGATCCCTTAATTCCACCATTCGCTATCTACCATGGAGAGACAGCCCTTTTGCACGAGGAGGCACATATGTAATTCACTACAGCACTGTTTGTAATACCAAAAAGTAAAGATGTTCCCTAATGTTCGGAACGTTCTGCAGTGTCAAGCGAAAGGCATGACCGTGCGTGTTATCGCAGACCCCGACAAAGGGAGGCGCCCGCTTCGTCTTCACCTGGGAGCGCGGCTGCTTTCGCGGTTTCTGCTTTTCCATCCCATCCTTTTCCGACGGGCTCGGCTTTGCGCAGGAGATTCTGCGTCAAGCAGTCACTCTAGACAAAGGGCAGAGAGCCGCGTTCGCGTCCTGGCCAGGCCCTGAGTGGGCAACCCACGCCGGCCAAGGTGACGGCCCTCCCCAGCCTCGGTGTACGCAGCAGTCTTTCGCCGCCATCCAGCCGCCCATCCTAGAGAGCCTTCCTCCAAGGCTTGCCGGAAAGCCGGACTCTTCGTGGTCAGGCCCCTGGGCGCCGGGACATGTTTCCGGGGACCACTCTCAGCAGCGCACCAGCCGGAAGCGTCCTTGTTGTGGCGGAAGGAGAGGCTCTCTGGAAGCAGCCGGTGGTGAAAGGAGCGTGGCGGGCAAAGATGATTCAGGCGATTCTGGTTTTCAATAACCACGGGAAGCCGCGGCTGGTCCGCTTCTACCAGCGTTTCGTGAGTGCGCAGCTTCGTCACGTCCTTTCAGGGCGCCTGCGCCCCCTTCCCTTTTTGGGGGCCGTACGGCGCTCGCGGGCGCCGCCCGCTGACCTCGGGGTCCGGCGACATGAGTGACCCCAGACTCAGCCTTCCGCGGACGGCAAGTCCCGGAAGGACTCTTCCAGTCTCAGGCCTTGGGTCCCACGCCCCGCCTCACCGGCTCTTTCCTCCCTCTTCCTGGACCCCGACGTTTCTGTGCCATTCTGGGACACTTCTCCCAGAGTCTCGGGGCACTTTCAATGGTGATGGGGGTGTGCCTCCTTGACAGCTTGAACGAAGTCTTATTAATCTTGTTGGTCGCTAAACGCAGTTTCCCGAGGAGGAAGAAATATACAGCTTTTTAATGGTTTTGCTTTAGCCAGAGGATTTGAAAAATGCTTTTTTGGAATTATTTTACTTCAGTGTAGGCTAGAAGTGCCCAGGGACTAGACATCTTTCGTTCTGTAGAATTGAAGAAAGTTTCAAAGTGGGAAATATTGAGAAATTATAAATGCTGCCGCGTGAGGGCTCAGTGAGTGATAATGCAAGTTCGAATTTTCCAAAGACGTTCCTCTGAAAAAACAAGCAACATCATTTGCCTCCTGCACCCCGACGTTTTATTTCTTCGTGGCTAGGTTTCAAAATGTTACGTACATAATTGGTGGACTGAGAAAACCATAAAGGGGAAAGTGTCAGAAAACTTACGTTCAGGCCTCAGCAACACCTTTTTTTTTTTTTTTACCCTTGTGTCAAGTTAACAAACCTCTTTCAGACTTTATTTCCTCTTGTTAAATAGAATGAATAGAAATGAAAGAAATTTTTTTGGGTACCTTTTAAATAGAATTTAATAGCTTGGTGCTTATTAAGTCATATTGATTTACATTAACATTCAGTAACTGTTCAGTTTGCATTTGTAGGTCAGTTTTTCTCAGGTTTTTAAAAGTGTTATTGTGATATGTTACATACCTACAGTTCACCTTTTAAAAATATACATGGAATGGTTTTTACTACTTTAAAAGTTATGCAACCGTCACCACAATTTTAGAATATTTTCATTATCCCCAAAAGGAATCCCTACCCATTAGCAATTATCCTGTATTTCCTCCTCAATTCCCCTAGTCTTAAGCAACCAATGATGTGTTTTCTCTCTCTCTAAATTTGCCTGTTCTGGACATTGAAAAATGGAATCATACAATATGTGGGCTTTTATTACTGACTTCTTTCTTTTAGTATGTTTTCAAGGTTCATCCATGTTGTAGTGTTACCAGTTCTTTATTCCTTTTTATTGCCAAGTTACATTCCATAGATAGGTTTCCCAGGTGGTGCTAGTGATAAAGAACCTGCCTGCCTATGCAGGAGACATAAGAGACCTGGGTTCAGTGACTGGGTGGGGAAGATCCCCTGGAGGAGGAAATGGCAACCCACTCCAGTATTCTTGCCTGGGAAATCCCATGGATGGTGGAACCTGGTGGGCTACTGTCCACACGGTTGTATTGAGACGCTAGTAAAGTGACTTGGCACATATCGCATTGAATGGATCTATCACATTTTGATTATCCATTCATCAGATGCTGTTTCTACCTCTGGCTCTTGTGAATAATTCTGCTATAAACATTCATGTACAAGCTTTTTGTGTGAGTGTGTATTTTCATTTCTCTTGGGTATGTGTCTCGGAGTAGAATTACTGAGTCACATAGTGACTTTGTAGTTGTCATTTGGATGAACTGCCAAACTGCTTTCTAAAGTGGCTATGCCATTTTACGTTCCTATCAACAATATATAAGAAGTACAGCTTGGGACTTCCCTGATGGTCCAGAGGTTGAGAATCCGCCTTCCAGTGGAGGGGACTCAGGTTGAATCCTTGATTGGGGATCTAAGATCCCATGTGCCCTGGGGCAACTAAGCCCATGCCACAACTACTGAGCCTGTATGCTGCAACTAAGACTCAACGCAGCCAAAAATAAATATTTTTTTAAATTCTAATTTTTCTACCTCTCTGTCAACATTTTCTATTATCGTTTTGATCAAAGACATTTTAGTAGGTGTTAAGTAGATTCTCCTTGTGGTTTTGGTTTTTTTCTAATGACTGATTTTTTTCGTCCCCTTACTGACATTTGTATGTCTTCTTTGGAGAGCATAGGATTTTTAAGAACTAAATTAGCTCCTCAGTGAAAATAACCTTGGAAACTGCAAAGTACTAAAAGATATGAAGGATTATGAAAATCACTGACAGCTGTAAACATTTGGTAATTTACTATTTTGTTGAATTAGAAATTAGGTAGCCTCACCATTTCATACTGCTTACCCACTGACTACCATCACTTCCCGGTACAGTCAGATAAAAGACTTTAGTTTTCAAGATTTTTTTTTGGCTTAAAAATGCTGGTGCTTAGCGTGTTTTGTATTTCTGGGTACACAGAGTTAAACATTTACAGCATCCTGGCATCTGTGAACTTTGTGAGTTCTTTTAAATGGAAACCAAAAAATAGTGATTGATTTACTTAAACTTACAGTGACCAGTTATTAGCAAGTTTTTATTATTCATCCATTCATTAAATATGGAGAGCCACTGTGTACCTGTGTAAGTCAAAGTTATGAAAAGTAATTGCTCCACAATGATGTTTCCTCATTTTTCTTCTGTTTCTTTTAAATAACCAACCACTTCTAGCCTAAATTCAGTGCTGTAGAGGGAAAGGGGTTAATGTTACTTGAGTTTATTTTCTGACTCCAAGGGTAAGTCCAGTCTGATGGTTTTCTTAAGCTTTGCTACTCAAAATGGTTCTCAGATCAGCAGCCTTCTTCTTACCTGGAAACTTGTTAGAACTGAAGTCTCAGGACCTACCCCAGACCTACTAAATTAGCCTGCATTTTAACAGTATTTCCAGGTGATTCATTATTCAAACTCACTGAGTAGTTGTTGTTGCTTTTTTTTGGCTGAGACACCTCGCTTGAGATATCTTAGTTCCCCTGCCAGAGACTGAACCTGTGTCCTTGGCAGTGAAAGCGCAGAGTCCTAACCATTGGACTGCTGGGAAAATCCCATTATACATTGAGATTTGAGAGCACTGGTCTAGAGCTTTTAATTTTGTCTTTTTTTTTTTTGGCCGAGAGACATGTGGGCCATAGTTCCCCAACTAGGAATTTGAATCCACACCCCTAGCAGTGGAAGTTCAGAGTCTTAACCACAAGACTGCCAGGGAAGTCCCTGTTTTTGTTTTAATAACTGATTTCTCCATATCCTTTTTTTTTTAACATACTTAATATGAACCTCATATGTATAAATAGAAATCAAATGTGGGTCATCAAGAGATCCCATCACATTTGAGCTTTCTGGTGTGTAGTAAGTGAATAGTAAGTGAAAAAAGCTGTTTATAGTTCTGCAGTTGTTCAAGATTCAAATCTCTCAATAGAATATTTTCTGCTTTCTCAGTAGTACTTTGTTGGTCACACAGCATCTTATATATAATGTCTGTATTACCGGTATTCAGTTCAGTTTAGTCGCTCAGTTGTTTCCAACTCTGCATCCCCATGGACTGCAGCATGCCAGGCTTCCCTGTCCATCACCAGCTCCCAGAGCTTGCTCAAATTCATGTCCATCAAGTCGTTGATGCCATCCAACCATCTCATCCTCTGTTGTCCCCTTCTCCTCCTGCCTTCAGTCTTTCCCAGCATCAGGCTCTTTGCCAGTGAGTCCGTTCTTCGCATCAGGTGGCCAAAGTATTGGAGTTTCAGCTTCAGCATCAGTCCTTCTAATGAATATTCAGGATTGATTTCTTTTAGGATTGACTGATTTGATCTCCTTGCGGTCCAAGGGACTCTCATGCAGGTTTTTAAAACATGTGCATGATTACATCTTGACTTCCTTACAGTGGTAGATCTATTGACATTTGTTATTTGTCCTGGCATAGATGTTTTCTCGGAGAAGGCAATGGCATCCCACTCCAGTACTCTTGCCTGGAAAATCCCATGGGTAGAGGAGCCTGGTGGGCTGCAGTCAATGGGGTCTCGAAGAGTCGGACACGACTGAGCAACTTCACTTTCACTTTTCACTTTCATGCATTGGAGAAGGAAATGGCAACCCACTCCAGTGTTCTTGCCTGGAGAATCCCAGGAACGGGGGGAGCCTGGTGGGCTGCCATCTATGGGGTCACACACAGTCGGACACGACTGAAGCGACTCAGCAGCAGATGTTTTCTAGAGTAATACAAAATGTTTCAGGACTGTGCCTTCTAGGTATTCTTTAACCTTGTATGAGAATTCTTTGACCTTGTATGAGAAATATCAGCTCACCTAGCAGGACAGTAATGGTTAGGGACTAGATATCTAGGTAAATATACCCTATTCTATTTCCTGTAATAGAGCCTTTTCCATTTTCTATAGCTTCTCCTTTTATTTTTCCTTTACTCATCATTTCTGTCTTTTCAGGAAGCTGGTACCAAATGTTCAGATCATTCCTGTTTGGAAGGGATATAGTTTTTCAGGCTTTTCCACTGACTCGCTTTATTTCTTTTATTCCATAGCCAGAAGAAATTCAGCAGCAGATTGTTCGAGAGACCTTTCATCTAGTTCTCAAGCGGGATGACAACATCTGTAACTTCTTGGAGGGTGGAAGGTAAATCATCAGTTTTCTCCCCATATATCCAGTTTCGGGTGGCCTTTATCATGCCATTATTGCTTCTTCAGGCAGTGCTTAAGTGTCTGGTGAGTATCTGATGCAGTTGAGCTGAGCTGATCATAGTCTGCTCAGGGAGAGACTCAGCTCTGTTTGGGAAGCTATTAAATGATTATGCTTCAGATATTTATATGTTTGGTTTCTGGGAGGATGCTGCTGTTAAGTCACTTCAGTTGTGTCCAACTCTGTGCGACCCCATAGACGGCAGCCCACCAGGCTCCCCGTCCCTGGGATTCTCCAGGCAAGAACACTGGAGTGGGTTGCCATTTCCTTCTCCAGTGCATGAAAGTGAAAAGTGAAAGTGAAGTCGTTCAGTCATGTCCGACTCTTCGAGACCCCAGGGATTGCAGCCTACCAGACTCCTCCATCCATGGGATTTTCCAGGCAAGAGTACTGGAGTGGGGTGCCATTACCTTCTCCATCCTGGGAGGATGGTTAGAAGAAAAAATGAAGTAAAATGGCTTTAGGCACCTCTGCCAAATTTGGTTGTCCTTCACCTGGTGGAGATGGCCTATTGTTTGGCCTACCCTCCTGCTTTCTTTTGGGCCCGTTTTCATTCCTTGGCACAGAGCTTCTCTTTGATATGTTCAATTCAAATACAAGCTTTTAAATGTTTCCCATCTTCCACAGTTTGATTGGTGGCTCTGACTACAAACTGATTTATCGGCATTATGCTACCCTCTACTTTGTATTTTGTGTGGATTCCTCAGAGAGTGAACTTGGGATCTTGGACCTCATCCAGGTATGTGTAGCAGGTAATGATGGTAGCCACTTCAGAAAGTTTGGTCTGGATTTTTAGTAGCTAAAAATCTGTAGTAGCTAAAAATTTTTGATCTGTATGTAGATCCTTAAGTCAGTCTCTTTATCGATACTGGGAAACATTGCTTCATGTCCACCAGGTGGTGCTGTGAGAAAGCTCCTTAGCAGCCCTCAACCATTCTTAGCGCTTTCAGGTTCTCTGCTTCTCCAGCTCTCACTGCCCTTGGCTTTCTTTTGAGTCTGACACCAACTCCTATATGTATACTCCCCCCACCCTGCACCTGAAGCAAGTAACTCAGTTCTCCATGGACACTCACCAGGGGTCCCCCAAATTTACTCAGTTCTGACACTTACCTACCTGAAGATGGACACCGACGTCAGGTTTGGGTTGTCTGTCGCCTGTGCATTTGACTGACAGCCTGTAGATCGACTTTGCCCAAGATTGCCTCCTCACGTGATTTCCTCCTCAGGTTCAGTTAATTTGCTAGAGTGGCTCACAGAACTTTATAGAGAAACGTTTTACTCTCTGCTAGCTTAACGTGAAAAGATATAACTTAGGAACAGTCAGATGGAAGAGATGCATAGCACAAGGCAGGGGAAGAAGGGCGTGGAGCTTCTGTGCCCTCTCGAGGCGTGTCACTCTCCTCAAATCTCCACGTTTACTAACATAGAAACTGTGAAACCTATACCTTTTGGGTTTTATGGAGGCCTCTTTACATAGGCAGGATTGATTGTATTATTGCCCATTGGTGATTGATTGAGTCTGCATCCCCTCTCCCCTCCCAGAGATCAGTAAGTGGGACTCAAAAGTTCCCAGTCATACAGTTGGTTCCCATGGCAACCAGCCCCTATTCTTTGATGCTTTCCAAAAGTTAACCTTATTAGCAGAACAAGGCAACCCTATCACTTTGGAAATTCCAAGGTTTTTAGGAGCCAGCAACAAGGATGAATACCAAATACTTGTCATTATAAATTATACTATCATGTCATGTTTTGAAAATTTTTTTCAAGTATCAAACTAAATGATATTTTAAAATACATACTTTATATTTTCACTTGTAATTCTAGCCTGAAACAAAGGAACTTGATGTTTTGTCTAATACGTATAGTCTTGACATAGGTAAACATGATTTTTTAAGGCTTTTTGAAAATTAGAAATGGCTTACAGATTTGTTTTCATTACTTTCATGGAAATTGAGGTATGTGGGACCCTATACTGGGAACCATTAATTAGGACAATTCCATTATTTGGTACATGATATTCTGGATAGACTTTGTGTGACTTCAACAAGTCACTTTAAGTTGAAAGCACTCAAAAAGAGCATGTGTAAAACCTAATAACACCAATTATAGAAAACTCTAGCTATAAAATATAAACTTTACTTCTTTACAACTATATTTTGTTAAGATAAAATTAAAGAAGCTAAAGGATAAAGAAATGGAAATTTTGAATGTGTATTTTTATTTTACATATACTATACTCTTCCAAAAAGTTATATTCTTAGATATAGCAACTTTTCATTTTATTTATATATTTTACCCATTCACATTCAGAAAATGATTTAGTATTAGTTTAAAAAGTTCATGTATCATATTCACTTATCATATATAAAAGTATAAGTAAATACTGGAAATAGCCAAAAGGGACTCATCTCTGTGGTAATTTTAAATGCTTTCTTAACACCCGAGTCAAATTGGGTATTGAGAGTCAATGTGGCGTAACAGAAAGAGTTCAAGATGTAGAATCAGAAAACCTGGGTGTGAGTCATTGATCCCCCATCTGGTATAGAAATCTTAGGTTGTAAAGATGGAAACAACTTGCAGAGAACAAATGGATGTTTGTCAGGGATGGAGCATGGAGGTGGAGGGCAGCACAGGCAACGAGGACTGAGAGTGCAGACCTCTGGGTGTCAAACAGATGAGCTGGGGATATAGTATACAACTTAAGGAATGTGGCCCATAATATTGCAATAACTGTGTTTGGAAACAGATGGTTACTAGTCTTATTGTGTTGATTGTATCATAATATATGCAAATGTCAAATCACTATGTAGTATATCTGAAGCTAACATCATGTTGTATGTCAACTATATTTCAACTAAAAAAATCCAAAATACTGTGTCATAGAATTCAATTGTGACAATATGTTAAGTATTTTACACTATAGAATGCTATAGGAATGTGCATGTAACACATGTATTAGAAAATAAATGAAATATAGTGATAATATATTTTTTAAATTGACATGCAGTTTTTGGAGGAGATGCGCTTCAGATATCTATGTTAACAAGACAAAGAGAAATGTAACTTTATAATATTATGGACATTTATTAAATACTTAGGGTGTATTGGATTTGGGAAGATAGATAAAAAGTGAAAATAATAGGAAGTAAGAGGTTTGATCTTTTAAAAGAATAAAATCAATAGTTATCCTAATAAAAAGAGAATAAAAGTCAGAAAAAGAAACCATCAAAATGTTTTTAGAGGTTGAAATACATAGTTATAATGTCAATGTATTTGATATAACTGACTCCAAAAAATAAATATCCAAAGTAGGTCCACAGAAAGACCTTGAATCTAATATCCTGATGAAATAAGAAAGGTTAAATGAAAAACTGACTCCCTAATAGACTCAGTAGATTTTTTAAAAATGTTAAAGTAAAGTAAAGAAAACCTCTTATTATGTTAGTTATTTTTTAAACTCAGACTAAAAAAAGTCATCCTGCTTAAGTGTATTTTATGGAGTAGATTGGTTATGATCCAAAAGCCTCTCAAAAAGAAAATATTAGTCAGATATTACATATTACTATTGGACAGAATCATTAAATAAAATCTTAGCCAGTTATTTGTTGAAGCAAGGAGTCATGAGACCTGTCTCTTGTTTTGGATTCTCCCATCAACAAGCAGTATGATCTTAAATCATTCATATTTTGTTGGTGTAAGGGTTTTTGTTTCATGTTTTGGCTCTGTGTGTATGAGCATTTGTTTTGATTTATAAGTAAGATGTTCTTTTCTAACTAAATTTTTTTTCTCTCCGGAATACTGCATACTAAAATAATTATTCATTATGTTCTAATAGTCTTTATTCCAAGGATACAAGTCAGATTAACAATGAAATATTCTTGTGTGTGTGCTTAGTCGCTCAGTCATGTCCAACTCTTTGCAACCCCATGGAGTGTAGTCCATCAGGCTCCTCTGTCCATGGGGATTCTCCAGGCAAGAATACTGGAGTGGGTTGCCATTTCCTCCTCCAGGGGAATCTTCCCACCCCAGGAATCAAACCCAGGTCTCCTGCATTGCAGGTGAACTCTTTACCATCTGAGCCACATCTCTGTTATAGCAATAAGAAAGATAGTAGAAACTAATGTAATTTCATCCAGTAGATGCTCAGAGAAATAATTACCCAAATTATTTTTCTGAAGTACTCTTAAATTGGAATAGAAAGTATTTATATTTGGCTATTTAGTGCATGTTTATTCAGTGTTTATTGTTGAAGAAATAATACACTTATGTGGCTCAAAATTCAAAAGGTATACCAAGAGTATATAGTGAAAACTTATTTTCTTCTCCTCTACCCCAGTCACCCAGAAACAACCAATTTTAGTTCTAAAACCAAGAGCCAGAGTTTTCTGAGGGGAGAAATCTACAGACATTTTTCAAAAGGGTGTCTCTTACTGTTCACTCTAATTTGAGCAAACATTTGTAATGAGTGATTAAAAAAGAAATGAATAAGTAACATAGTTAAGGAGGAGAGCGGTAAGTTATCTCTGCAAGATGGCCTGATATTGTACCTAGAAAACCTTAAAAAAAGAAAAAAAGTGAGCAGAGATTGTAACAGGTAATGAATGATATGAGCAAAATGGCAGAATATGAGATCGGTTTATCAAAATTGAATTTCCTCTTTCTTGTGAAAGCAGCTAGAGAATTCGTAATTAAAGAAATTTCACTTACAGTAGTGACAAAGGATATTTAATGTTTGGAAATTAACTTAGTATGGAATACTTGACATTGAGTCCAATAAAACTGAAAAATCCTAAAGGAAGAACATAAAGGAATCCTTGAAATAAGTGGAACTACAAGCCCTCTCCTTACTGGGAAGAGAGCAAAGATGACAGTAGGGAGCAATAGATGAAATGGGAAACCGAATATAAATCCAGGAGCTCTTGTTGAACTTGGTGAAGAGAAAGTTTATCAGGAAAAATGAATGGCCAAGAAATGGAGAAATATGTTTTGAGAAGAAAAGGGCAGTAATGAGTGATTGGCTTTACTAGGCTTCAGAATATGTAATGGTTGCAGATGAAATTCTTATCCACCTGGAAAATCCAAACAAACTGGAAAACAAAACTAGCAGTAGAATTCAGGGACTGGATACAGGTTTAATGTATAAAACTTAGTAGCTTTCCCTTGCAATAATAAGTTAGAAAACATAAAATTTAAAAGGGGCCCGCTCATGATAGCAAAAAATTCCTTCAGGTACCCAGGGATAAATGTAAAAATGTAAGATCTATATGGAGAAAACTTTGAAATTCTGCTGAAAATATGATAAAAGAACAAAATAAATTAATAAAGCATACCCTTTGCCTTTGAGAAAATTATTAAATTATATATATACGTACATAAGTTACTTTTAAAATGTCAGTACAGTTGACCTTTGAATAACACAGGGGCCAGGGGTGCTGACCCTCCATGCTGTTAAAAATCTGCATATAACTTACAGTGAACCCTCCTGTATACCCAGTTCCTCTGTGTACACAGTTCTTCTGTGTACACATTTCCTCCATATCCATGGTTCCTCATCTTTGGATTCAACCAACTAGAGGTTGTATAGTACTATAGTGCTTACTATTGAAAAAAATCTGAGCATAAGTGGACCCACACTGTTCAAACCTGTGTTGTCCAAGGATCAACTATGCTTCCAGCTTATAAATTACTAAAAACCCAATCAGAATCCCAATAATATTACTGATGTTTTTAAGTAATTTTTATTGTGAAACATGTATACATAACAAATATGGAAAACATGCCTATATAGTTTGAAGAATACCAATTTAAAGAAGAAACTGTCACCCAAATTAAGAAACAGTACGTTGCTAGGGCCTTAAATCTCCTATATGTCCCTCCTCAATTCTAGCCTTCTCATTTACTTTTTCAGACTTTTAAGTTGATCATTGCTTTGCTTCTCTGTATAGTTTTATCATGTGATATGTATTCCTTAAATGATACTTTGCTAGTTGGGAAAAACTTGAGTGTAAGTAGCAATGTAAGGAAAGGATAATTTCCCACCTTTTATGTGGATTCAGAGGCTGGCAAAACTAAATTGATGGCAGGAGTTAGGATGGTGGTTACCTTTGGAGAGAGGGCTTCTAGGGAGCTCTAATGCTGCATTTCAGTATCAGGATGGTGTTTACATGGTATGTTCATTGTGAACTCATTCAGCTGTACCCTTATCATTTGTACACTTTTCTGTTTAAGTCTTATATTTAAAGGTAAATTAAAATTGTTAAGCATGTTAATTATGTTGATTCATGGAAAAGTATTTTGAAGTTAATGTTCATTGAAATTCGCCAGACAGAGCTGTTAACACCATCATAATGAAAAATTCTTTTGCATATATAAGTGGCGGCTTGGGGAAAGGACATATTATAAATAGTTATTTTGTTATTCTTTTTTATATTAATAAATTAGCATCTATAAAAGGGGAAAGAAAGCCACATGTGTCTGCTGGTTGTGTTGCTATACTGAAAACAAGGTGGTCCTGTCCTAAGTTGCCCCATTCAGATTGGGATAAGTGGTTTGGAGTGCATTGGGGTTTTTTGTTGGTTTTGAGATTTATCATGAGGCAAATAGTATCTTGACTGCCCCCTTTACTTTCTCATGTGACATTTTATGAAGATAGGAATTGTGTATCTATTTCTCCTTGTTTCCTAGGTTTTCGTGGAGACTCTGGACAAGTGTTTCGAGAATGTTTGTGAATTGGATTTGATCTTCCATATGGATAAGGTACTACTCTCCCAAGCCAGGGTTACTGGGAAGCTAAGAACTTTGACCATCTGTAGCCATCTGGTTTATAGTTTTGGGAGTACTTTGCTAAGATTTGTTGCCAGTTTTAACATATTATTACTGGGCCTGTATTATGGTTCATTTTTCATAGACAGACTTGTTGGTTTAGGGCAATGATGGCTACCAGGCCAATGGTGAGATAAGTAGGTTTATGTTGATTTTGAAATGAGTATACTCCAGTCACAGTGAAGCTTTGAAATAAACACTGCATGGAGTTGTTTTGGGGTTTTTTTTGGCTGCTCTGCAGGGCATCTTAGTTCCCTGACCAGGGGTCAAACCCATGCTCCCTACACTGGAAGCACAGAGTCTTAACCACTGGAACACCAGGGAAGCTCTGACACAAGGGTTTTTGACTTAGTGAAATTTACATTTTTCCTATAGTGACTGAGACATCAGTAACATATTTTGAGGTCAGGTGATTGATATTCTGTAGCCTGCCAGGCAGAATTGAAGTGGGCCAAAGTACATGTCCACAGTTATGAGTTGCTAGCATCTAACAGTGACATGGAGAGGGCAATGGCACCCCACTCCAGTACTCTTGCCTGGAAAATCCCAGGGACGGGGGAGCCTGGTGGGCTGCCGTCTGTGGGGTTGCACAGAGTTGGATATGACTGAAGCAGCTTAGCAGCAGCACCAACAGTGACATGGCTAACATCCTCATGTGCAAAATTACGTGTGGGAGATAGCCAGGAAGGGGATAGATAGGGGCTTCTTTTATCCAGCTCAGCACACGCTGTACCCAGTGCTGTTCACTGGTGGAGGTGGGTGCATCTTAGGTTTGCTTGGCTCTGGTCTTTCTCCCACCGATTATCATCTCTATGGTCCATGGCCCTTGGAGGGAGATAAAGATGTTTAGGAGACTATTGCTCATTGCTGAGCCATGATCCTTTATTAGTCTGTTCTCATCATGACAAGGCAGGTTATTTTTAGATCCATCACTATCATCGTGAGGACTTTGACATCTCAGTAGAATCTTCAGTCTTGGTTAACTTTCCCAGAGTTTTCCTGGGGCACTTTCTGCGCCAGTGCAGTGGGTGTTGGAATGGAGTAACGTTTTCTCTCTCAGCATCTGGCTTGGCTGTGTGGCTCCCTGAGCAGCCTGGTACAAGAGAATCACAGAACCTCATTCCTTTTGTATTAATAGGTACTTGACTTGGGGCTCCCTGATAGCCTCACAAGGCTTCCGGGGCTCACCAATGCTTTTGAAGTGGTCAGTCTCTATTTTCATATGAAAGAACCTTAGAAACTTCAGAGACCTCTTACCCCTCCTCTTTGCAGCTAATAAGAGTTGTTGTAGACCAGGGCTTCCCTGGTAGCTCAGCTGGTAAAGAATCCGCCTGCAATGCAGATGACCACAGTTCGATTCCTGGGTTGGGAAGATCCCCTGGAGAAGGGAATGGCTACCCACTCCAGTGTTCCTGCCTGGAGAATTCCATGGACAGAGGAGCCTGGCAGGCTACAGTCCATGGGGTTACAGAGTCAGACACGACTGAGTGACTTTCACTGTCAGTTGCTAAAGATGCTGCTCTCTGGTAATTTCTGTCAAGGAGAGGCATAGCTCAACTCCATTTTCCTTCTGTACCAGTGGGGAAAAAGGTTAAGATTAAAGAGACTTGAGAATATGGAAGGAATAGAGGAATGCCTTCCATAGGCCTTATTGTTACTATTATTTTAAAGCAATTAAAAAAAATTGTGAAATATAAGGTGTTACCTTGGGGTTACCACCTGGTTTCAAAGTGGATTCCTTTTCAGTTGTCACCTGTTGCTTACCAAGCCGGATCCACATCTCAGATCATGATTTTAGGGATAGATTTTATCAGGGAAGGGAAATTCCCAAGCAATAGAAGAGAAGGCACTGGTCTTCCATCCTCCCGTTGTCCCCATGGGGAGGGCCTGTCTCTGCTAGAGTGGTGCCCCCCCACCTCCCCCCATACCCTCCCCCTTCCCCACAATGCTCTCTCTTTTTATCAGGCAGCTAAGGGAGCAAACTTACTAGTGAGATACACAAACTGCCTGGATAGTAGACAATCTGTGTTTGGGTGCCAGCTTTCTGTAGAAGTTGTCTCAGAATGCCAGCTGCCTAACACCTGAAAACTGAGGGGCTATGGAATGATATACTTGGAGGAGGCAGTTGAGGGTCCTGTGGGAAGTTGAGCTTGGGTCCTTTGCATTTTAGTTTACAATTTAGGGTCAGTTTTTAAGTTACACATGTGCTCATGCACACACACACACATGCCTGTTGGAGTTTTGATTGGAATTGCATTGACTCTATAAAACATTGAGGAGAATTTACTTTTTATAATATCGTTTTATCCGTGTTATGGTATATCTGTTTCTTTAGGTCTTTGAGGTTTCTCTGAACTTTTACAGTTTTTCCAATAGAGATTTTACATATCTTCTATTAAATTTGTTCTTAGATACCTGTTTTTTTATGTACTGATGTTTCAAATATTCATTTTGCCCTTTATTGCTGCTATCGTCATATAGAAATCACTTTATTTCTGCTATCGTCATATAGAAATCACTTTATTTCTGCATGTTGATGTTCAATTCAGAATTATGTTAGACTCTTACTAATTCTGATATTTTATCTGTAAACATTTTGATCATTTCTTTTCAATCCTGTACATTCCATGTCTTTTTCTTGCTCAACCCTACTGACTAGGAACTCCAATGTAATGTTGAATAGAAGTGGTGATAGTGCTCATCTCATTTTGATCCTGATTTCAAAGGGAAGTCCTCTTCCTGTCAGTATTTGCTGTATATATAGTATTTGAAGTATAGTAAATTTGGAGGTAAATGTTCTTTATTAGGTTAAAGGGAGTGTCTTCTCTTTTTAGAGGCTAAGAATTTTTTTTGTCATGAAAAGTTGTTAAAATATATCAAGAGCTCTTTCTCCATCTCCTGAGGGAATCACTTTTTTTTTCTGTATTATTCTAATATTGTTTTTTAATTATTTGTGAGGAAACTTGCTAAAGCAGTAAAGTAATCTCAGTCCCATCTATTTTATTGCACATGACTTTTGCAGGAAATAAAAGGCCGTAAAAATATTGTTCTTTCTTGTATGTCTTATCTTCAGATGAGTTCTATACAGTGTTTTGCTGTGGCTGCACATTTCTTTTACAGGTTGTAAAACTGTTTTATTTTTAGTTGCTCTATGACATCAGGAAATTGCTATCCATATCTCCTAAGGTTTTTGAAAAGTGATGACCCAAGGAACCCGAATCTCACTCTACTCGCCATATAATGTCAGCAGGTATCTTCCAACAGGTGGCTTTCTTTCAGTGGGATTTCAAGCTCACCTTTGCCCTCAATGTAGAGCAGCTGCTAATCCAGGCATATCTTCTGTTGATAGAAGAAAATGGTCTTTTTACTTAGATAGGGAAAGGATCTATCATAAGACAATAAGAATGTCACCTTTAATGCCATTCTTCTTAATTGACGAGTCTCTCCACCTCAAGTCAGGATTCCCCTCAGATGGTTTTACACTGTGCATTGGGTCGTCACGGGTAGCTGCCCCATTCCTCTATGCAGTGGTGGCTGGGTCAGGAGGCCTGTGTAAGGACCAGAAATGACTGAATTCCTGCGGTCCTGGGAGTTTTTTTTTTTTTCTTCCTAAGCTTGAGATTTCTTTCTCACCTTCTAAGTTATTTTTGTCAATGTCCTGTTTTTATTACTGCAGCTCTCTTCACCTCTTCTCTCACCCTTTCTTCCTGTATTAAAGAAAGTTTAATTCATTCCATTTCTAGAACTAAGTGCTCTTCCTGTCCCTAATATGCATCATAAATCTCACTTCTTCAGCTCACCTCTGAGATGTCTTTATTTGCTCTTTCTTCTGTAACTGCAGATTTCCCCAGATTGCCCCAGTCTCTCGCAGAATACAGCTCTCCCATGCTTCTCCTGCTCCTTCTGTCATTTCATTTCCATCATTTCATTGAAGGTAAACTTCTTCAATGAGTGAGTGATTTATACCCAGTCTTGCATTTCTACTTTATCTGTTCTTTTTCTGGAGCCTATAGCCTGGTTTTCACTTCTACCCAAAATTCACTGATTATTTCCTAATTCCGCTTGCCAGTCATCACCTTCTTTAATGTTTCTGCAACATTTGATGCTGATGATCATTCCATGGAGCACTGCCTTAATCCTTTTCCTGCCTTAGTTTCTGTCACATAGAACTCTCCTGGTTTTTCTCTTATCTCTTCCCACCTTCTACCAGTAAATTATGATGTCAGTCCTATCTCGCTTTACTCGTTTCCTTCTCGTGCTTCCCTCTTAGGTCCCAGTTGCTCAAAGACATTTCTTTCTCATTTCATTCTAGTGTGGTGTTTCTTCTTGCCCCTTCTTATCTGTAGCCAGGTTCAACATGTGTCTCCTGAAAACTGTTTCTTCCCTTAGCTTCCCTTTTTTGGTGGCAGTACCAGTATTCTGTGTCAGGTACGTGCAAAGCCTTTCCTTCTTCTCTCGTGCCCCCAACAGCCAGTCAATCACTAAAACCTGTGCTTCTTTCCATAGAGTACTTCTTATATCTTGTTCTTAGATTCACCAATTATTCCCATTTGTCACACTTGCATTTGTATTAATATCTCTCTAGATATATTTGTTTTTTTCCTGAACCATTTGAGAGTTGCAGACATTATAACTTTTCAACCCAAAGTACTTCAGCAGACATCTCCTAAGGACAAGACAGCATGTTATATAATACGTTGTGCATAATTCTCTAACGTACTTAATTACAGCATAATTAATTATTAACCATAACATAATTAACTCTCAGGAAATTTAACATTAATAAATACTGTTATCCAATATATAGTTTATGTTTAATTTTCCACATTTGTCCCAGTAATGTCCTTTATATGTATGTATATTTTATGATCCTAGTTTTAGTTATGAGTCAAGCACTGTCTTTAGTTATGGTAGCTCTTGATTTCAGTTGTGGCTGTCAGATTTTCTAACTTTATTTTCTCTTATTGTTGGTCCTACACACTGGAATTAGATTCATTTTCTTTCTTTTTTTTTTCTTAGATGTTTTCAGTTCATTTATTTATTTATATTTATTTATTCATTTATTTTTTTGTGCCATGTGGGGTCTTAGTTCCCTAATGAGGGATTGAACCAGTGCCCCCTGCAGTGGAAAGCATGGAGTCATAACCACTGGACAAACAGAAAGTCCCCTAGATTCATTCTCCAAACCTTTTAAACGAGCTCCCTTGATCACAAACCTGTTTTGGTCCCCCATTATCAAGCTTTGACACCGTGGCTGGGCATGCAAGGTTCTCTACAATTTGTCCCTGTTCTATCTGGTCCTCACTTACCATTACTTCTAGCCAGATACCTTCTGCCCTAGCCAGACTGAATCAGTCTTCATCTCTTTGTAATTTCTGCTCCAGAGCCTCTGCCTAAATTGCCTTTCAACATCTTAAACAGCTGAAAACAGCTTGTCTTTTAAGCTCAGCTCAAGTCCTACCACCCTAAAGATTGTCCTGGTTACTCTGGCCTGTTGTCATCTCTGTGAACAATATGTAGTGCTATTTCTGATTTGTGTACCTTAGTTTATGTAACTTTGTATGTTTTTCCTTCTTCATTAGACTGTTCTTTTCTTTGTGTTTGCCCTTTTCTCCCTCACTGGATCTAGCATGGCCCCTTTCACTGTGGGAGGTGTCTCCAGGTGTGTGTCAATAAAGAGTTCTCATGCCTCTAGCCTCACAAATTTCTTCATGACTTAAAGTGCTGCAGGTTGGAGTCAAGTTTGTTTTCATAACCTCTGGCATAGTCCCCAGCTCTCTAGACTGTGCCATTTGGAGCTTATCTTGCCTGGGGCAGTTGGTTCCCTTCCGCTTTCAGAAATCCCACCGAGTACATCCTGGCTGAAGTGGGAATTGGCGTTGATCTTGGTGAATTGAGTTTTGTTCAAAGAAAGTCGTGTGAGTAGCCTCCTCTGTCTCAGCAGCAAAGCTGGAACTCAATTGTGCTTTCACAGTTTTGGTCATCAGAGCCATGATTTAGTGGCTGTGTCAAGGGAGTGCATCTGGTTTTTATAGATTTCAGTCTGCAGTGGGCTGTCTCAGGAGATTTGGAACATATGTTTTGGGGCAGGTCTGAACCCAAGAAACCTTGTAGTATAGAATTTAAAATCTCTGCTAAGTATAAGCTGCTGAAATGGGAAAATGCTGACAGCTCAAAATTGAAATGAACTGTTGAGCCTTAAGATGAAAGGATTGTAGATAGTAATAATGCATGGTGCTCCTTAAATGTCCCTTCTGAGAACAGAGGCTGTGATAAGAAAGCTCATTAACACCCTCTACACCAGTGATGTTTGAAGGAGATATCCTGATTTCTGTCTCAAAAACTAGAAGAAGAGTAAAGGACACACGTTTTGTGTGGTTTCAGTGAGGAAGGAGGGGCTGTTTTTGAGTTTCAGTTCTTATGAAGGGTGGTAGGTGGCATATCTGGCTACCTGTGTTTCTGTTTCTTAATGGTCCCAAGAGAGTGGAGGGGAGCTGAGGCCTGCCTTTTGTCCCATTGCATCCCGGGCTCTTCTCTACTGATGCTTGAGAGAGAATTTTGTGGCAGAATATTTTTCAGAGGCCAGTATCTCATTCCATCAGGACAGCTCAAAGATTAGCAATAATATTTTCTTAAATTTCTAACATTGCTATACTTGGTTTTGAAAAAAAAAGGAAAAGCTCAGTTCAGTTCAGTCGCTCAGTAGTGTCTGACTCTTTGCGACCCCATAAATCGCAGCACGCCAGGCCTCCCTGTTCATCACCAACTCCCGGAGTTCACTCAAACTCACATCCATCGAGTCGGTGATGCCATCCAGCCATCTCATCCTCTGTCGTCCCCTTCTCCTCCTACCCCCAATCCCTCCCAGCATCAGAGTCTTCTCCAGTGAGTCAACTCTTCACATGAGGTGGCCAAAGTACTGGAGTTTCAGCTTTAGCATTATTCCTTCCAAAGAACACCCAGGACTGATCTCCTTTAGAATGGGCTGGTTGGATCTCCTTGTAGTCCAAGGGACTCTCAAGAGAATTCTCCAACACCACAGTTCAAAAGCATCAATTTTTCAGTGCTCAGCTTTCTTCACAGTCCAACCCTCACATCCATACATGACTACTGGAAAAACCATAGCCTTGACTAGACGGACCTTAGTCAGCAAAGTAATGTCTCTGCTTTTGAATATGCTATCTAGGTTGGTCATAACTTTCCTTCCAAGGAGTAAGCGTCTTTTAATTTCATGGCTGCAGTCACCATCTGCAGTGATTTTGGAGCCCCAAAAATAAAGTCTGACACTGTTTCTACTGTTTCCCCATCTATTTGCCATGAAGTGATGGGACCAGATGCCATGATCTTATTTTTCTGAATGTTGAGCTTTAAGCCAACTTTTTCACTCTCCTTTTCACTTTCATCAAGAGGCTTTTTAGTTCCTCTTCACTTTCTGCCATAAGGGTGGTGTCATCTGCATATCTGAGGTTATTGATAGACTGCTCCAAACTACACTTAACGTTGGCTGCAGTACACACTATCACTTTCCTTACTTGAACTTTGCGCTGCCTCAGCGTGCAGTGTCATTGATTCCCACTTGAAATTGCAGAGAACCCTTTTGGTTTGTTTAATCATTCCTTATTGCCGGTTAAGGGCATTAGGATGACAGAGTACACAAAACAGCCAAATTTGACCTTTAGAGCTATCTGTTTGTATCCGGCCTTTTCAGTAAAACCAGTGTTTGACAAGATTGTAGTTAGAGCAGAGCATATTACTGATGATGTTACTTGGTTGTGTTGCTGCTGCTGCTAAGTCTCTTCAGTCGTGTCCGACTCTGTGCAACCCCATAGACGGCAGCCCACCAGGCTCCCCCGTCCCTGGGATTCTCCAGGCAAGAACACTAGAGTGGGTTGCCATTTCCTTCTCCAATGCATGAAAGTGAAAAGTGAAAGTGAAGTCGCTCAGTCATATCCAACTCTTAGCTACCCCATGGACTGTAGCCCCCCAGGCTCCTCCATCCATGGGATTTTCCAGGCAAGAGTACTGGAGTGGGGTGCCATCGCCTTCTCCAGGTTGTGTTGCAGATAAAACAAATTGTATATCCCTTTGATAGCTAATGTGTAGGTGCCCTAGAAGTTTGGAACAGAGATTTAGTTGTGTTGTTCTTGCTGTTATCCTTTAGGATACACAAGAGGATTGGCCTGCTCTGAGATAAAAACAGAATTTCTCGATCGCTAGTTGAGAACGCTTTTTGGACCTGACGTTCGTATCGGTCTCGGTAGACTCGGTCACGTGTGCTGTGTGTGCTAAGTTGCTTCAGTTGTGTTCCACTCTTTGTGACCCTGTGGACTGTAGCCTTCCAGGCTCCTCTGTCCATGGGATTCTTCAGGCGAGAATACTGGAGTGGGTTACCGTTTCCTCCTGCAGGGGATCTTCCCAACCAAGGAATCGAACCCATGTCTCCTGGGGCTCCTGCATTGCAGGTGAATCCTTTGCTGCTGAGCCACTGACTTTAATTTTCAATAGCTTATAGCAGAAAGGCTCACTTCTCACCCATGCTGTGTGGCCATTGCAGTGTCTCTGCCACTGTAGTCACTCGGGTCCAGGCTGATGGAAATCTTCATCAACATGTACTTCCACCTGGGCACTTGATGTGTTGGCTGTTAAAGTGGCATATCCATCACACTCACATTTCATTGGCTAAAGGCAAGTCACACGGCCACGCTTAAAGACCTGGGGAAGTGCAGTCCTACCCATGTGCCCAAGATAGGGGAGAACCTGAAATAGTTTTGAATATACTAATGACTACTACAGGGTTTTTTTTGTTGTTGTTTTCATTTATTTTCTTAGAGGGAAAATAAATCTGATATTTGCTTCGGTATCACTTTATAGGTGAAGACTTAGAAGTTTTTAGTATCAGAAAAATAGAGGAACACACTTGTAAGAAGGAAACATGATTGACTCTTAGTAAGGGCATCTAGTGTAGCCACTTTTCACTTTCTCTAAGGAAATACTTGGTATTTGTCTCTTCTGTAGTTCTCAAATGAATTTCAGGTGATTTACCAAATTAAAATTCCCTAATAGAATAAATTACTCCCGTATCTGCAACTACTATAAGATATGATATGTAAAAATTTACTGAATCTGTTGATTTCTGTTTCCAAAACCAGAATTTCAGGAGACCAAATGGTAGGAACAAAGGTTAAAGGTATGGCAGGGGATAAGGAAGCATGGGAACACTGGGGGTGAAGGCCACTGGGACTGGGACCTTTGCATCAACTCCGGCTAGTCAGAGGGTCTGCCAGCAGAGGCATTAGTGGCGTTTTGGTTTAGTGCAATTTCTCATTGAACTGCTGATATCCTTGACTCCCTCTGCTGAATGCCGGTGGGGCCTCTGCCTGATACATTTCCAGATTCCCTCTGGGATGGGAACATTGCTGCCCTAGATGGAGAGCAGTGAGTTAGAGTATGGAGTTTATGTATGGAGTTGGTCAGAGAGAAGTTTGAGGAAGTAGTTGATGGTCAGATTGTGGAGGGCTTGACCCTTGCATTTCTGAGTCCAGTGTACACTCCCCACTGCCCTTCTCGTCAAGCACTTTTGATATTTCCTCATGCTTAAAGTAGTCTTTGTTTTTAGTTTCCATGGTACCCATTCACCTGATGTTTTTCTACCTTTCTGGCTGTTTCATCTGGCACTTTGAGCTTCTTACCTCTTTAAATGATCTCTCTTTTCCTTTAGACATTCACTTCTTAGGACATCTCACACAGTCCCATGATTTTAGTTATCTTTCTGCTGGTGGTTCCTAAAGTACCGTCTGAACTCACTTCACACTCAGTTATGTCCATTTCCAGACTGACAGTTCTGAAGAGGTTTTTAGGGAAACCTTTCTCGGCATTCCCCTTCCTGCCCATAGACTGAAATAGGTGTGTGCACGTGTGTGTGCTCAGTCGCTTCAGTCGTGTCTGACTCTGTGACCCCGTGAATCGTAGCCCACAAGGCTCATCTCTCCATGGTATTCTCCAGGCAAAAATATCGGAGCGGGTTTGCCATGCTTTCCCCCAGGGGATTTCCCTACCCAGGGATCAAGCCTTGTCTCTTAAGTCTCCTGCATTGGCAAATGGGTTCTTTATACTAGCGCTGCCATTTCCCCAGCACCTTCAACTGCTTTTGCCATGACATTTAACACAGTATATTGTTTTTGCTTACTTGCCTGGTTGAGAGCACACACCGTGTGTGTTGGGACCTGATTCTTGGCTCTGCCACTTAAGAACTGTATGGCTTGTGCCTTTGGAACTTATATGTAGACAGGAACTCGTGATAGCACCTAGCTTTTATGGTGGATAGCAGCTAGCTTATATGGAGCATTAAATGTACAGCAAGTGCTTAGAACAAGGTCTGTACGTAGGAAGTATTTCATTCTTTAATTTGTTGCCCATCCCCACTTCAAGATACTATTAAGGTAAGGACCAGACTGTCTTGTTCACCCTTGTATTTCCAGATAATAGCACAATACTTGACACGTACTGCTTATTTATGGTTGACTTCATTTGTCCATCTGCTAATAGGGAAATAGTTAATCAAACTTTCATTTTCTCATGGACCTTTTATCTACTAGAGAGAGAGAGACAATAAATGTTAGGTGGTGATAAGTTCAGGGGAGAAAATAAGCATGCTAAGGCATGGGTTGGTAAGGCTTGATGTTTTATACAAGGTGCTTAGGGAAGGCATCACTGATACAATGGCATTTGAGCAAAAACCAGAAGAAAGTAAGAGAAGTCAGAGATAGGTTCTTCCCTGGAGAATCCAGGTCAGTGGATCCAGTCCAGAGACCTTGGGGCCAATATATCTGAGTGGAAGTGAGAAAGGGGGAAAGTAACAGGAGATGAGGGAGGGATGGGGAAAGAGGGGCAGGTAGGTCATCGTTACAGAAGAGATTGACACGACTCCCTGCCTCTGGAGAGGGCAGCTGGGTAAGTGTGGGGACTCACTTTTCCAAAATGTTGGGCCATGTGCATTTATTGCCGGTTTATCACCCTGGGGCTTTAGGCCCAGTACACTGAAGAGAACAGTCTTCTCTCGATTCAGGCTTTACTGCCTAGGAGAGCAAACAGTTCAGATTGCTCTCTGCTGCTCTGAGACAAAGTCTGAGCTTGAAGCCAGATGAGTTGGTAGGTTGTCTACAGATGACCCCTTTCCCCTAGCCTAGGAGCTGTGATTAACTCCAGGACGAGTGGGGAGGGCTAGTGAGTGTGCACAGAAGCTGTCATGGCCCGGAGTACGCCTGAGGTCACAGTTATGAGTCTGAAAGATTGCTCCCGATGGGGAAAACAGTACACTATGTCTTGGTCCTTGATAAATCTTGTGGCTTTATCTGCGTATGGCCCCAAAATTAAAGTCCACATTCTGTAGAGAGTCAGTTGCTCTATTTCTGAAGTTAGCCAAGTCTGTACCACGAGACATTTTAAGTAGCTTAGGGGCGGAGGGAAGCCCAGGCCCATCCGCCTGAGGTTTTAACTCCAGACAGCCCTGAAGGGAGGTTACCCTGTCATAGCCTGGAGCCGAGCACTTGCTGTTTTTTAGCCCAGTCGCTACACGAGTACATCCTTTTAGATTTTCGGGATCCATGTATCTGAATTTACCCTACAAGAATCATGTTCGTGTTGATTAGAGAAACCTCAGGAAAGGAGTGGACAGTTCCTTTTACTGCGCCCGACCCCTTGGGCTTTAAAGCTGCTGCTTCTTATCCTACTTACAGAGTGAGAGAAATGGGCACGTTCTGCACGGGTCTGTCCCTGGCACCCTGCTGGCTTTCTCATACCCTCACCCTTGGGCGCTCGTCTGCTTTGATGCAGACGGGACAGATCCACCTGTCATTCTGACCCAGGCTGAAGGCCTGTGTTTCCGTGGGTGTTCAGCACCTTTCCATCTTTATGAGCTGGCACCGCTTCCAGCTTTCTGTACGCCCACAAGTCCACTCACTTTCTCCTCCCTGCCTTCCTCCTTTCCTGCCCTCCTCCCCCAACTTACCCACTGAGCCATTGTCTTCCCTTCCTAACTTTCCTCATTCTGCCAGTGAACCAATACCGTCTTTCTTCTAAGTATGAAATCTCAGGGATGCCTGCTTTGCTTTCTGTTTCCAAGTGGTGACAAAATGATACTGGTTCTTTCTTCAGGTCTGCTTCAGGCCCACCTCTGCCTTTCCTTTCCCTTTCCTTTCCCTTTCCTTTCCCTTGCCAGATAACTAACAGATCAGCTCTAGGTAACTACAGCAGCTAAGCCAGTCTTTCTCCCACTGTTTTCACTCAGTCTAATCTTGCATAGAAACAGTTTCCCCATTTTCCCTTCAGTCTACATTCTTCCCCCCGGCCTCAAAGGATCTCTGGCTTGTGGATTCTCTCGCCCCTCGGGCTCCCTCTGCTTTAGAGCATGGACCCCGGGGGCCGATTGGGCACATCTTCCTGTTTTCCATATGTGCTGTGATTCACTCCCACCTTTCTGCCTTTGCCCATGCCTTGTCGCCACCCTGAAATACCCTCATCCTCCCCGCCAACAAGCTTTAGAGATTTCAGAACCCAGCTCAAGTTTTACATTTGATGGAGTCTTCTTTGAACTCCACTGTTGTAGGTTTCCAACCTATTTCTCTTCTTACTCGTGCTTTAAAGTTTATTCCTAATTCTTTCCAGTAGGTTTTAAAGTCTTGGAATAATCTCAGTATTTGATTCTTTGTTGGTCATCTGGACAGGACAGGGCACTCAAATATAATTGATGGGTTGATTATTACAGTTGATTGACTGTCCAAATTTGGTGTGGTTTTTAATTTTCAAAGCACTTTTCAGATATAATGTCTGATTCACACAGCTAAAGTTTTGTTTTTAAAAACTGGATTCTAATTAGACCTCCACTTTCAAGATTATGACTTATGTGACTGGTTTCAGGGCATATATCAGTGTATCACTTAGCTTTGCCTTTGCTCCCTTGGGAGGTAACATGTGGTAGACTCAGGAGGAGCCCTGTGTTCCTTGAGTGGGATTCTGCCTGAAATGGCTTCATGGGTTCTGGCTCTGACAGAGTCTGTGTGACTTAGGCAGCCCTCTTGAAACCTTCTTGTACCTCAGGTTTTTTGGTTGTAAAACAGGGGTGACACCATCTTTACTTGACTCTTAGACTCCCTTTTTTGGGTAATATTTATAGTTTTAGCATATCAAATCCAGATTTGCCTTACAGGCAATGACATTTAATAGTTCACTAGCGTTTCAACATTGTCCTTTTTAGTGATACATAAAATAATGGTATGATTTATAATCAAAGACTCTTTGCTTTGATTAAATACATTAATATTCACCATTCATGGTTATTTTGAGGACTAAAGTTGGTGAGTAATTGCTTAGCTTAATAAATGATTACTTCTGTCTTTATTTTTACAGTTTTCCTACTGTTCTCTCTGCTTTCAAAATTACCCCCTTAAATCCATCCTTTACACACCTGCCTGATGACATATTACAGGTGTGTTTGTGACTGACTGACTCCCCTGTTTGAATTATTCAGTGGCTCTCTACCCCCCACAGCAGTGATTCTTTACGGGAAGAAGTACGTGACTCATTCCTTCCCCCACTTTCCTCAGAACCCTTATGGACATTGAATGACGCTGGATGCTAGAGAGAAGTGTGTTCTACAGGTGAACTTCGGTGAATGTAGGAAAAGAGCTGGGGACCACTACCACAAGGATTGAGCTAAGGCCCTTTAACATCATCTGCAAAGACCTCCAAGACCACCTAATAACTTGCCTTTAGGGATGTTATAGCTTTGTAAATTTTTGACTCAGCATATAAAGGGCTACAGAAGATGGGCAAGGTCCAGGGCTGTTCCAGGAGCAGTGCTTTAGGAGAAACAGGAACTGCGGGGATGGGGATCATCTCCTCAGATTCAGGTTTATGGACCCAGGCATGGCATTTGGAACTTTTTCTTGATGGTCACAATAAATTGTGCTTCCCTTTCCGGACTGCCTGCCAT
This sequence comes from Oryx dammah, assembly GCF_014754425.2. Classification (NCBI taxonomy): domain Eukaryota; kingdom Metazoa; phylum Chordata; class Mammalia; order Artiodactyla; family Bovidae; genus Oryx; species Oryx dammah. The sequence goes on from NW_024070200.1 coordinate 47,759,416, forward strand.
TTGTTCAGATTAGAGAGAATGACAGTAGTTCTCTTCATTTTACAGTTGAAGAAACCGAGTTTTAGAGCTGAGATGACTCAGTAAGTGGCAGATGCAGAATTCAGACCCTGGACTCTGGTTGCAGAGCCTGTAGTCTCACAGCTATGCTACCTGTAGTGTCCTCTCCTGATTTAGCATCCTCAGCGTGGTAAAAAAAATATAGTAAGCACATGTATTGCTTATTATTATCATTATTTGGTTTCACTGCAGCTTAGCTGGAGCATGTGGGATATAGTTCCCTAACCAGGGATCGAATCCGGGCCCTGTGCATTGCGCATGTGGAGTCTTACCCACTGGACCAGGAAGTCCCTAAGCTCATGTTTTGTTAGTAGATAAGAGAGAGGATAAAATTGAGGAGAACGGGCCTGGACCATTTTTTTTACCCAGTGTTGTACTTAGTGCATTTGGGACCAATGTTACAAACAGGCAGGAAATGGCAGAGGATGAAACAGTAGACAATAAAGAAAAGGTCCTGCTAGAACATTTTTTAAAATTACTTTAGAGAGAACTCTGACTCATAATAGGAAGTTTTTTTTAAGGAAGGAATAATATGCAATGAATATAATTTACTAGTCAATGATACATATATAAGGGCACAAAACAAAACCTGCACAGGAGGGACTCCCTGGTGGTCTGATGTTTCACACTCCGTGTTTCCACCACAGGGGCCATGGGTTCCATCCCTGTTCGGGGAACTAGGATTGCACATGCTGCACAGCCTGGCCAAGGGAAAAAAAAAAAAAGCAGAAAGTGAGTAATCCTTTTTTCAAGAAGAAGAATTACTAGCAGAGCACACAGAATAGTTAATGAGTTACTGGGTAACTTTCTATTCCCCTGCCTGGATAGCTTCTCTTTCGTTTACCAGTAAAGGCCCACCCTCATCCAGACTTCCATAGCATTTTATACTTGGGTCATAGTACTTATCACAGTCTTTCCTTTTATTATAGTTAATTCTATACATGCTTTATCTCCCCTACTTGACTATAAGCCCTTTGAGGACAGGGTCCAAATATTATCTTTATTTCTTCCTTCTGGCTCTTAACATTCTGTGATGTTAAGCATATTTTAAAATAGACATTGTTACAGATCACATTCTTTTGATGAAAACCAGTGATTACTTGAATCTAATACATTATTTCGTGTGTGTGTGTGTGTGTATACAGTGGACTCACATACAAATAGTTTATACAAATTCATCTCTAAACCATTTGGCAAAAAGAAAGAGAATAAAAACTGTAAATACAGAATGATTCCGCCCGCAATTCTCCTCCGTTAGTCTGTGTCTGGAGTGAGTGTGAGATGGAAGGTTTGAATCTCTGCCTCTGCTCTCATGTGCCTGTCATGTGCCTCCCATGAGCAACGTATGGTCTCTGGAGTGATTTTAATGCTTAAAGATACAGTGCAGATTTTCAGTCTGTGTAGTCCTTTAAGGAACCAACCACTTCATCTAGCACTTAACTGGAGAAAAGAAAAGGAACAGTAATCAGGAGCAAAGACTGTCTGGGTTGGACCTTCGGTGATCTTAAGGGCTTTTGGCCATGTATGCTTTCCATCTTACTTCCTTAGAACTTGAACCTTATACAAGATGAGACTCCACTATTTTTTCATTTTTTTTTTTCATTGAAAATACGTGTCATCATGTGAGTAAAAGAGAATGAAAGACGGGAAGTCAGGGGCCAAGTATTGAGTCTTATCGAACTTCATGACAAGGCATCTGAAGAAAACTGTGGGAAAAGTCCATAGACCAAGGAAGTTCATAAGGAGTTTAGGAGACACTAATAGTAAGAAAAAGAGAAAAACAGAACTTTATTAAACAGGTTGCTTTGTTTGCCTGTTTTCTTTACTTTAGCAGAGGATGCCACATTTCTGGAAGGTGTTTTTACGCCCTCTTCCCCTTTTTCATTTCTTTTTAAAATGGAAAATACGGGAACTAGAGACTGGCTCTGGGCAGAATGATTCAGATGACTTTCCCTTCCCCTATCAGTGAGGGTCCTCCTACCCATTGACCTGTTAAGAGCCACCATACCTGCTAACACAGACGAGGAGATGATGTATGCATACCCCATCTTATCTAGAATCTCTTCCTTCCTTACTCTCTGGAGGCATTTCCTAGGAATTGAAACCAACCAGGCTTTGTGACTTGGGGTAGAAAAAATTATCAGCACTTAGCTTTTATATAGTAGACTAGATGTTTTATTAGGGATTAACAATTCTCTTTCAGAACTTGAGTGTTGCAGTATTGGCATCCTCCTGTTCCAGCGCAGGCTCTGTGACCATGCTTTCTTGTTTGATTAGTGTCTTATTGTCTTCTCTGTGGTGATTGTTGTTTTAAAAAAGATATGAGAGTATGGATAGCCAGTGGGCATGTGAGCCCTGTGTCTTTTGTGCACGGCAGGCTTCTGTCCTCCAGTGTGAAATACATGAAGAGGGTTAATCTAGTTGAGAGGTTTCTGTGGATATGAGTGAACTTGCAGCGTGGTATGTGTTAACGTGCCACTAGTGTCCTGGAAGCTCTTACCTCCCGCCTCTGCCTGTGGAGTTGCTCCAGAAGGCTTCCTGCTGTCCCCATAGAGAACTGCATTTCACTGTAGGAACAGTGTTATTCATGGTGCTTCATTTTCACTGCACGGCTGCTCTGTGGTACCATGTCCTGACTCAGCCTTTGTGTCCTATTGGCATGAGAGCCTTGTTTATTATATCTGTAAAAAATACATTGTTAAGGTTAATACTTAAACGTTTGGAATATAGTCCACAACCCCTGGAGACGGTATTTTTACTGGAGGAAAAAGAGTAATGTTTGTTACCAGGCTCCAGATCACTTTGCTTTTAGTGATTCCTGGAGGACCAAGGGAAGGAGAAGTGCTCACTGAACTGAGAGGGTATCTTGAGACTGAAAGACAAGGCAGGTGGCTCTATATAATCAGTGGATCAGTTCATTATTATAGGGTAACTTACTCACAGGGTAGGGTTGGGCAGACAGTGCTCCGGAAGCTTTTGTAGCTGCAGTCCACACAGCTGAGGGGCCATTGAGACAATTTCATAGCTTACCTCGTGCAGGAGGAGGTGTATGCTTGGAAACAGTCATGTGTTCCTAAATCAAGACTTATGAATGGGTTACTAGTCTCATGGGTGCTAAGTAAGCAAAGGTCTTCATCATTGTTTGGGGATTAACAGAACATAGAGGCCACCTGGTTCTAATGATTATTAAACACTATCTATTACATTCAATTCCCAACAACAGAGAAGTGATTACCACACAGTACAGTCCTGGGAAGGGTCAGCAGAAGGACAGGAGGAACTGTGTGGGCCCAAGATGGCATCAGTTATGCTAACGGCCATAGACAGTGGTGGCTTCTGTTCACCTGGGATTGGATTCAGGATGCTTTTGACTTCAGTGACAAACATAACCAAGGATGAACTTTTGAAGATCCTAGAATCCTCTTGTTCTTGCATAGGGTTGTTGAAAGTGACTTGCCTCCATTCCCTGCAATTCCAGAGCTGTGTCCCCAAGGAGCACATCTGTCCTTGAAATGACACTTTTATTTTCCCTCTTAGATTGCATCAATCCTGACATGAAACAAGTAAGCTCATTTGAACCCACTTTTACTTGTAGAGGTTAACTCCTATGTCCAGGCAGTAGAGGGTGCTTTTCAGTGCCAGGGTGGGAAGCCAGGCCAACTCAAAAGGCCTGTGTCTCCTCAAAATCAGGACTTGTGAACCATATAAGCCTCTTTCATCCATTCAGCCAGATTTGTGAAGTACCACTGTAACCACCACAGCGCTTGGCAGTGCGGACCCAGAGATGAATGTGACATAGACTCTGCCCTCAAGATCATGAACTCCTTATTGCAAAATTCAGATTTAAATTGAAGGAAGTAGGGAAAACCACTAGACCATTCAGGTATGATCTAAGTCAAATCCCTTACAATACAGTGAAAGTGACAAATAGATTCAAGGGATTATATCTGATAGACAGTGCCTGAAGAACTATGGACAAAGGTTTGTAACATTGTACAGGAAGCGGTGATCAAAACCATCCCCAAGAAGAAATGCCAAAAGGCAAAATGGTTGTCTGAGGAGGCCTTACAAATAGTTGAGAAAAGAAGTGAAAGGCAAAGGAGAAAAGGCTATATCCATCTGAATGCAGAGTTCCAAAGAATAGCAAGGCGAGACAAGAAAGCTTTCCTCAGTGATCAGTGCAGAGAAATAGAGGAAAGCAATAGAATGGGAAAGACTAGAGATCTCTTCAAGAAAATTAGAGATACCAAGGGAACATTTCATGCAAATATAGGCACAATAAAGGACAGAAATGGTATGAACCTAACAGAAGCAGAAGATATTAAGAAGAGGTGGCAAGAATACACAGAAGAACTATACAAAACAGATCTTAATGACCCAGATAACCAAGATGGTGTGATCACTGACCTAGAGCCAGACATCCTGGAGTGCAAAGTCAAGTGGGTTTTAGGAAGTATCACTATGAACAAAGCTAGTGGAGGTGATGGAATTCCAGTTGAGCTATTGCAAATCCTAAAAGATGATGCTGTGAAAGTGCTGCACTCAACATGCCAGCAAATTTGGAAAACTCAGCAGTGGCCACAGGACTGGAAAAGGTCAGTTTTCATTTCAGTCCCAAAGGCAATCCCAAAGAATGTTCAAACTACCTCACAATTGCTCACATCTCACGCACTAGCAAAGTAATGCTCAAAATTCTCCAAGCCATGCTTCAACAGTACATGAACCATGAACTTCCAGATGTTCAAGCTGGATTTAGAAAAGGCAGAGGAACCAGAGATCAAATTACCAACATCCATTGGATCATAGAAAAAGCAAAAGAGTTCCAGAAAAACATCTACTTCTGGTTCATTGATTTTGCTAAAGCCTTTGACTGTGTGGGTCACAACAAACTGGAAAATTCTTACAGATGGGAATACCAGACCCCCTGACCTGCCTCCTGAGAAATCTGTATGCAGGTCAAGAAGCAACAGTTAGAACTGGACATGGAACAACAGACTGGTTCCAGATTGGGAAAGGAATACGTCAAGGCTACTGTCACCTTTTTTATTTAACTTACATGCAGAGTACATCATGTGAAATACTGGACTGGATGAAACAGCTTGTGTTTCAGCTGGAATCAAGATTGCTGGGAGAAATATCAATAAACTCAGATATGCAGATGATATATCTGTGACCCTTATGGCAGAAAGTGAAGAGGAAGTAAAGAACCACTTGATGAAAGTAAAAGAGGAGAGTGAAAAAGCTGGCTTAAAACTCAACATTCAGAAAACTAAGATCATGGTGTCCAGTCCCATCACTTCATGGCAAATAGATGGAGAAACAATGGAAAGAAGAAACAGTGGCAGACTATTTTCTTGGGCTCCAGAATCACTGCAGATGGTGACTGCAGCCATGAAATTAAGACACTTACTCCTTGGAAGAAAAGCTATGACCAACCTAGACAGCACATTAAAAAGCAGAGACATCACTTTGCCAACAAAGGTCCACCTAGTCAAAGCTATGGTTTTTTTCAGTAGTCATGTATGGTTGTGAGAGTTGGACCATAAATAAAGCTGAGCACCAAAGAATTGATCCATTTGAACTGTGGTATTGGAGAAGACTCTTGAGAGTCCCGTGGACTGCAAGGAGATCAAATCAGTCAGTCCTAAAGGAAATCAACCCTGAATATTCATTGGAAAGACTGATGCTGAAGCTCCAATACTTCAGCCCCCTGATGTGAAGCACTGACTCATTGGAAAAGACCCTGATGTTGGAAAAATTGAAGGCAGGAGGAGAAGGGGATGACAGAGGATGAGATGGTTGGATGGCATCACCAACTCGATGGACATGAGTTTGAGTAAGCTCCGGGAGTTCGTGATGGACAGGGAGGCCTGGCGTGCTGCAGTCCATGGGGTTGCAAAAAATGGACACAACTGAGCGACTGAACTGAACTGAAGGTCTCCCTTCAAGGAGAAGAACAGACAAATGAAAAATATGACAGTGCACTGAGCTGAGTGCCTCGGGTGAGATGCATGCTGGACATAGGAGTATCACTGAGAAGAGGTGATTACCTCAGCCCGGAGAGGTCTTTAGTCTTTCTTGAATTTACTTCACCGAAGTCTTGGGTGTTCATCACCTCAAATCTTGGAAGGCTCCTTTTGCAATCTCTGATTTTTACAGAACTGCTTAAGAAGATCAGCATGAAGAATAGTGGAAGGTAGTGAGGGTTATGATTAGCAGTTCTCAGCAGAGTCGGAAGCACCATAAGCCCTTGTTCCAATTAAAGAAGTGCTTTCTTTCCATCAGGAAATCCCAGCAGGTTAGACAGTCATTTAACTCTCCTTCAATGCCTCCCAGGGCTGTTTTCCCCTTTCTGTGCATTTTCACAGTGCAGCTGCTTACCAAGCCTTTGTTGGCACAGAATTTCTGATTCAGGTCCTTCAGAACAGAAGAATCACACCTCCCAGGAGTCCCAAAGCTATACCTAAGCACAAGTGAATGCTCAGCGTGCACCAGACTTGTTCTTCTTATTTCCTATATCAGTAAACTGGGCCACAGGAAAACTTCTGAGAGAGCCCAGGGCACAAACTTACATTCTGGTCAGGACCTTCATCTTGCCTCTAGGGAACGAGATAGGGAAGGCCTCAAACAGTTAGCTTATACTGACAGAAAAGAATAGAGGGGCCCACACTGGATGCCCAGTGGGGCCAGTTACAGAAGCAGGTACCTTCTCTGGAGAGAGGGTGATGTGACAGCTTCCTGGAAAAGAAAGATGGGAGACAGATGTTCCCCTGTGGGGGGAGGGGGGAGGGACATGGTCTTAACAGGTTAGATTGCTTTTCAGAGCTGTACACCTCTTGACTTTTAGTCATTCCTGCTTTCTGACTGTTGGTGAGGGGACTCTTGAAGACCTTTGCGTCTGCTTTCCTCTCTTCTTGTGCCCCCTCCCTGATGCAGGCTTTGGGTTTCTTCTTCCTCCACCTCCCTTTGTTGGTTTGCTCCTTTAGCTCTCAGTGTTCTCTGAGGTTTTACCTACATTGCTGCTGGCATCCTCAAGTTCAGTCCATCAGTCAGCTCGTGTCGTTTGTCAGAACCATTCTTTGTGATTTGTTACCTCTAGTTTTTTAGGTGCATGAGTTTGGTGCTGATTCTCCCCGCACTCATGCTTGGCAACCTCCAACTTTCTCAAGGCTCCTTTGTCTCCACTCAGAGAAAGCTCACCCATCTTCCATGGTTCACTGCAGGTTCAGTAAAAGCAGGTCTTTGACTTTTCAGATTAACCTGGGCAGCTGGTGAGCTAATCCCCTGTGGCTCAACCTCTGTTCATTGACACCACATGAGTCACTGCGGTTACCAAAGGTCAGTTGTGATTGCTCCAGACCTGTTGATGTCAGTTACATTGGTATTGTGGTTAAGTCATTTATCATAATTAATAATATACAGATAAACCATATGTGAGAAAAGAGATTTGTTCTATAAAACTTATCTTGCTTTGGAAAGGCAAGTTACTTAAAAGAGCAATGAAGTTGAATTTGGTTTGGACAAGATAACAAAGGAGACCAGAGCAAGAGGACTCCTAAAGTCTAGAAAAATTCCATACTTCCTGTTTCACAGAAATCTGAGTCCTCCCTCTCCTTTAGAGGAACTGGAAATTGTAAATGATACATGAGTGAATTGTATACAAGAGAAATTGCATAGATGTTGTTTAGTTGCCAAGTCGTGTCAGACTCTTTGCAACCCCCATGGACTGTGGCCCACCAGGCTCTTCTGTCCATGGGATTTCCCAGGCAAGACTATTGGAGTGGGTTGCCATTTCCTTCTCCAGAGGGAGCTTCCCAACCCAGAGATTGAACCCGTGTTCCCTGCATTGGTAGATGGCTTCTTTACTGCTGAGCCGGCAGGGAAGCCCCCATTGATGTCTAACCGGTAGAAAAGATCCCGTGGGCTCTACACCAAAAGTTTTGTGGCTCTCGGAGTAGTGTCTGTAGTAGATGATTGTAGTAGAAGCTTGGACTTTGAGGGAAAAGTCACAGTCAAAGTCAAAATAACTATCTTTATTACATAAGTTGTTGGTTTAAAATGCTCTTCATTGGGGGTAGAGAAATCAGTGTTACTAATCTGCTGCCTCCCTCTCTCCGCCCCCCCATCTTCCTAATTCTGCTAGCTGTCGTTTTTCTGCATTGTCAAACCATATAGCATTGACATTCTTTTGTCACTCTAACCCCATTTGTCTTAGTCCTACCAGTAAGGATATCCAGTGCTTGCTGCCGGTCTTTCTGCCATGGTTTTTCCAGTCACCTCTTGATTGGCAGAAGTTTTTTCTTCAAAACAGAAATTTCCGGTTACCTAGGTGTAAAATTCTTGAGTTACCTTTTCTTTTCTTGGGAATTTTTGTAAATACTGCTTCTTTTTCTGCCAACATTGAATTTTACTGTGGGAATTTTCAAGCTTGTGTCCCTCTTTTAAGTGATTTGATCATTTCACCTGCTTGTGGAAATTGAGAAACCTTACCTTCAAGGTCTGTCTCAGCACTGACTGTTTCGGGTCAGTTTTTCCCTGGAATGCAATGTACGTTTTGGGGAACATCTTGAAAACATTTTTGCATCATCTTTATGAGCTGAGTCTTTACATCCCTCTTCTGTTCCATGTTACAGGTTTCTTTTACATTATGTTTTATCTCCTTTGCTGTCTTCTGTAACTCATTTTCTCCCTATTGCTGTTAACTCTTCTTTTTGTCTGGTTCCTTTTATTTGCTTTTTCAAAATTTCTCTTTTTGCTCCTTCCTGTGTTTTTAGCAGTGTCTTTTCTCTCTTTTCTTCCTTCCAGATTCTTCTTCATTTCTGTGTTTTTTTTTTTTCCTTTCATTTATGTCTTCTCTTCTTGTCTCCCTGTTTCTCCCATATAAGCTCTTACACTTCAGCTTTGGGCTCTTGCTTCATAGTTTCCTTTTTTCAATTCTGTAAAATATGTTGTTGCATTTTATCTGCTCTATGACAGCATTTTTCTGGCATGTAGTCTTAGTCTGCCCTATGATTTTCCTGTTTCTTTCCTAATTTGTTTCTTGTTGAATCTTTATATAGATCCCATGCAGATTTCATTTTTATAACTCATCTTTAAATAGGTGGTTTTTTCAGGGACCAGCTATTTGTAGGATGCTGTTTAGGGGAAGTACCAAGTCTGTGTTCCAGGCTGACTGCAGTTGTTCTCATGATTTCAGGTTCCAGGTGAGTTTCTTTACTTTAATTTCTACCCAGCCAAAAGAGGTAGACATCTGTGATTTTCCTGCCACGCAAAGACTGCCCTCTCTGCTCCACAGAGACCAGCCCTGGGAGGCAAAATAGAGCTCATTTGGATGACTTTTCACTTAGGCCCAACTTCAGGCCCAAGGAAGCGCTTATCTTCCAAAAATCAGGAAACTATTGGGTCACAGAGGGTGTGTCCTTCACCTACAAGAAGCATGTTTTGCAGGCCTTCTTGAGTTCTCCAGCTCCCATGCCCTCTCTCTATAGCATCCTTTCTTTTCAAAAGGAAAGGAGCCCTTGCTTGGGCTCCCTGCTTTTGACAGCTTTTACACCCATTTAGGGGCCTGTTGTTCAGTCACTCAGTTGTGTCCAACTCTTTGCAGTCCCATGGACTACAACATGCCAGGCTTCCCTGTCCTCCACTATCTCCCAGAGTTGGTTCAGACTCATGTCCATTGAGTCGGTGATGCCATCCAACCATCTCATCCTCTGTCATCCCCTTCTCCTTCAGCCTTTCCCAGCATCAGAGTCTTTTCCAGTGAGTTGGCTCTTCACATCAGGTGGCCAAAGTATTGGAGTTTTAACATCAGTCCTTCCAATGAATATTCAGGGTTGATTTCCTTTAGGATTGACTGGTTTGATCTTGCTGTCCAAGGTACTCTCTAGAGTCTTTCCCAGCACCACAATTCAAAAGCATCAATTCTTTGGCACTCAGCCTTCTTTATGGGCCAACTCTCACATCCATACATGACTACTGGAAAAACCATAGCTTTGACTAAACAGACCTTTGTGGGCAAAGTGATGTCTCTGCTTTTTAATTGGGAGCCTGGGATTATGGTTATCTTCAGTTTGTTGAAAATGGAGTTTGCATTTTTGTTTATTTCTCCTTGCACTTGAATACCTTTATGAATAACATTTAAAAAGTATGACTTCACAGTGCAGTGTTCAAATCAGACTAATGTTTTCTATTAACCAATCACTGGTCCCCTTATATCCTCTGTTAGGCCTTTTACTACACCTTCCCCATAAAGCCTCTCCACCACACTGTCATCCATCTTTTAAGCACTAAAGCCCAAGGAGGATTCTGTTCAGATTTATGAAAAGCCTGTTATTCATTCAGCACGCCTACTCCACACTGGGCATTGTTCTAGGCCTTGGGAAGAAAACATGGAAGAATTCCTGCTTTATCTTTGACACACCCAAGGCAAGTCCTGAAACGATTCCATGTAGAGTCTTCCTCTATGTTTAGAAGAAGAAAGTAAAAGTCAGTTTGGGATTTTGAGGATGTATGGTGGAAACATGAGCTCTGGAGTCAGACCTAGATTCAGTGATCAGGTCACTAACTATGACCTGCTAAATATGTGAGGTTGGGACAGTTTATTGACTTTTCCATGTATTAGTTTCCACATTATCAGTTTATCTCAGGTAGATGTTATAAAGCTAAAATAAGTTACGTATAAAGTGCTCAGCACATAGTAGATGCTCAACAAGTACCACTCCCCCCATGAAAAAGGTATTTATTACAAAGAATAAATACTAGGAGTACTGGTATAGAGACCCCTTTTTTTAAAATTGTGGTAGCATTTACATACCATAAAGCTTACTGTGTTCATTTTTAAATGTACTGTTCAGTAGTGTTAAATGAGTTCATATTTTTGTGCAGCCCATCTCTAGCGCTCTTTCTCTTGCAAAACTGACACTGTGTACCCACTGAAGAGCATCCGCATTGCCTCGTCCCCACAGCTCCTGGCAGTCACCATCCTACTGTCTGCCTCTATGATTTTGACCACTAGGTACCTTATATAAGTGGAATCATACTGAATTTGTCCTTTTATGTCTGGCTTATCTCACTTAGCATGGTGTCCTCAAGGCTCATCCATGTTGGAGCACGTTGCAAGATTTTCTTGTAATGCTGAGTAATATTCCATTGCTGTGTATATGGCACATTTTGTTTATCCGCTCACTCATTGATTGGGTTGCTTTCTGCTTTTGACTATTGTGAGTAATGCTGCTGTGAAGATAGGTGTACACGTCTCTCTTTGAATCTTTTGAGGATAATCCCAGAAGTAATAAGGTAATTCTGTGTTTAATTTTTTAAGGAAACATCATACTGTTTTCTGAAGCCTGTTTCTTGATGGGGAAGTATAAACAGTGTAGTTCCCCAGAGACTAATTTTAAAACCAATCTTGTTTAATGTTTTATAAACTATCTATATATGAGAGTTTCACTATTAAATCTCCTTTGCATATAGATAATGAAATAGTTCATATTCTGTAAAATATAAGAACACCTCATGTGAGTGTAGACAGAAAATAAGGCTTAATTAGTATAGGGAAACATATTTTTATTTGAATGTAGGCTTTAGTATACTCCCTCAAGGTCAGAAGTACTTTAGTTGCAGCTGTTAGTGTATTTCCCCACTTACTATGAACAAAACATGGAGAACTGATGGGCCAGTAAACTTCATATGTCAGTAGTACACAGACACACGGACATGTCTTTTTTCAAGACTCTCCATACAGTGGAGTATATTGGCCCTCAAATCTTCCGTAGTCTAGTCTAGTCTAGACCAGTGTGGTCTCAACTGAAGACAGTTGTTGCCCCTGCAGACATTTGACCATACCTGGAGACATTTGTGTTGTCTCAGCTGAAGGGGTGCTCTGGAATCTAGTGGTCGGAGACCAGGAGTGCTGCTACACCTGCCACAGTGCACGGAGCAGCTCCCCCGCCACAGAGAGCTTTCTAGCCCCAGGTGGCAGCTTGAGAGACCTGCCTTAGACCCAAACCAGCTCCTCAGCATTGTTCCCAGCCTCTCTCGCATGTAAACCTGACATTCCAGCCAGGCCCAGGTGTGCCTCAGACCATACACCAGCTGAAATCTTCCTGCTTCTCTGGTGTCAGGCCCAGCTGCAGGTCTGTCACTGTCTCAGTGAAGCTAGCTGGCCTCTCTGACCACTCTCTCCCTTCTTGGACTTCCTGTAGGACTGTCCCACTAATTTGGCACTTGGTTGACCATACAAGGTGGTCTCTTTCCAAAGTTGACTAAAGTGCCTTGAAGGCCATGTTGATATGACTTGATGTGAAATGTGACATACCAGCCCTTACATAGCCCAGTGGGCACCTCTGACCTGACCCACCTGGGGCTGCGTGAACGCTTTCCTGCATGTGTAGTGTAGAGTTGCTGAACCAGCACAATACTCGGCCATCACCGCAGCCTGAGAATGGTGAGCTGAGTGGAAGGCCCACGTGGGAGCCCCGTGACCAGAGAGGTGTTCATGCTGAACCTGGTTTCCTCGCTAAGCCAGAACATATAAGGAGGGCGCCAGAGGGTGGGCCTGTTACGACCTAGCTTATGGAGCCTGGAGGATAACGTATCTCACATGGAAATGTATGTAGACAGGAACTGTTCTGCCGTAGCTGGGCTGGTTGAATGCCAGTCGGTATTTATAATGATCAGACTTGTAATGAAAGCCATCATTATTTATTTAGAGCCCAGTGTGTGCCAGGCACCACGTAGGTGCTTTATACAGCTTATTGCATTCAGCCCTTACCATAGTCCTGGAAGGAAGCTGAAGCACTGAAAGGGTCATTTGCCCAAGCTCATTCGGCTCACAAATAGCAGAGCTGAAATTTGCACACGGTCTGACTTCATGCAGCACCACCCTGCCTTGAGTGTAGCCAGGTCCTCCTGCCACTGGTCCTGGGGGAGATCTGTGTCTTGACACGCTGAAATGTGGGGGAGTCCCCTGTGGCCTCACCGGAGAGGTGGGTGACCCATGGGGCTGAGGCGTTCGTTGCTCATCAGTGCCAGTGTCGTGCCTGGCCTCTCTGCTTCTGCAGGAGAGCCCACAGGGTTTCCTCTGGGGCCACAGCCTCACGACCACAAGGGGCTCTGACCTTCTCACTTCTGCTTCCCCTGCAGGTACACTACATCCTTCAGGAGGTGGTGATGGGTGGGATGGTCCTGGAAACAAACATGAATGAGATCGTGGCTCAGATTGAAGCCCAGAACAGGCTGGAGAAGTCCGAGGTGAGACACTGCTGGATTCTGCCCCGGCTGGCCAGAGAAGGCCTGGGAAGAGGGAGGAATGGCTGCTGTGTGAAGTTGGCTTGCTGTGGAGCCTTAGGACTGTTTCCTGCTCCTTCCTCTTTTTTTCCCTGAGTCCATTGACACTCATTGGTTTGAAGATTAAACAGGTGAGAATGAGGCTAAAAGTGTGAATGGAAAGCCAGGTGGCACAGGAAGGCAGACAGTTTCTGGCTTGGGGGATTATGTGGGTTGTAATTCCTCCTTTCATAACCACATGTTCCCTGGGGTACCCAGAATCACCTTCTCAGATTCTAGTGTGGTTTCCTAGCTTGTGTGCCTGAGAGTCTGTCTCCCAGCAGCCTCTTCTCGTGGTGTCTATCAAACCTCAGAATGGCCAGTTTCCAGTTAGCCTGATAAAAAGCTATGGTAGAATTAGGGCTGAGTTTGAAAATAGCTTCCTCCCAGTCCACCCCCTCATGGTGCTGAGTCTGATTCAGATGCTCCCAGTACGTTCTACCCTGTTCCCCTGAGGTCTCTCCATCACCTTCGTCAGCCGTACCAGGGAGCAGAGGTTACCAGCACACACCTTCACAAATGGGAGAGCAAGCACAACAAATTACCTCTGTAGTTATCTGAGTGTCTTTAAGAGCTTCACTGCTTTGTGTATCAGAGCTTGATCTTGCGAAACCAGGGATTGTTTGTGTGAGGACTGGCAGTCCTGCTGAAGAAGCTTTTCCAAACCGCAGCTATTGTGGCAACTAGAGTTCTCTTAGAAATGCAGCCTGGGAAGCTTCCAGGAATAGTGAGTGAGTCAGAGGCCAGAGGTTTGGAAACTAGAGGAAACAGAGACTTGCCGGGCAAGGGTGGGATTGGAGTCAGGATCCGGAAAGTGGTCGAGAAGGAGGAAACGGTTTTGAGAGTGTCCTTGTCAACTTCTCCCCTTCTCTGCACGCCTGGGCCACTGGAGGGCTGGGGCTCGCCACGGGCACCTTTCCTCCCCGCACTGTCTCCAGCCCTTCCGTGTCTGTGTGTGCTCCACTTCCTCTGTGGCCTCCCCCCATCTTGTGGCCACATGTCATTTCCAAAGCCAGCTCTTCTCCATCTCACATTATTAGTTGGCAAGCAGTTGTCCTAAGCTGTGACATTCCTTTTTCCATTAAGAATGTCCCTGTGACTGCACTCGTCTGTTAAGAGTCTTCAGTCTGTTGAGGAAAGTCTTGTATTTTTGTTTCGTAACCTGAAAAGTGACCCTGATACTGAAGACAACTTGGTTAAACCATGCTGGTTATTTCAGTGGGCGTCTGTTGAGCAGCCCCTGTGTGCCAGGCACTGTGGGCGCTGGGGCCAGGAAACTGCACGAGACACAGCACGTGTTCCGGGGTGCAGAGTGTGGGCCCCTTTACTGCAGAACCCACTGACCTAAGAGCTGTGTTGGCCACCTTTGAGGCATAAGGATGGAAAAATCAAAGCTTGTGTTACATGTACTCAGTTTGGACATTTTCTCTCCCTCTTTCACTTGTTTTTTTGTTGTTGTGAAAACATTAAGCAGATGACAGTGAGAGTTTATCACACAGCCACCTTTATATCTCTGCAGGGTGGCCTTTCAGCTGCACCTGCCCGGGCAGTGTCCGCTGTGAAGAACATCAACCTGCCAGAGATGCCCCGGAACATCAACATTGGCGATCTCAACATCAAGGTCCCCAACCTGTCCCAGTTTGTCTGAGACTGGAGGACAGCTGAACTGAGTCCTTGGAGCCAGCAGAGCCAAGCCAGCCCTGCAGCATAACCTGCTCTACACCCTCAAGGAGTCCAGCCTTGGGCCCTGGCCCCCACTGTCCTGGAGCAGGAAAGAGCCCTGTGTCCACTGCCAGCCTTCTCACACGTGTGGCCTTGCCCATCTCTCGGACACACGGCAACGGCAACTGTGAGGGGCCCTGGCTACCTCAGTGGGGGTCAGGTGCCCAAGTCACACGCCCCCTTTCCCTCCCGTGTGCAGCCACTCCCAGGGATTGGGGACTGTAGTGAGAGCCCTCTCCCCACCTCGATCCCAGAACCCCACCCTGAGGATATGTGCTGACTCGAGGCTTCAACCTTGAGTTGAAGGCTCCCTGAGATCCTGCAGCATTGACTGTGATGGCGAGGTGCCGTAGCTGGGAACAGGTTGACCCCCTAGATCTGGAAACGTGGTGCATGGCAAACAAGGACGGGAGTTGAAGGTGATCCAAAGTGGCCTGCTGGCTCTCCTGGGCTTGGCAAACCCAGAATCCTTCGGCACAGCCCAGCCTTCTCACCCCCACCTGCGTTCCCCACAGCCACAGTCCCAGCTCTGCTCGCCCAGCTGTGTGTGTGTATAGGACACAGTCCACTTTGTAAGCCTGTTGCTTGCCTGCCTGCACATCTCTGCCCTTAGGGAGGGTACTCCCACAGCCAGAGTGGTCCCCGTCAAAGGGGCAGCACCCCATGTCTGTAGAAGGCAAAGCTGACATGTGGAACATCTCAGAATTGTGACTGTGCTAGGTTTAAAATACATTCTCCTCCCGAGGAGCAGATGGGTCAGTTGCTGTGTTCTGAATGATGGGTGTTCTCTGGGTGGAAAGCCACTGCAGTCTGCACCAGCTTGTGGAGCATGAGAGCCTGAACCGGGGCCCCCTGTTCTGGACCTGGGACACGGGCAGCGTGCTGGCTGAGACCTGTGGCAGCGCAGCATCTTTTCCTCACATTCAGAGGGTCCCTCCCTGAGCTCGCTCTGGGCTTGCCCTGCGCCCTAAGGTGACAGTTCACTAGAGCTCGCTGTGGAAACCTGTAAATATTTCCCATGTGGTGAGGGTCTTTGTGCCTGTGGTTGGTCATCTTAGAGATGGAGCTGCTCCTTGGAGCAGTGCCTCTTACCCCTGCACTGCCTCAGGGCCAGGCTCAGGTGCCTTGATGAGCTGCCTCGAGGTTAGGGAGCTCTCTGTGCCATGCTACTAAGTCTCCCAGCCTGGGGACTTCTTGTGCCTGCCGGCTGGTGGCCCAGACTGTTTCCTCAGGCCTCCTGATGTTGTCGCAGAGCCTGTCTGAGATGTGCCCAACAAGACCATGTGTCGAATCATGTCTTCTCCCGCTTTGAACAGTGCTTCCTGTGGTGGGTGTCCTTTATTCCCTGTAGCCTCTTGACTCAGTCTTTCGGAACCTCAATAACCTCAGAGATGGGCAGTGTTGCTCAGAAGATATACACTTATGTGGGAAGAGGGAAATGTAGGTAAATATATCTATCCAATGTCAAAGCCTCTGATGTTCTTTTTAAAAGTTTTTTTTTTTAAACAGACATTTCAGCCTATTCACATTCCTCTTTCATAATTTGCTTAAAGTGAAATAGGAACAAAGAAGGAAAATGTTATTTATTTTATACTTTCTGTAAGATGGCATGAGCAAGATCCTTCCACAATCCTTACAACGGACATTATTATCTCTCATTCTGCAGGTCAAGAAAGTAAGACTTGGCGAGCTCAAGTAACTTGCTTTAGGTCACACAGGGCTAAGAGTTGAGACTGACTGCCTAAATCTGCGGTTCATTTTTTTTTTTTTTCTGCTGCTCAAGATGGCTTCTCCCAATTTTATTTTCTTTCTTATGGATAAGGAAACCTCACAATTTGTAGATAGCTTCTCAGAAGCTGTGATTAAAACAGGTTCAGTTTTCTAAAGCAGCCAGTGAAAGCATGAAAGAGTGTAAGAACTGGAAGGTCTTCCACGTGCCTGCAGTGAACCGATGAGAAAACCAAAGCCCAGGGTTTCATGTTGAGGGTCACAAAGCTAGAACCGAGTCTCCTCTCCTCTTTAAAATTTTTATTGGAGTTGATTTACCATGTTGTGTTAGTTTCAGGTGTACAGTAAAGTGAATCGGCTATGTGTACATCCACCAAGTTGTTTTTCTTGGTTGCTTTATGGCCCGTTGCATTGCTACAGCACAGCCACATGTCCTGGATTTCCTGGGGTACTCTGAATGTCTCTCCTGCCAGAAACCAGTGATTTCCCCCAAACCATTGACTGGTCTGGAGACTCCCAGCAGTGGAAATTACAGCCTCATCCCCTGCACTGCCTCTAAAAAATGACATAGAACTTGAGCCTAGTCTGTGATTTGGAACACTTGATCCCTTTGGATGAGCCACAGTAATTGTTCATTAACTACTTGAAGTTGCCTGTGAATCAACCTTTCTGGCCTGGTATCAGCAAAGCCATAAACTTTAATAATAAGGAAATCTTCATTGGCCTTTTTTCAGAGAGGGACACAGATATTGCTGCTGAGAGACGTCAGTTGTGAAGAAGGGCTAGGTTTGAATGTGGGGGTCCTTGGCCCTGCGTGGCTCACACTGAGGATCTTCTAAAGTGTTACAGAACACTGGGTTTTCAGTGCTCACTGCCACTAATACAACTCATATTCTTCCATCATTCAACTTGGAGTGCCTGGTGAGTGCCAGGCCCAGTTCTAGGCCCCCAAAGATGGAGAGAAAAGAGGCTCTGCCCTCTGCAGCTGTCTGCTGAGTGTCTAATGCTCAGGTTGTATCTGACGGGCAGCCTGAATGTGGAGACTGCAGTCAGTGACGGTGTTACGTGGAGTATTTAACAGTAACTCGTCTCCCAGCCCCAGCTGACCCCACTGTGCCCTGCTGCCCATGCTCCAAACAGCCTGTCTTCAAGCTGCTATCTCAAAAATACCATAGGCCAGGTAGCTTAAAAAACGATGTCTCACAGTTCCACAGGCTGGTCACGGTCAAGGTGCTGGCAGATTTGGCGCCTAGTGTGGACCAACTTCTTGTTTCACAGAAGGCCATATCCTTGCTCTGTCCTCACATGTTGAAGAGAGAGCCCTGGGTTCCATCCCCGTATAAGGGCACCATACCCACTGTCAGGGCGCCCCCTCATGATGTCACCCAAACCTAATCACCTCTCAAAGGCCCCGTCTCCAGATACATTCATGTAGGGAACTGAATGTCAGCATACGAATCTGGAGGAGGACGGTGAGATAGATGGCATCACCAACTCGATGGACGTGAATTTGAGCAAACTCCAGGAGGTGAAGGACAGGGAAGCCTGGCGTGCTGCAGTCCATGGAGTCACAAAGAGTCAGACGTGACTCAGCGGCTGAACACCACCACCAAGCATTCAGTCCGTGCAGTGTACCTAAGGTCTGCTAGGAAATCTGGTCATGGCCCTATGCTTGTCAAAACTGAGGACTCTTAGGATATCTTGAATCTTCTCAAGTCCTTGTTACTCAGGCTTCTGCCACTTACAGAGCCAGCCTTTCGTCCCCACTACCTCCACCTCCATGGAGCCAGCCCAGGGAAGCCCTCTTGGGTCCCAGCTTCACCAGAGAAGAAAGCAGAGAGTTAGGCTGAAACCAGGCTGCTGGCTAAATCCTGTCTTGGGGACCAGTATTTTGTAGGGGATGTCAGTGTGGTCTGTGGGTTTCCAGATAGAATGCAGCAGAGGTTGGTGACTTAAAGATCAGGAGAGAGTGATAGCCAGGAGAGAGCCTCTTAGGGATGGGCAAGGCCTGGGAGGAGGATGTTGGCTCCTAGCAAACATCCTGGCCTTCAGCTTCCCAAGTCTCCTGCCCTGCCACCAGAAGGGTGTCCATCTCACTGTGGTCATTGTGAGCCTGGTGCCACAGGCTAACAAACAGCTGACCTCGCGGTTAAGTTGATGCCGGCTGGGAGCACTGGGGATCCTACATCTGCAGTGCTGGCAGCAGTTAGCAGATGGACAGGCCTCCTTTAAGAAACAGTCCCATAGAAGTGATTACTCTTTCCGAAAAGATTCTTTTCCTGTTTCAGTACATTCATGTGGACAAAAAATAAGGAAAGGCTGTTGAGCCAAACTCCCACTCAGTTCCCCCAAACCACCGAGCACCTCCCACCCCTATCCCTGGTAGCGACAAGTGTTTCCAATTTAAAAGATTAGGAAACAAAAGCCCCTGGAGTTTTATTACCAAAACAGAGTATACTTTCCTGAGTTCTGTTCCCTTTGACCTTGGTGGTTGACCCCAGCCCTCTACACCCAGCCATCCTCTGTAGGGAGGCAGGGCCTCTCAGACCACCCCATTTTCCATGGGACTCTGATGTCCTGTGTGTTAGAGTTGTTCGTTTTCACCTCCCCTACTAAAAAGTACACCCCTCAAGAGTGGGGTACGTCTCTCCTGCTGAGTTCTGTGTCCCAGCTGCTATGAGCAGTGTACATGGTATGTGTCAGTAAATAACTGTGGAATGAGTGAGCGGTTGAGGCCAGTGGTAAATCATTCTAGCAGTCATTCGTAGCTTCTGCTCCCGAGGGCCCTGCTCGGTCAGCGTTTTGGGTAATGGCATTGGGAACCGCCGGTAGAGAGGGACCAGGTGATGGCCTGTGCGGCGAGGGGAGAGGAGAAAGGGAGAGCCGATGACTGGGGCCCAGGTGGCCGTGACGCAAGGGGAGGACGTGGTTTGGGAGGGAGGAAGACCAGAGTCTGGAAGTGGGTGTGTGAAGCCGGACTTGCCTGACAGTGTCTGGGGCAGATGTCTGCCAGCCAGCTGGGAACCCGGGAGAGGGCAGAGAGGAAACAAACATCCATCCCAGAGAGAGAGTGCTTGGAGCCTTGGGAGCAAGTCATGTGGCCGAGGGAGGAGAGGAAAGGGTTGAGGGCTCAGCCTAGAGGAAGGGAGAGGAGAGTTGAGATAGGAGCTGCTTCAAGTCAAGGGAGGCCTCTCAGTGGGAAGGGCCCTTGCGAGACGCCAAGGAGTGGAGACTGAGAAGAGATGGCCTGTCTCGGTCCTGCCGTTGCCCCCACCAGGTTCCCTCAGGGAGGAAGCGAATGAGGGAACTGGGAAAGGGTGGTTAGCCTGGTGGGGCGGGTCTAGACCACAAGGTGGTCATGAAAGGGTGGGTCACAATCCAGCTCTGTGACGTACAGAGCCTTCTTTGGAAGGTCAGCATCCACATCCATAAAGGGGTGCCAGTAACTCCTGCCTCGGGAGGTGTTTGAGGGTTAACTGAGGATTGATGAAGACCATGGAAGAGTCCATAAACAGGCTGCTGTCACCACTGGGGCTTTTGCAGAGGGAATGGGAACCTAAGTAGATGCAGTTAGCTAGGAGAGGTTTGGTGGTGCTGGGATGCGAGACCAAAGTCCGTGGTGCTCGAGTCCTGGCATCAAAGGTGGGGCCGCAGATGGCTGCTGGGGACAGAACCTGCTGGCCTGTCCCCCCCACCCTCACAATGCACCCCATGGACTGTACCCACCAGGCTCCTCTGTCCATGAGATTCTCACAGCAAGAATACAGGAGTGGGTTGCCTTTCCCTTCATCAGGGGATCATCCCAACCCAGGGATTGAACCCAGGTCTCCTGCACTGCAGGCAGATTCTTTACCGTCTGTGCCACCAGGAAACCCCACATCTAGAGGCCACCACTGGATAAAGTAGGGGTAGGGGAAGCAGTGGAATCTGGAAAGTGAAGCTTCCCTTACAACGAGGGGTTTGAAGGCACCAGAGAACAAATGTGTGATTGGTGGGACCAGAAGTGCAGGGGACACAGCCTAGAATTCATGCCCCCCAGAGTCAGGGCCATGGAGAGACCCTGAAGGCACAGTGGCAGGAGTTGGCACTTGACCAGGACTGGGATGAGGAACTCTGGCCATGTGGGTCTGGCCAAGAGTTGGGGTCCTAGAGGGACGTCATGCTTCCCGTGAGACATGGGAGCTTTGGCCTTTCTCAGGAGCTAACCTGAGAAGGCAATGGCACCCTACTCCAGTACTCTTGCCTGGAAAAGCCCATGGATGGAGAAGCCTGGTGGGCTGCAGTCCATGGGGTTGCTAAGAGTCAGACACGACTGAGTGACTTCACTTTCACTTTTCACTTTCATGCATTGGAGAAGGAAATGGCAACCCACTCCAGTGTTCTTGCCTGGAGAATCCCAGGACAGGGGAGCCTGGTGAGCTGCCGTCTATGGAGTGGCACACAGTTGGACATGACTGAAGTGATTTAGCAGTAGCAGCAACCTAACTTTTTTTCTCAACACTGATATCAGCCTGGCCTCCTGAGAGCACCTAGAACAGAGCCACACCTATGAGAGGGCAGGTTGAAGGTTATCTCCTGTATTGGTGATAACAAATGCCTTTGACAGACCAAGGGAATAAAGGCACAGCTGACATAATCTGGGGAAGGAAATGGCAACCCACTCCAGTATTCTTGCCTGGAAAATCCCATGGATGGAGGAGCCTGGTAGGCTACAGTCCAGGGGGTCACGGAGTCAGACACGACTGAGCGACTTCACTGACATAAGAGGAGGAGGTACTGACCAATTTGTACTTCATTCATTTTTTGGTAAGAGTTCAGCTTTTTATATCGAACGTGTTACAGAAGAGGTTTAGTCAAAAGCCCAAAGCCCATGTCATGATCAGACTCTTCAGGCCCCTCTTTCTCAGCTGTCTTCTCAGATGGTGGGGGTGGCAGGAACTCCTGCAGCTGCAGCCCAGGCGCTCGGCAAGCCCATCAGCCCCTGCCCTGCACATGAGGTTCACAGTGTCAACACTGGCCAGAGCCTTGGCAAACTGCCCTGGCCAGAAAGGGTCAACGTTTATACCAGCCGCTTACTGAGGGCATTGCTCCTCCGTGACCATCACCTCTTTGTGGAGGGTGAGGGCCGAGTTAGATGCAGGCAAGCTTCAAGATGGAGGCCACGATACAAGCAAACGTGAAGCAGGCACTGTGCTGGGCAAGGTGCTGGGCACTGGATGAAGTGAGGGCCTCCCCGCAGCGTGACCCGAGCTTCCTCTGCGGGACTCAGCACCTTAGTGGCAGCTGAGAAAGCGAGCCAGGTAAATATCTCAAAGACTGGATCCACGGACTCCCCAGGCTCAGATGATATTCAAAATATCTACCAATAGGCTTGGCTCAGGCACTGATGAGTGGAGCTACCAGACCAGGGCTTGGCGGTGCTACTGGTGGTCCATGGTGCTCCTGCCTCTCCTGTGGCAACAGAGAGGAGAACCCAGGAGGCTGTCACACCTGGAGCTACTGCAGCTCCTCTGCTGGCCTGCATGGGGCCTGGTTGGTTGCAGTTGTGGCTTGGTGACTCAGCGTGCCTCTTCCTGCTTAGGTCCTGAGGTGGGAGGGACAAGGAACCTTCTCATACCCCATCCCTCGACCCTTATGAACTGGCAGTGAAACTGGAGGTCAAGAGATAGCCGCAAGCTAGAGCACCCATTGCAGAAGGTCACTGCCTTGGCCCTGGGCAACCAGGGAGTGAAGTTTTCCTCTAGCCATGCAGACCTGAGCTCTTGACATTGAGCCCCCTGTCCAAGCCTCCAAGTGGCTCCTCAGCTGGCTATAGACCTCACGAATCTCACTCTGGCTGGCAGGCAGAGGGTAGCTGCATGCCATAGATGGCAACATGCATGGCCTGGGAGGTAAGCCTTTCTTGCTAGGAAAGAGCTTATCTAAACTGAGGCAAGGTAGGATTTGATATGCTGAGTGCTGAGCCAGCTTTTCTGGAACTTTTGTGTGTCCAGCAGGTACAGCTGCTCCACCGGGAAGTGGCTCCCACTCAGATGCTGGCCTGGGCACTTCTGGGTGTTTTCTACTGAAATTCCCTCTTTTTTTCTTTTCTTTTCTTTCCTTTTTTTTTTGCCGAGTTCCTCCAGCCTCTACCTGCCTCTTTTCCACCAGCTGGCCCCTTGCCTGGACCCTAGGAAGTGTCAACCAACCCATCATTGTTTAAAGTGCATGATGATATTACAAGATTAGAAGGAATCCCTGGGTCCAAGGTCTGTGCCAAACTGGCAAGTGATATGGTAATACCACCTGGCATTGCAAGTTACTTGGCACAGGTTGGCAGCCCATGGCAGTGGACTCTCCCTGTCAGGCCCCTCCCTGAGCCACAGTGCTCAGGGTGACAATCCTTTCCTGTCAAGTCACCCACTGTAGCCCAGCCCCACCCTGCTGAGCTGCTCTTGGTTCCTGTGGTCCCAGAAAGGCCTCAGAGGCCAGGCCAGGCCAGGCTTTGGCCCTGGCCATCCCCTCTGCCTGTCTTCAGGCCTTCCTCACTCCCTCACTTCAGGAGAGTCTTTGCACAAATGTTGCTCTCAGACCTTCCCTGCCCTCCCCTGTTTCTCACGGTGCTTGTCAAACTGACATCATCATGTTTGTAACGTCAAACTCTTTTTTTTGAACTATTTTTTGCTGCTGTTTTTGCTGTGCCTACCACAGCACCTGACCCACTTTTGCTGCCAGTTAAATGATTGTTTGTGAGTGAATGAATGAACACCTCTGTTTCTCTCTCAACGTGCATGGAGCTCCACACCCACTCCAGGCTTGGGGGCTCTGTGGGAGGGAGTCTGGGGCCTGGCTTCTTGATTCCCCATGTGAACCTGAGTGTGTCATTTAGTGCCTGCTTCTTCCCTGACAGTTGGTAAAGAATCTGCCTGCAATGCAGGAGACCCCGGTTCGATTCCTAGGTCGGAAGATCCACTGGAGAAGGAATAGGCTACCCACTCCAGTATTCTTGGACTTCCTTTGTGGCTTAACTGGTAAAGAATCTGCTTGCAATGCAGGAGGTCTGGGTTCAGTCCCTGAGTTGGGAAGATCCCCTGGAGAAGGGAAAGGCTACCCGCTCCAGTATTCTGGCTTGGAGAATTCAGGGTCACAAAGAGTCGGACGTGGCTTGAGCGACTTTCACTTTCTTCCTAGTTATAAGAATAGTGTATGAGAACACACTTATCATAAAGATGTAAAGAAAGCCCTGAATGGAAGGTAAACCAAGTCTGAATCCTAGATTCACTGCTTGCCAGCTCTGTGGCCTTGGGCAACATACCTAACCTCTCTCTGCTTCAGTTTCCTCATCTGTGAAATAGGATTAAAACAGCTTCCTTGAATCAGTCAAAGTTCTTGATTGCAAACAATAGAACTGACCCAGAAGCTTACTAAAGGGTTATTGGGGAGGTTCAGCAGGAGGATGGAAAGCCTAAAACAGCTGACCAGGTCACAAGGAAGACTATTCTCGGGAGTATGCCACCAGCATCGCCAGCACTGGACCTGGGGCCGCAGACCCTGCTGGCCTTCCATGAAGAGACAGACTCCTAGCAGTGCCTCTGATTGGTGGAGCTCAGGTCCAGAGACTAGGACAGCAAGTAGAGGGGTTGGCCCAGCATCACACAGTGGGGAGCTCGCTGAGCTAGCGGGGAAGAGATGCCACAGCCCACCACATTGCATGCAGAGGGTTGTCCTAGCGATTAGCAGTTAATCCAAAACCCTGTACACAGCTGGTGGGAAACTGGTGGAGTCCACTGGAGTTAGTGCATGCTTATCCTGTGACTCACTGATGCCAAGCGAGTGTGCATGTCCTCTGGAAGACGGGGACAAAAAATGTTAACAGCAGCACTATGTGTAATCACCAAAAACTGGGTATAGCCAGATGCCCATGAAAAGGGGAATATATGGGCCCTTCCTGGCAGTCCAGTGGTTAAGACTCCACACTTCCAACGCAGGGAGTGCAAGTTCCATCCCTGATCGAGGAACTAAGATCCCACATGCCTCATGGCCAAAAAGCCAAAACATAAAAAAACAGAAGCAATAGTGCAACAAATTCAATAGAGATTTTAAAAGTGGTCCACATTAAAAAAAAAAAAAAAACTTTACAAAAGGGAATACATGAATAAATAAGTACCCTGGAATACTACAAAGCCACAAGAAAGAACTACAACTACATATAACAATGTGGAAAGTGAAAGTGAAGTCGCTCAGTCGTGTCTGACTCTTTGCGACCCTGTGGACTGTAGCTTACCAGGCTCCTCTGTCCATGGGATTCTCCAGGTAAGAATACTGGAGTGGGCTGCCATTTCCTTCTCCAGAGGATCTTCCGGACCCAGGGATCGAACCCGGGCCTCCTGCATTGCAGGCAGACACTTTAACCTCTGAGCCACTAAGAAACACAACGCCAGGCATAAAAAGCCAGGCCGAAAACCAAGTAGGTTGTATGGGTTCATTTATTGCCACTTCAAACACAGGCAAAATGGACATATGGTTTTAGAAGCTGGGACAGTGGGTGTTGGCCTAGGAAGACAGAGAAGGGGCTGGGGTGGGGTTCCTGATGCTGCGAATGCTCATTTTCTTCAAGTGAGTGCTGGTTTCACAGTGTGTTCTTTGTGAAGTTTCACTGAGTTCCTCCTTTATGATTTTTTTTTTTTTTGCATTTTTCTCTAGGCTTGATATGCTTCTATTTAAAAAATAACTTACAGGGCTTCCCTGGTGGCTTACTGGTAGAGTCCATGTGCCAATGCAGGAGACATGGGTTAGATCCCCAGTGCAGGAGGATTCCACATGCTGAAGAGCCACTAAACCCATGTGCAATTACTGAGGCTGTGCTCTAGAGCCTGGGATCTGTAACTACTGAACTCACATGCCCTAGAGCCCATGGTATGAAGAGAAGCCACGGCAATGAGAAATCAGTGCACTGCAATTAGAGTAGACCCCAATCCCTGAAACAAGAGGGGGAAAAAAATCCACACTGCAACAAAGACCCAACACAACCAAAAAATGAAATGATTAAAAATGGTGTTAGAAAGTGTTCTGGTTTCATTCTTTTACAAGTGGTTGACCAGTTTTCCCAGCACCACTTGTTAAAGAGATCGTCTTTTTTCCATTGTATATTCTTGCTTCCTTTGTCAAAGATAAGGCGTGGATTTGTGGATTTATCTCTGGGCTTTCTGTTTCGTTCCATTGATCTATATTTCTTTCTTTGTGCCGGTGCCATACTGTCTTGATGACTGCAGCTTTGTAGTATAGCCTGAAGTCAGGCAGGTTGATTCCTCCAGGTCCATTCTTCTTTCTCAAGATTGCTTTGGCTATTCGAGTTTTTTTGTATTTTCATACAAATTGTTTGTTCTAGTTCTGTGAAAAATACTGTTGGTAGCTTGATATGGATTGCATTGAATCTATAGATTGCTTTATGTAATATACTCATTTTCACTATATTGATTCTTCCAACCCATGAACATGGTATATTTCTCCATCTGTTTGTGTCTACTGTGATTTCTTTCATCAGTGTTTTATAGTTTTTTATATATAGGTTTTTTGTTTCTTTAGGTAGATTTATTCCTAAGTATTTTATTTTTTTTGTTGCAGTGGTAAATGGGATTGTTTCCTTAATTTCTCTTTCTGTTTTCTCATTGCTAGTGTATAGGAATGCAAAGGATTTCTGAGTGTTACTTTTGTATCCTGCAACTTTACTATATTCATTGATTAGCGCTAGTAGTTTTCTGGTGGAGTCTTTAGGGTTTTCTATGTAGAGGATCATGTCATCTGCAAACAGTGAGAGTTTTACTTCTTCTTTTCCAATCTCTAACACCATACACAAAAATAAACTCAAAATGGTTTAAAGATCTAAATGTAAGACCAGAAACTATAAAACTCCTAGAGGAGAATACAGGCAAAACACTCTCTGGCATAAATCACAGCAGGATCCTCTATGACCCACCTCCCAGAGTAATGGAAATAAAAGCAAAAATAAATAAATGGGACCTAATTAAACTTAAAAGCTTTTGCACAATGAAGGAAACTATAAGTAAGGTGAAAAGACAACCTTCAGAATGGGAGAGAAAATAGCAAATGAAGCAACCGACAAAGATTTAATCTAAAAAATATACAAGCAACTCCTGCAGCTCAATTCCAGAAAAATAAATGACTCAATCAAAAAATGGGCCAAAGAACTAAACAGACATTTCTCCAAAGAAGACATACAGATGGTTAACAAACACATGAAAAGATGCTCAATATCACTCATTATCAGAGAAATGCAAATCAAAACCACAATGAGGTACCATTTCATGCCAGTCAGATGGCTGCTATCCAAAAGTCTACAAACAATAAATGCTGAAGAGGGTGTGGAGAAAAGGGAACCCTCTTACACTGTTGGTGGGAATGCAAACTAGTATAGTCACTATGGAGAACAGTGTGGAGATTCCTTAAAAAATTGGAAAGAGAACTGCCAGATGACCCAGCAATCCCACTGCTGGGCATACACACTGAGGAAACTAGAATTGAAAGAGACACGTGTACCCCAATGTTCATCACAACACTGTTTATAATAGCCAGGACATGGAAGCAACCTAGATGTCCATCAGCAGATGAATGGATAAGAAAGCTGTGGTACATATACACAATGGAGTATTACTCAGCCATTAAAAAGAATACATTTGAATCAGTGCTAATGAGGTGGATGAAACTGGAGCCTATTATACAGATTGAAGTAAGCCAGAAAGAAAAACACCAATACAGTATACTAATGCATATATATGGAATTTAGAAAGATGGTGTAACAATGACCCTATGTGCGAGATAGCAAAAGAGACACATATGTAAAGAACAGTCTTTTGGACTCTGTGGGAGAAGGCAAGGGTGGAATGATTTGAGAGAATAGCATTGAAACATGTATAATATCATATATGAAACAGATCACCAGTCCAGGTTCGATGCATGAGACAAGGTGCTCAGGGCTGGTGAGCTGGGATGACCCAGAGGGATGGAATGGGGAGGCAAATGGGAGGGGGGTTCAGGATGAGGAACACATGTACACCCATGGCTGATTCATGTGAATGTATGGCAAAACCCACTACAATATTGTAATAAGCCTCCAATTAAATAAATTTTAAAAAATGGTAACATACAGGTTTAAAAGAAAAAAAAAGAATTTGTTTCCAGGAAGCACTGAGGATAGTGCCCATGGTGTGAGCTGAATAAATGTTAGGTCATTGTTGTTAGCATCATCCTAGTCACCAGTTGGTCTTTCTCTCACCTACCACACCATCCTCTTAGACTAGAAGAGACCCCTGTGTTTTCAACTCTCAAATCCATCTGTAGACAGAGCTGGTGCCACAAGTTTAGGGGTTTTAAGCTTGTTTGTAGGTCGTGGGAAAAGACCTCCTGGATCAGTGCCACTCAGTCACTCATCAGGGAAACAGCCACTTCATGCAGAGGCTGGGAGGCCAGAGAGAGTGAGAATTGGGCACACCAAGAGGCTGCAGGTAGCTGAGGACAGGACTGGAGGCTGAGATCTGGAAGGTGATGGAGAGCTGGGGCCGCGGAGGCAGGGAATAGGTTGGAGGCCATCCTGAGGACAGCAGGAAGCCTGGGAAGGAGTGGTTGTGTGTGTGTGTGTGTGTGTGTGTGTTTCTCACAGGGGAGGTGTATGTGTCCCGTTTTGCTCCGGCTTCAGTGAGGAGAATGAATGAATGAAAAAGGAGACCTGATCGCAAGGCGTAGGGCAAGAGGGAGGGGTTATGAAAGAGCATGAGAAAACTTTTGAGGTGACAGATATGTTTATTATATTAATTGTGGAGATGGTTACATGAACATACATGTGTCGGAACTTATGGACTTCTGTTATTATTATTGACTGGGCCATGTGGCATGTGGGATCTTAGGTCCCTGTTCAGTTCAGTTTAGTCGCTCAGTCATGTCCGACTCTTTGTGACCCCATGAATCGCAGCACGTCAGGCCTTGCTGTCCATCACCAACTCCCAGAGTTCACCCAAACTCATGTGCATCAAGTTGGTGATGCCATCCAGCCATCTCATCCTCTGTAGTCCCCTTCTCCTCCTGCCCCCAATCCCTCCCAGCATCAGAGTCTTTTCCAGTGAGTCAACTCTTCGCATGAGGTGGCCAAAGTACTGGAGTTTCAGCTTTAGCATCATTCCTTCCAAAGAACACCCAGGACTGATCTTTAGAATGGGCTGGTTGGATCTCCTTGCAGTCCAAGGGACTCTCAAGAGAATTCTCCAACACCACAGTTCAAAAGCCTCAATTCTTCAGTGCTCAGCTTTCTTCACAGTCCAATCCTCATATCCATACACGACCACTGGAAAAATCATAGCCTTGACTAGATGGACCTTTGTTGGCAAAGTAATGTCTCTGCTTTTGAATATGCTGCTAGGTTGGTCATAACGGTTCACGTATTGCTGAAGCCTGGCTTGGAGAATTTTGAGCATTACTTTACTAGATTACTTAGCTCAGAGGTTAAAGCATCTGCCTACAATGTGAGAGACCTGGGTTCGATGCCTGGGTCGGGAAGATCCCCTGGAGAAAGAAATGGCAACCCACTTCAGTATTCTTGCCTGGAGAATCCTCTGCAGTCCATGGGGTCTCAAAGAGTTGGACACGACTGAGCGACTTCACTTTCACTTTTACTAGCATGTGAGATGAGTGCAATTGTGTGGTAGCTTGAGCATTCTTTGGCATTGCCTTTCTTTGGGCTTGGAATGAAAACTGACCTTTTCCAGCCCTGTGGCCACTGCTGTTTTCCAAATTTGCTGGCAGATAGAGTGCAGCACTTTCACAGCATCATCTTTTAGGGTTTGAAATAGCTCAACTAGAATTCCATCACCTCCACTAACTTTGTTCATAGTGATGCTTTCTAAGGCCCACTTGACTTCACATTCCAGGATGTCTGGCTTTAGATGAGTGATCACACCATAGTGATTATCCGAGTCATGAAGATCTTTTTTGTACAGTTCTTCTGTGTATTCTTGACACCTCTTCTTAATATGTTCTGCTTCTATTAGGTCCATACCATTTCTGTCTTTTATCGAGCCCATCTTTGCATGACATGTTCCCTTGGTATCTATAATTTTCTTGAAGAGATCTCTAGTCTTTCCCATTCTGTTGTTTTCCTCTATTTCTTTGCATTAATCACTGAGGAAGGCTTTCTTATCTCTCCTTGCTATTCTTTGGAACTCTGCATTCAGATGCTTATATCTTTCTTTTTTCCTTTGCTTTTTGCTTCTCTTCTTTTCACAGCTATTTGTAAGGCCTCCTCAGACAGCCATTTTGCTTTTTTGCATTTCTTTTCCATGGGGATGGTCTTGATCCCTGTCTGCTGTACAATGTCACGAACCTCCGTCCATAGTTCATCAGGCACTCTATCTATCAGATCTAGGCCCTTAAATCTATTTCTCACTTCCACTGTATAATCATAAGGGATTTGATTTAGGTCATACCTGAATGGTCTAGTGGTTTCCCCTACTTTCTTCAATTTAAGTCTGAATTTGGCAATAAGGAGTTCATGATCTGAGCCACAGTCAACTCCCGGTCTTGTTTTTGCTGACTGTATAGAGCTTCTTCATCTTTGGCTGCAAAGAATATAATCAATATGATTTTGGTGTTGACCATCTAGTGATGTCCATGTGTAGAGTCTTCTCTTGTGTTGTTGGAAGAGGGTGTTTGCTACGACCAGGTGTTTTCTTGGCAAAACTCTATTAGCCTTTGCCCTGCTTTATTCTGTATTCCAAGGCCAAATTTGCCTGTTACCCCAGGTGTTTCTTGACTTCCTACTTTTGCATTCCAGTCCCCTATAATGAAAAGGACATCTGTTTTGGGTGTTATTTCTAAAAGGTCTTCTAGGTCTTCATAGAACTGTTCAACTTCAGCTTCTTCAGCATTACTGGTTGGGGCATAGACTTGGATTACTATGATATTGAATGGTTTTAGTTCCCTGATCAGGGATCAAATCCACACTCTACACTGGAAGAGCAGACTCTTAATCACTGGACCATCAGGGAAGTCCAGAACTTACAGACTTTATATATAGCTTGTTGTATGTCAGGTATACCTCAATAAATGGTTTTTAAGGAAAATCCAACTCTGCTAGACTAGAATTCTAATAAAATTCTTATCCTTATTTTACAGATGAGGAAAATGAGCCTCTTTGGGATTTAGCTCTTAAAGGCTGGATCCAGAGTCTGAATGAACCAGGTGTGCCCAAATTCAAAACCTGAGCCTTTTAATCCCAAAGGAGTCTGGGTGGCAGGCCAAGGGGCCAGGAGTGAGAGCCCCCAGATCTGAATACAGCCCACCTATGGAACCCCAGAGACAGCCCCTGCTTAAACACAGTGTTCCCCAAGAGGCCCCCCGTTGGGGAGGTAGGCACTGCCGGGCCCCACAGTTTTCAGAGCAGCCCCACGTCTCCTGGGAGAGTGGGCACAACATGGCAGCGGCAGGTCCTGAAGCCGACTGGTACCCACCTGGGAGGGCTGACTTAAAATTTTAGGAATTTCACAAATCAGTTGCTAAGCATAGCCATTATTTTTTCCCCATAGATCAGAATATAAACCAGACATACAGAACAATCCGCATAACCCCAAACAAGTTTTTAATTTTCCCCTGCTAAAATTATTACCCAGGAGGTATTCAATAAGCATTTGTTGAATTGAAAAATAGGGAAAATTTAAAACTCTGAATTTTAGTAATTTTTGACTTACTCACTTACTGGAGCAAAAAAAGAAGAAGAAAAAAGGCTAGTAGAGAAGAATATCTTCAGATAGGCCTGTATCATTTCCACGTTGATGCCCTCTGGTTATCATCAGGCTGCTTCAGCAGAAATGTCAGCTCCCAGTGACTACTTGATACTTTGGTGACCTAATGGTCCTCAGCCCATTTAACACGAGAATTCTGCCATAGAATTCCCACAGTCTGAAGAGAGACAGAAGATTAGAAATTTGCTACAGAGTTAAAGTAAATTAAAGGAAAGCAAAGAAGTGTTTGTGCAACCAAACAGCCAAAGGAATCCTTTAGAGTCAGTATTTCCAGATAGCAGGAAAACATAGCCATGATCAAAAATTAAATTATATATGTTTATGATTATTAACTCAAATATGTAAAATACAAAGGCCATAATACTCAAGACTCATGACCTCCTAATTATGTTCCCACTTCTTCTTTTCCCCCCCCCGAGTTTGGAAACCTGTAGTAAAGATGGAAGGGTCTGGGTTTATAACAAATGATAAATATGACTGTAGACAGAGTGACTGGATGAAATAGTTGCCCAGGTTGGAGTCCCTAGACCTGACGGCTGCAGTGATGGGAAGCCAGCATTAGCTGCCCCCGCCGCCTGTGTTCCCACTTCTGTGTGTGATTGGCTACGCAGCGGCTCTCCCTGCCTGTGCCCACCGGTTCACAGCCCCCAGCACGTCTTGGATAAGCTGAACATCATCAATGGCATCCTCTTCACTCCTCTCCAGTGAGGCCCCACTTGGACATTAGCCTGTACTTTCTTGGACTTTTTAAACTATATTCGTTGGCATGGCTCGAATTGAGAAGTGTATCCCGTGGGAAGGAGTTCCTCGTGAATCCTTCCAGAATACTCTGCATAATTGGGCAAACACAGATCTGTAAACTTTTTTCCCTTAAGGCACAAAATTGTAGCAAACCATGCATGTAGATATTCTTCTCCTGCACTGAATCTGCCTTGGCGATCATTTCATGTCAGTATGTAAAGAGCTAGTGGTGAAGAACTCGCCTGCC
Organism: Oryx dammah; assembly: GCF_014754425.2. NCBI lineage: Eukaryota > Metazoa > Chordata > Mammalia > Artiodactyla > Bovidae > Oryx > Oryx dammah. The sequence continues at coordinate 47,792,023 of NW_024070200.1, forward strand.
AATGCAGGAGATGTAAGAGATGTGGGTTCGATCCCTGCGTGAGGAAGATCCCCGGGAGAAGGGAATGGAAACCCACTCCAACATTCTTGCCTGGAGAATTCCATGGCAGAGGAGGCTGGCAGGCTACAGTCCATGGGGTTGCAAAGAGTTAGACACAACTGAAGCGACTTTGCACACAGGTGTGTGACTTGCTACATTTTATTTAGCACTTCTCTGCTATGGTCCCACTTCTGACCAGTATTCATGCTCTTTCAGTTCTGTGCACCATCATGTCTATTAGGCAGAGACCGTCTCTTCCCAACTCCTCTCGCTGTGGTAGCTCGAATTTGGACAGGAGGGATTATTTACACCCTAGAGATGGGAAGGGGCTTCCCTTGTGGCTCAGCTGGTAAAGAATCTGCCTGCAATGCGAGAGACCTGGGTTCAGTCCCTGGGTTGGCAAGATCCCCTGGAGAAGGAAAAGGCTACCCACTCCAGTATTCTGGCCTGGAGAATTCCATGGACTGTGTAGAGATGGGAAGAAGCTAAATCAACACAAACCCCTCAAGCTCCCCACATCCCCCTCACCTGTGGAATGTTAAACATTTAATCGTCACATCACTGAGCCCTAGGCTCTCGGGCAGGAGGCTCAGATCTGGGGTTGAAGGCAGAGGCAAGCCCAGACAGAGGCTGGAAGCCCCGGGCTGCCTGTAAAGACAGTGATAAAATGATTATCGTGCCTAGAGCCCAGCCACCTGACCTTTCATGTATTTCCTCATTTAATCTCACCACAACCCCAAGAGGTAAAGTCCTATTACTACCTGCAGAGAAGTTTCTTGCCCAACTAATAAGTGTCATGTCTAGCCAAAACTATGGTTTTACCAGTAGTCATGTACGGATGTGAGAGTTGCACCATAAAAAGAATTGAACACTGAAGAATTGATGCTTTCGAACTATGGTGCTGGAGGAGACTCTTGAGAATCCCTTGGACTGCAAGGAGATCAAACCAGTCAATCCTAAAGGAAAGTAGTCCTGAATATTTTTTGGTTTCATGCTGAAGCTGAAGCTCCAATACTTTGGCCACCTGATGTGAAGAGCAGAGTCATTGGAAAAGACCCTGATTCTGGGAAAGATTGAGAGCAGGAGGAGAAGGGGACAACAGAGGATGAGATGGTTGGATGGCATCATAAAGTCAATGGACATGAGTTTAAGCAAACTCTGGGAGATAGAAAAGGACAGGGAAGCCTGGCGTGCTGCAGTCCGTGGGGTCGCAAAGATTCAGAAATGATTGAGTGACTGAACAACAGTAAGTGTCACAGCCCAGCTACAAAGCCTAATCCTCTGCTGCTGCTGTCCACACAGCCCATCCCCTGCAAGCATCAGTGTTGGACACAGAGTCTGGGATGACCCTTTCTTGAAACCTCCAGCCGGGTGCAGGCAGGAGCCTGGTGTAGGCTCGAGCCTGGTGTAGGCTCCAGTGACCTCTAGGCCCATGGCCCCACTTCTCCTGTGGATAGCCTGTCTGGGGGGCCATGTTTTGTGCAGATCTAAGCACCAGGGAGAGGACAGACCCATTTCCCATGACTAAGGCCAAAGTCAGTTTGCCTTCTTTCCAAAACAGCTTGGGCCTTGAGGTGGGGGTGGGTGGGGGTGGGTGGGGGTGGGTGGGGTGGGGCCTTGTGGTGGAGGCCCCACAGCCTCCTGAGGGCTCTGAAGAGGAGAAATTCCAGAACGCTGAAGCCTGAGGGGCCTCTCAGATCCTCCTCTTCACCTGTGAGGAAAGTGAAGGCTTGGGACTGGAAAGGTCCCTGGGGCTGAGAAGGGGCCGACTGTCCAGTGTCTGGGGCTTCAGAGAAGGAAGTTCAAGAGAAGGTCTCAGGCTGCCAGGGCAAGAGGAGGAAGCCCTGGGTGGCCATACAGGTTGGAGCAGGTCTCCCAGGGGCCATGAAGGTTATGGGTGGGGAGGATGCCTGCGACTTTCCCTCTGGTGCTGGGTGTGTGTGGGAGCCGGGAGGGGAGGCTGTGGTGCAGGGCTGGGGGTGAGCGGTGGGTGAGCTTCAGGTGAACCGCGTGGGGAGTGGACGGGGGCTGGCCTGGAAGAGACTGGGGGGCGGGGCTGAGGGAGGCCTCAGGACACTGCTGAGTGTACTGGGTTCAATGATGTTCCCCCAGAGATATGTCCAAGCTCCAATCTCTGGAACCTGTTAATGTGACCTTATTTGGAAAAAGGCGAATGTGATGTAATTATATGGGCTTCCCTCATGGCTCAGATGGTAAAGAATCTATCTGCAGTACAGGAGAAGCCGGTTCGATCCCTGGGTCGGGAAGATCCCCTGGAGTAGGAAACGGCAACCCACTCTAGTATTCCTGCCTGGAGAATTCCGTGGACAGAGGAGCCTGGCCGGCTACGTTCCATAGTGTCGAAAAGAGGTGGACTTGACTGAAGCGACTTAGTACACACGATGTAATTAAGTTAGTTATTTAAATGAGATTATTTTGGATTATTCAGATGAGCCCTAAATCCAATGACAAGTGTCCTTATAGGAGACACACAGAGTCGAGGGCCTTGTGAGCCCAGGCAGAGGCTGGAGTGAGGCAACCACAGGCCACAGACCGCCTGGGAGGCAGCAGAGGCTGGACAAGCCACTGAAGCACCCCTCCCGAGCCTTCAGAGGGGGCACTGCTGCCGCTGCGATTTCAGGCTGGTCGCTCTCCAGATCTGTGGGTAATACATTACTGTTGTTTCCAGTTACTCAGTTTGTGGAGATTTGTTACAGAAGCCCTAGGAAACCATCAGTGCGGGGTGAAAACGGGCAGTTCCAGAGGTTCACCCACTGCACAGGGAAAGGAGACTCACAGATCGGCAGGTAGAAGGCGGTGGGTGCAGGATAGGGGCACAGAAGGGAGGCCTGCAGAAGGAGACGGATGGAAAAGACTGCAGGTGGGACGTGGCAGAAGCGTGGTGCTCTCAGAGCAGACGGGAGAGCTGGGGTCCAGGAGGGAACTCAGGAAAAGGGCACTTTCAGGAGATGGAAGGGCCTGGGAAGAGATGTGGGTGGGCTGGCCCGAGAGGGCAGAAGGGGAAATCCCCCTGGAGCTGAGCGTGTCTAGAGGAGGAGGCTGATGTGTCCAAAGGAGAGGCACGGCCAGAGGAGGCATGGGCCACACCAAGTGGGCCAAAGGCGAGCCCTGCACAGACATCACCACGGGGGGAGTCATTACTGAGGCCTCCCGTGGGCCGGACGTCAGTAAACACCACGCACAGCTTTTCTTGAGTAACTCTCACAGAAGCTCTATGAGAGGTTTTCCCATTTTACAGACGAGGAAGGTAAAGGTCAGGGTTAAGTAAACACCCAAGATAGTTGCCAAGCTTATGTCAGACCCTGACTGGAAGCCATGTTAGTTAGTTAGTTAGTTGAGTCACTCAGTTGTGTCTGACTCTGCGACCCCGTGGACTGTAGCCCATCAGGCTCCTCCATCCATGGTATTCTCCAGGCAAGAATACTGGAGTGGGTTGCCATTTCCTTCTCCAGGGGATCTTCCCGACCCAGGGATCAAATCCAGGTTTCCCACATTGCAGGCAGAAGCTCTAACCTCTGCGCCATCAGGGAAGCCTTGTATCTGCCTGTAAAGCTGACCTCCTTGTGAGCACTCTGCCCTGCCCTGGGGGGGGCGGGTTCTGGGGGCAGCCTGTGGCCAGGGCGTGGAGGGTGGGGATGCAGAGGGAGCCCTAAGCTGGGAGCCTACCTCCCTGCCCTCCCTGGCCGTCCCTCCCTCTCACCCCCTCCTCAGGGGCCTCTGTGCCTCCCCCTAGGTTCCCAGTCCATCCTGTCCCTTCCACGCCTGGGACCCCGCTGGGATCCACAACAACAACAGGCCCTTTCCCACTTCCCGTCTTGCCCAGACAGTCTGCTCTAAAAGCTGCTCTTTGTCCTCCCCGCCCCCCCCCACCAAAAAATGTGTTTTTGATCAATTTTATAATAAAACCCAAACTGAATTCTTGCAAACAACAGCAACAAGAAATAATAAAAGAAAAAAAAAATTCTCAGCTCCAGGAAGTGCTGACTCCAGCACCATTCTCCCCAGCCCAAGCTACACTCTGGTTCCCTCCCCTCTCACCCCCAAAACCCAACCTCCCCCAACTCCAGCCTCCAACCTATCCATAGTTGGAAAAACCCAAAGGAACTTTTTTTTGGCCAACCCAATACTTTGTTTAAATGGCACTCTATGGACACTCTGGCCTTTTTTTCTTTCTGTAACAACGAATTCTGCAATAAACTTTCCCCTCCACATCTTTTGAGTTCTGGTTGTGTTTCCCCTGGGCTTGAGATAAATTCTGCCAAAGCAGAGTCACTGGGTCAAAGGGGATATGCATGTGAATTTTTAATTTGATTCTTTGCCACCCCCATGGACTGAAGCACACCAGGCTCCTCTGTCCTTCTCTATCTCCCAGAGGTTGCTCAAATTCATGTCTGTTGAGTCAGTGATGCTATCTAACCATCTCATCTTTTACCACTCATCTCTCCTTTTGCTGTCAATCTTCCCCAGCATCAGGGTCTTTTCCGATGAGTTGACTCTTTGCATTAGGTGGCCAAATTGTGAATAGGTCTTGCCATTTTGCTTTCTCACATGGTCAGAGCATTTCCCAAGAGCTCCAGAAGCGTATGAAAATGTGAGTTCCCCACACCCTGGCCAACTCTAGATGATATCGATAATCTAAACCTTTGCCAGTATCATGGGCAAAAAATGACATCTCATTGTTTTGAAATTGTTTTTCCTGGATACAACTAAGGTAGATCATCTTTTCATGTGACAGCTGGCCTTTTTTATTTCCTCTTCTGTGAGTTTTGCCAGTTTTCAATTGTGGTGTCTTTGTTTTTAAAGATCAACTTGTAGGAAGTTTTTTGAACATTATTGACATGAATTCTTTGTTGTATATGTTGCAAATATTATAGTCCAGTGTAATAATTGTCTTTTGCCCTACAAGTTTGTATATACTTGAATGATTTTTAACTCTATTACAAGATATAATGAACTCTCAATGTAGCTACTGTTATGCCCAGTGTCCGAGTCCCCAAAACTGAGAGAATAAGACATCCACAGCAATGCAAAAGCATAAAGGGGTTTGTTGCTAGCTCGAGCTAGGGCTCAAGTCTCATCCAGCGCAGGGGAGTCTTGACGAGCTGAGCTCGGACTCACAGCTGCTTTTATACAGGCGGTTCTTAGTGCAGCTGGCGGGTAATGATTGGCTGAGCCGTAGGAGGGCGCGATTTCCAAATCCCGCATCCCTATCCAGACTGGCTCAGGTTTAAGGGTGTGGTTCCCCGGAATCATGACTCAGGTTTTAAGGCGGTTTGGTGCCAGCGGGAACTCTGCTAGGATGGGGCTTCCTAGAATCATGGTTAGGAGAACCTGAGGCTTAGGCCTGGTGTGGCCTGTTGAGCCCGTCATGGCTCAGGTTAGGTCCCAACGCTACTTTTAAGCTCCAATAGTGATTAAGATAAGGGTAATAGATTTTCCTCCAGTATGCAGTTTTCCTGTTGACATTGCTTGTGGTGGTTTTTGCATTGCAGAGATGTTTTGCTTCTGTGGAGTCAAATTTCTGTCTTTCCTTTTGTGGCTTCTAAGCTTTATATAATATATACTTAGAAAAGTCTTCCTACTCCACAATTATTAATAAAACAGATTCTTCTAGTCCTTCTAAAACATGATTTATTATTTTGTAAAAGATGGCATAGTATTTTTTTTTTCACATGGAGAACCATAATTTATTTAATCAATCCTCAGCTACTGAACATTAATTTATTTCTGTTTTCCCTCTCTTTTTTCCTGGCCGTACCTCTCCTGGGTCAGTGGGGTGGGGATCTTCCCCAAACCGGAATTAAACCTGTGCCCCCTGTCATGGAAGTGTGGAGTTTAAACCACTGGACCGCCAGGGAAGTCCTCCCCTCTTTAAAAAAAATATATATATTTTTTTACTTACTTATTTTTGGCTGCCTCAGGTCTTAAGTTGCTGCGCACAGGCTCTCAAGTTGTGGCACGAAGGCTTAGCTGCCCCAAGGTATGTGGGATCTAGTTCCCGGACCAGGGATGGAACCAGAGTCATCCCCTGCATTGGAAGGTGGATTCTTAATCACTAGACCACTAGGGAAGTCCCATCCTTATTTTAAATCATGTTGTATTGAGCCACCAGCCCTGACTTTCCTCGCCTCACTTGGATTATTTCAAAGCAAACCCCAAACATCAAATCATTTCATTCATAAACATTAAAGTTGAAACATTTTTATATCATAAAATCTATTAATCTTCTGCTCTTCCTGTCTTATACTTCTAATTTTCTTTATATTTTGAATAGCCAGCTTATTCATGTGGTTCAACACTGAAAAGGACCAAAGGACATATTGAAACCTTTGTTCCCACCCTGTCCTCTGGGGGCTCAGTGTCCACCTGCAAGACAAGCTAAAGAGCCACCGTATACATTATGTAAAAGTGAATTATGTGCTGTTCCCCTTTTAGGATACAACTGATAAACTACTTGAACAATAGTGTGCACCCAGCTTTTATTAGTTAACAACATGTCTTTTTGTTTTCTTTTTAGAGATGGCATGTCATATTTAATTAGTAGCATTGTTATTTTCATAAAGGAGAGACAATATTACATAAAATAATTGTGTGTCTTACAATCTAGACTATCTTAGAATCAATTAAATAGCATATTTCTTCCCTCTTTCCCTTTTATTTATTTTTCTTTATATATGTGTGTGTGTGTATATATATATATATTTTTTTTAATTGAGTTGCTTCCCTGATGGCTCAGACAGTAAAGAAGCTGCCTGTCTCGCAGGAGACCCAGGTTCAATCCCTGGGTCAGGAAAATCCCCTGGAGAAAGGAAAGGCAACACCCTCTAGTATTCTTGCCTAGAGAATTCCATGGACATAGGAGCCTAGCAGGCTACAGTTAATGGGGTCACAGAGTTGGACATGACTGAGCAACTAATACTCACACACTCATAGTTGACTTACAATGCTTCAGGTGCACAGCAAGGTAATTCAGTTATATGTACACACATATACTATTTTTGAGGTTATTTTCCATTATAGGTGATTGCAAGATATTGACTACAGTTCCCTGTGCTATATAGTAAACCTCTGTTGCTCTTAACCACATGCCTTGAATTTGGTTCTGTAGATAGCATCCTAGTTCTTTCTTATAGATAGGTATTACATTCTGTTTCTTATAGGTAGGTATTACAACCCCAAGCAATGTATGAGAGTTCCAGTTTCTCCATATCCTTGCCAACACTTGTTATTTTTTCATAATAACTATCCTGGTTACTGTGAAGTATCTCAATGTGGTTTTGATTAGCATTTTCCTATTGACTAATAAGGTTTAGAACCTTTTCAAATCCTTGCTGGAGAAATTTGTATTCAAATGCTTTGCCTGTTTTCTAAATTGGGTTATTTGTCTTTTTGTTGTTAAGTTTTAAGAGTTCTTTATGTATTCTGGTTACTAGGCCCTTATCGGAGAAGAAAATGGCAGCCCACTCCAGTTTTCTTGCCTGGAGAATCCCGTGGACAGAGGAGCCTGGTGGGCTGCTGTCCATAGGGTCACACAGAGTTGGACACGGCTGAAGCAACTTAGCATGCATGCATGCATTACATTCTGTTAAATACAGCTACCTATTACATTTCATTACATATAGCTATATAGTACATTTCATTGCATGGACGTACAAGAAGAATTCAATTAGCCCATCTCTACTGGTGGAGTTGAGGTCCTTCCCAGCTATAGTCACTGCTGCAGTGAAAAGCCTTATACAGCCCCATGTTGCTTGTGTGTGAGCATATCCGTGGGATTCGTTTCCAGGAGTGGGAGTGCTGAGTCAAAGGGGACCTGTGTTCAGATGTTGAATAAATATTACCCAGTTGCCTCTGTCAAGTTGAGTCGGTTTACACACCAGCCAGCAGTGCAGAGGCGTGGCTGCGGACGTGTGTGGGTGCTTGTTCTCTTCCCACTCTTGCCAATATATGGTGTTTCAAGCTTTATTGTTGCTGTTCTGATAAGTGAAGAATAGTATCTTTGGAGATAATCTTTACTTTTTATTTAGTTATTTATTTTTTTAACCATGCCACAAGATATGTGGGATCTTAGTTCCCTGACCAGGGATCAAACCCTTGCTCCCTGCACTGGAAGCCCTGGAGCCCTAACCACTGGACCACCAGGAAATTCCCCTGGAGATACTCTTTTAATGAGTTATTGAGCATCTCTTTACACCTTTAAGGGCCCATTGGAGTTTCCTCCTTTCCATTACCGTTAACTGTTTCTTCATATTCTTTGCCTATTTTCCTCCATTTAAGTCATTGGTGGTTCATTTAAAAAAGATTTGTGGGGGACTTCTCTGGTGTTCCAGTGGCTAAGACTCCTTGTTCCAAATGCAGGGGGCTGGGGCTCCATTCCTGGTCAGGGAATTAGATCTTGTATGCAACAACTAAGAGATCCCATGTGTCACATAAGATCCAGCACAGCCAGATAAATTCATTAAATAATTTTTTTTAACCACTAAAAAAATTATTTGTGGAGGCATTTCACATATTAGAGAAATCTACCCTTTGCCTGTGTTATGAGTTGCAGTTTTCCCCTCAGGTTTAAAGTTTTCCTTGGACTTTGCTTGTGGTGGTTTTTTGCAGAAAAAAATTTTTTTTGGTAGTCAAATTTATCAGTCTTTTCTTTTGAGGCTTCAGGTTTTGTATAATATTACAAAGGACTTCCCTACTCTGGGATTAAAAAAAAATTCTCCCATGGTTTCATTCAGTAGTTATAAAATATGATTTGTTTTTCATGATGGGATAGTATTTCATCATATGGGAAGACCATAATTTACTCAACCAATCACTGATAGCTGAATATTTGGGCTATTTCTGATTTTTTCTGAACTATAAATAAAACTGCAGTAAAATACTTTCCCCTAAATATTCTATCACACTAGGCTAAATTCCTGAAAGTGACCTTCATTTCCATCCCCAAACTGCCCTCCAGAAAGTCAGGCTGCCCTTCTGCCACAGTGGCCTGTGTACTACTCTCAAAATGCTCTCAGAGCCTTCGGTCAGAGAGGCAAGGACCCAGGATGGAAGATGCTCTCCATATGGCCTCACTGAGTCTTTCTTTGGCTTTCAGCCATAGAGAAGATCATGTCAAATATGCTAGAGGAGGAGCTCAGGCAGCATGAGACTGGAGGGAAAGGAGGAAACCCCAGAGTAGCGGCAAGAGGGACTCCCCTGGTGATCCAGGCGCTGACTCCATGCTTCTAATGTAGTGGGCCCACAGTTCAATCCCTGGTCAGGTGAGATCCCACATGCTGCCACTATAAAGATCTGATCTCTTTGGCTTCCCTCGTGGCTCAGTGGTAAAGAATCTGCCTGCCAGTGCAGGAGACCTGGGTTCAATCCCTGGTCCAAGAGGATCCCACAAGCCTTGGAGCAACTAAGTCCGTGTAACCACAACTACTGAGCCTGTGCTCTAGAGCCTGGGAGCCACAGCTACTGAGCCCATGCATTGCAACTACTGAAGCGTGCATGCCCTAGAGCTTTTGCTCTGCAACGAAGAGAAGCCACAGCAATGAGAAGCCCGAGCACCACAACTATAGAGAAGCCCCAGCTTGCTGCAACAGGAGAAAACTCCAGGCAGCAACAAAGACCCAGCACAGCCAAAACTAAAGATAAATAAAATAAATTAAATATATAAAAATATATATTTATATATAAATATGTATATAATTGTGTGTGTGTATATATATATATACACACAAAAGATCTGATCCCACATGCTGCAACTAAGATGTTGTACAGCCAAAAAAAAAAAAAAATAGCTGCTAGAGTCTTACTCAGAGCAGACTTACTCTTATTTTACATAAAATTCTATTCTCCAATAAACCTGTGATTCTGTTTTAAGACCACAGAAACAAATTAGAAAGGGGAAGCAAGGCTGCTACTTACAGCATCCTAGCCCACTGTGCCATTTCTAAAGGAAGAGCAAGTGCAAGTGAGTAAAAAAGCAACCACTTTGGGCCATGTGGTGCAGGGCTAAACTGTCCCACAGATTCCAGTAATGGATGAGGAAGTCGATTAGATTAGGTGGTCTCTAAATTTGCTTGTAAACCTGAGATTCTGGAAGGTGTCTTGAACGTTGTGGTTGGCAGAATGTTGTGGTTGCCCCCTCCGCAGAGATGCCCTCGTCCTAATTCCTGTATTCTCTGAATATGCTTTGCTATGTGGCAAAGAGGAATTAAAACCGCAGATGAAATTAAAATGGGGTAATCAGCTAACCTTAAAATAGGGAGAAACCTTGGATTATTGGGGTGGACAAAATGTAATCAGAAGGAGCCTCTAAAGTAGATGCAGGAGGGGAAAAAAGAATTGATGTCAGAGTGATACAATGACAGAAAGACTGGATGGGCCACTGTTGACTTTGAAAATGGTAGGGGGCCACAAGCCAAGGAATGCGGGTACCCAGAAGAGGTTCTGTAGAACATCCAGAAGGAAACCCTGTGGACACCCTTGAATATACATAGCCTGATGAGATCCATTTTGAACTTCACTTACAAAACTAAAATAATAAGCACGTTGTTTTGAATTTTTGTTAATTTGTTACAACAGCCATAAGGAAAAAGTACAAATATCATCTGATCTTGCCCAGTAAAAAGATGCTCAGGGAAGAGGAGTGCCTTGCCCCTGGACGCTCAGCCTCTAAGGAAGCAGCATACCGACTCTGGTCTGGCTTTTTTCTTTTCTGCTAGATCCTGCAGCTTCTCTTCCTTCCTAATGATGAGCCCCAGGTATCAGGAAAGTTAAATTGTGTGCTGCAGAGATTCAGTTATCTGGAACGGGCATCCCTTTCAATGAGTGGGGCTCCCCCTTCCCTCGCCCCAATTCGAAGGGTGGGCCTCTGTGCCCTTCCCCCAGGGGCAGATGCTGTCCAGATGGGGGCGGGGGCGGGGCCCTGGGGCTGCGGCCACGGCGGGACTGTTTGGGGAGCAGGGGAGGGGCAGTGGTTGTGGAAGCTGGAGACCTGGGGAACCAAAGAGCAATTCCAGGGCTGGCGGGCGGGCCGTCGCTGGAGCAGCTGCCCTCGGGGTGCTCCGGGGAGGCTGTGGGCAGGCAGGGGAGGAGTCCCGGCGGAGCTGCGGGCCGGCAGGGGTTAACCCGGGAGTAGTGGTCGGGTCAGGTTACTTCCCTTTAAAAAGAAGGGGAAAGGAGGAGTCAGGCCCTGGTGGGCAGTGTCCGTGGCTGGTCCGGCTCGTCCATCGGGGGAGGAGGCTCGCAGCCGGCCAGGGTCGGGCGCCTGGCAGCCGCAGGCAAGTCGAGCGCGGTGCAGAGGGGACCGGGTGCGCGGAGGGGCCGCCGGGCGCAGCCGGGCTGAGGAAGGGACCTCGATGCAAGCGCGCGCAGGACTCCGACGTCCCTGCCGACGCCCCCTTCCCAGACCGGCACACTGAGGTCCAAGGCGAGAGAAGGAGAGAGACCCCTCTAGGATCGCGCCGCCAGGATGGTCCCGCAGCGGGCCTGTCAACCGGTCGGGGGTGAGGGGTCGCCCCTCTGAAGAGGTGGCCCCCGGGGTGGCAAGCGCGGCTGCTGGCGCCTCTGGGGGTGTGAACCGACGGAGAAACACCACTGGTGCGGCGGACTCAGCCGTGCTGGGGTCCCGGGCCGCGTGGGGTGGGGACAAAGCGTGGTGGCGAGCGTGGTGACTGGTGGTGACTGCGAGGCTCAACCGCTCAGACTCGCAGTGGGTGGGGCGGAGCCAAAGATGCGCGAGGTCCTGGCCAAGGCTGGGGGTCTGTTTACACAGCCCCCAGAGGGGAGGGGGGCCGGGGTCAAGACTCCAGCAGGAGATCCCCTTAGCTAGCCTTGGACGTCTTGCCTCCCTCCAGAGCCCTCCACCCGACTACTATTTTAAAGGGAATTCCTATTTTTAGTGAAAGTTGCTCAGTCGGTGTCCGACTCTTTGAGACCTCATCGGCTATACAGTCTGTGGAATTCTCCAGGCCAGAATATACTGAAGCAGGTAGCCTTTCCCTTCTCCAGGGGGTCTTCCCAACCCAGGGATCGAACCCAGGTCTCCTGCATTGCAGGCAGATTCTTTACCACTCCCCTACTCCTTACGACACCACCACTGGGATGAGGGTTTTCCTGATGTGGGAACAGAGTGCTTGCTCCAGCCCTACCCCGAAGCCGAGATGATCAGTGTTCCTACTGCTTTCGGCATTTGCTCTGGTAAGGGGCTTCCAAGTGGAACCAGTGGGGCCCTAACCTTGCGCTTCCCCACCCCCGAAGCAGTGCGGTGGGTGGGGGTGCCCAGGTGGGTCATGCCTTGGGTGTTGTGACTTGAATCCTCCTCCTCCTCCCTTCATCCCAGCCCAGGGCAAGGTGCTAGTTACTAGAATCAGTGGGACAGTCAGGCAGTGTGGCTGACTGGTCAGAGTGCAGTTCTCAGGCAGACCTGAGGGCTGATGCTGGCTTAGTCCCTGAGTCTCTCAATGACTGGACGTCTCTGGGCCCTGCTTTATTCACCTGTAAAAGAGGAGTGTGGGCCTTCCCAGGTGGAGCTAGTGGTAAAGAATCTGCCTGCCAGTGCAGGAGACAGCAAGAGACAAGAGTTTGCTCCCTGGGTCAGGAAGAGCCCCTGAAGTAGGTAATGGTAACCCACTCCAGTATTCGTGCCTGGAGAATTCCACAAAGGAGCCTGGCGGGCTACAGAACATGGAGTCGGACACTACTGAATGACGCAGCACACACAGGCACACACACAGAGACACACACAGTAGTGTCTGAAAGAGCAGTCTTGGAGCAGATGGGCCTTCGAGTTGACTGTGGTTGAAGAGTTGGCTGCAGACACATGAGGTGGGGGAGGGGAACAATGGGGGCGCAGCCAAGAGAAAGTGGGAATGGGCCTCGGATCTGCCAAAGACCCCCTCCCCACACACTGGGGGCAGAGGAGGTGGGGAAAGCAGGGTGACTTCCCCAACTCTGGCAGTAGGCTGGCATCCTCCCCTAGCCCACCTCCCTAAAGAGCCCTAGAATCTAAGGCTAGACTATGAGTGGAAGGAAGCTTAGCCCAGGGAGCTGCCTCCACTTCACAGATGGAGAAACAGGCTTAGCTGTGTGAGGCAGCCCAGCGCCTGCCCCGTGATTCCCCCCCAGAGTCTGCTAGAGTGGGGCATCAACTCCCCACTTCCACCACTCTTAGGCCAAGTTTTCCAGCCCCTTTGCTTCAGGAGTTTTATTGCTAAGCATTCCAAGAAGAAAGGTTGGGGTCCACACGTGGGAAGGCAGCAACCTTCCCAGTATTGGAGTTGGGCCTAGTTCCTGGGCCTCTGCCTTTGGTGGAAGACCAGGACCCCACGCTGGGGACTCTTCCAGAATCTGGGAAGGACGGTGTGGATGGTGGGCCAGCCACTCACATGGAGCCCCCTGAGTGCCTTCCTTCACACAGGCCACCAACCATCACCTCCAGCCTGGGCCCAGGCCTGGGTGTCATTCATCTGAGGCGCAGCAGTGTTTCTCAGCTGCACCCTGAAGGCAGACCAGGGTCCCCCACAGCGGCCTGAGTCTGGGAGCACCGCCCTCCCCTTCTGATAAGAAGTTCCACTTCCTAGTGCCCCCACAGCTCCGGGTCCTGGTCTAGGGGCAGGGAGTTGCTGGCCTCTTTGTAGAGCCCCCAAGCTGACTTCCACCAGATTCCCAGTCTCTCCTTGCAGTAGCTACTCCCACCATGTCCCTTAGAGTGCCTATAAAATTCAGAAGAAGGGACACACAGTTCCCCTAAAAGATGATCAGATCTTTCCTCCTGCCTGGCCTTCTTTAAATTGCTGTCTTGTGCTGTCTCCTCCTGAGGTCTCTTGAAAGATGTATGTCTCCTCCTGAGGTCTTTTAACCCTCTGGGGCACTGCGCAGTAGGAAATGTAGGTGCTGTATGAGAGGACGCTTTCGGGAGGTATGTATAATCCAGCAATAGTATCTGCCACAACTGTCTGTGTGACCTCGGGCAAGTCACTTAACTTTGTGCTGTGGTTTCCTCAAGAGCCAGTGGTGGTGATTATCCTGGTGGTGATTGTCTGGTGGGTCACACAGAAGGGAGTTTTCCAAGCAGGATCTGCAGCCCAGAAAGGCCCTTCCAAGGCTGGTGTCCTTCCACCCACTCCCCACGGTCCCCGTCTCTCCTTTGCTCCTGAGTGCCCTGCATTGGCTTCCAGAGGTCAAAACAGGAGCTGACTTCCTATGGGGGCCTTCTGTGGTTCCCACAGGATGGACAAGGTCCAAGGCTCCCAGAGGAAGCACCCTGGGGGGCTGGCCTGGGCCCAGGCTCCTGCAGCTGTGGGTGGAGACCTCAGAAGCCTGGGAGAAAGCCAGGAGCCTCAGGGGCCAGAAAGTGCCGGCACTGAGGCCCCAGCCTCATTCCTGCTCTTCACTGTCTGCTCCTTCAGAGCAGATAGCTGGCCTTCGGTTTTTCTATTGCTCCCAGCCTGCCCAGCCCTGCAGCTAAAGGGGACGACGGGGGAGGTACTGAGTGAACCTGAGCAGCAGCTTACCCCCAGGGCCCAGTGGTCTGGGAGGGAGCCTGGGCTGCATAGTTGCCTGACTTCTGATCCTGGGTTTCCCATCACAGTCCCTCCCAGGCTGCTGGTGTTTTCATGTTTGAATAGAAAGTAACTTGCACTCCTATATCTGAGATAAAGCTTTGTCTTCTATATGAGTGGCTATGCCTTAAATATTCTCTAACACGAGGGTTGTTAGCCTTTCTTTCTTTCTTTTTTTTTAATTTATAACTTTTGTTCTCTGGACCAAAGCATAATTGGGTAGGAAAAATATAAACCCACAGGTAGAAAGGCAGCTTTGGTTGAGGCAGGGGCTGGGGACTCAGCTTCTTCCCCATCCAGAGATAAATAGTGAAAGGAATGCGCTCATTGGCAGAAATCTTCCATTCCAAAGACCTTCTGCACCTGTCGCCTCCCCCAGAATCGGGCGGGATGGAGCAGTGATTCCCAAAGTGAGCGCAGCTGAACACGATGATTTTGTTGGCTACCTAGATGAATGATTTTCATTTATTTATTCATTTTTAATAACTCAGTTTGTCTTTGGCTATGCTGGGTCTTCGCTGCGGCATGGACCTTTCTCTAGTTGCAGCAAGCGGGGGCTACTCTCTAGCTGTGGTTTGTGAGCTTCTTACTGCGGTGGCTCCTCTTGTGGAGAACCGGCTCTAGGACACAAGGGCTTCAGGACCTGCAGCGCCTGGGCCCTGGAGCACGGGTCAGTAGTTGGGGCATGGGGGCTTAGTTGCTCTGTGGCATGTGGGAGCCTTTCCAGGTCAGGGATCAAACCTGTGTCTCCTGTATTTAGCAAGTGGATTCTTTACCAGTGAACCACCGGGAAAGCCCCTTTATTTATTTTTAAATTTTTATTGTATAAGTCATTTTCCTTTTTCAAAGCAACCTCATCTGTGGTACTTTGTTATGATGGCCTGAGCTGACTAATACATTGATTTTATTTTTATTTATTTAGTTTAGTATTTATTTGGCTTTGCTGGGTCCTGACTGCAGCACATGGGACCTTCAGTCTTTGTTGCACCATGTGAGGTCTTCAGTTACGGCCTGCGAACTCTTAGTTGCAGCATACGGGCTCTAGTTCCCCGACCGGGAATGCAACCCAGGCCCCCTACATTGGGAGCATGGAGTCTTAGCCACTAGACCAGCAGGGAAGTCCCGAATTGTCTTATTGCTGCACCTGTTCCATGAGCATGTATTACCTGCCTGCTGTGTACCAGGTGCTTACCTGGTGTAGAGGATTCTACCCTCATGGCACTGAGTCTTGAGGGTACTGGGAGGGCTTCCCTGGGGTAGCATCGCTGAAGTGAGCTTCCTGGGTGAGTGGATGGCAGGTGAGGGAAAGACACAAGCTTTCCAGGCCCAAAGAGCAGCTTGGGGTGGGAGTGAAGGGTGGAGGAGGGAAGAGATGATGGGCTTGAGAAACCAAAAGAGGCCAGTGGGGCAGAACAACAGGGGGCAAAGGCTTGAGATGAGACCAGAGACTCACAGGAGGCTAGATCATACTGGACCTATAGGCTGTTGCAAGGAGTGTCGACCTTGTCATTCATTCAGCCAACACTGAGCTTCTCCCCTGTGCTAGGCATGGCACAGTCTACAAAGTC
Organism: Oryx dammah; assembly: GCF_014754425.2. Classification (NCBI taxonomy): domain Eukaryota; kingdom Metazoa; phylum Chordata; class Mammalia; order Artiodactyla; family Bovidae; genus Oryx; species Oryx dammah. The sequence goes on from NW_024070200.1 coordinate 47,808,203, forward strand.
ATGGCACCCTTGAGGTGCCTTGGTCTAGTGAGAAGCTTTTGAACAACATAGATGGCCTTTTCTTAAGTTCTGTGATAGAAGTGTGAGCCAGAGGCCAGGGAAACACCAGGGGAGAGGAGCTGCCTCTGCTTGAGAGGGCAGTGACATTTGACCTGGGTTTTGGAGGATGAATAGGAGTTTGACAGGAAAGAGAGAAAAGGCATTCCCAGCAGTGAAAGCAGGCACAGAGGTATGAAAAAGTCCAGGGAGTTTGGGAGAAATGCCAACAACTGAAGTCACGCTGGGCACTGGAAAGAGGAGAGGCCAGAAGGTCAAGTCCACAGATTCTCAGGCTTGAGCCAGAGGTGAGCTTTCGTCCTCCGAGCAGTGAGGAGAGGGACACCAGGTGTGAGCAGGAGAGGAAGATCTCTCTGCCAGGTTGTGGGGCAGGGGGGGCGACAGGAGGGGAGAGCGAGGTCACTGCTACCCAGTGGGCTGTAGCCATGGCCATGTGGGGGCTATGGCGGGGGCTGGGAGAGAGATCTCTTTATATTTTCAAAGAAGGTGGGGGCTGTGGAGCTTGCCCCTCTCTGTGTCCCCAGACTGGGCCGGCACAATGCCCAGAAAAGGGACCTCTCATTCCAGGGCAATGGGCTGCCTGCTGCGCCAACTTTGAAGACCAGAGGCCCTTTCCAAAAGAGTAAGGATTCCAGCCAGCTGGGCCCATGGGCTGTGTCCAAAGCAAACAGGAAAAGGCCATGGTGGGCCAGGCAGGGCCTCTTTCTTTGTTTGGAGTCGGAACAGGCCAAGCAGGCTTGTGTGTCTCTCTGCTGCAAAGGTGGGAGCAGGCTGCAGGCCCTACAGAGTGAAACTTGTTGCGGGGGGAATACACGGCCCCTGGGTGCCAGCCTTCAAGGGCACAAGAAAGATGGCTTTCCTTGGCAAATTCTAGCCTTGATGGAGCGAGACGGGGAGCACACGCTTCTCTCTCTCGATCATCCTCAGGGGCCTCTGTTCCCTCGGTCACAGTGCCCAAGCTGGAGCCCTCCCCAGGGACTTGGTTTCCCACTCTTGCCTTTTGGTCATCAGCCCAGGCCTAATAGGGGTGGCTGCAGGTCACTGCAGTGGAAAGTCCACACTGCCCAGACCAGGGCCCCGGGGGCATGTCTCCAGAGAGAAGGAGGGAAGTGCTGACTGCTCAGAGCACCCTCGAGCCCAGGGCACCCGGGATTCCCCTGAAGACTCTATCCTGTACTCAGACCCAGGCCAGATGACAGGTGGCAGTCATTCAGTCTCCCAGGGATGCCTGGATGAATTAACCTATGTATATATTCAACCCACTCACGCATTTGTTTCCCAAGCCTCCAGGCAAGCTCAGGGGATGGCCAGCCCAAGCCAGGGCAGGGAGTGGTAGAGGAACAGGGTCCTCAAGGAGCTGATGGAGGAGGCAGACTCAAGCCTGAGATGCATCTGGCCCAAGCAAGAGTCTTGCCTGTCTGCCATGGTTGGAGAAGGGCTCAGAGAAGGAGCAGACCATTCTCCCAGGGCAAAGTGGAAGTGGAGACAGGGGTGGGGACGGGCTACAGAGACTCCAATAAGGCGTGACCCCTGAGTAGACTCACTCATTCATACATGCACCAGTCCCTGCCTGTGTGTATTCACTTCAGTTCAGTTTAGTCGCTCAGTCATGTCCGACTCTTCGTGACCCCATGGATCGCAGCATGCCAGGCCTCCCTGTCCATTACCAGCTCCCGGAGTTTACTCAAACTCATGTCCATTGAGTCGGTGATGCCATCCAGCCATCTCATCCTCTACAGTCCCCTTCTCCTCCTGCCTAAAATGTTTCCCAGCATCAGAGTCTTTTCCAATGAGTTGGTTCTTTGCATCAGGTGGCCAAAGTATTGCAGTTTCAGCTTCAGCATCAGTCCTTCCAATGAACACCCAGGACTGATCTCCTTTAGGATGGACTGGTTGGATCTCCTTGCAGTCCAAGGAACTCTCAAGAGTCTTCTCCAACACCACAGTTCCAAAGCAACAATTCTTTGGCACTCAGCTTTCTTTATAGTCCAACTCTCACATCCATACATGACTACTGGAAAAACCATAGTCTTGACTAGACGGACATTTGTTGGCAAAGTAATGTCTCTGCTTTTTAATATACTCTCTAGGTTGATCATAACTTTCCTTCCAAGGAGTAAGCGTCTTTTAATTTCACGGCCGCAGTCACCATCTGCAGTGATTTTGGAGCCCAAAAAAGTAGTTTGTTACGGTTTCCTCTGTTTCCCCATCTATTTGCCATGAAGTGATGGGACCGGATGCCATGATCTTAGTTTTCTGAATGTTGAGCTTTAAGCCAACTTTTTCACTCTCCTCTTTCACTTTCATCAAGAGGCTTTTTAGGTCCTCTTCACTTTCTGCCATAAGGCTGGTGTCATCTGCATATCTGAGGTTATTGATATTTCTCCCAGCAATCTTGATTCCAGCTTGTGCTTCTTCCAGCCCAGCATTTCTCATGATGTACTCTGCATATAAGTTAAATAAGCAGGGTGACAATATACAGCCTTGACGTACTCCTTTCCCGATTTGGAACCACTCTATTCCATGTTCAGTTTTAACTGTTGCTTACTGACCTGCATACAGATTTCTCAAGAGGCAGGTCAGGTGGTCTGGTATTCCCATCTCTTTCAGAATTTTCCGTAGTTTGTGGTTATCCATACAGTCAAAGGCTTGGGCATAGTCAATAAAGCAGAAATTGATGTTTTTCTCGAACTCTCTTGCTTTTTCCATGATCCAACAGATGTTGGCAATTTGATCTCTGGTTCCTCTGCCTTTTCTAAAACCAGCTTGAACATTTGGAAGTTCATGGTTCATGTACTGTTGAAGCCTGGCCTGGAGAATTTTGAGCATTACTTTGCCAGTGTGTGATATGTGTGCAATTGTGCGATAGTTTGAACATTCCTTAGCTTTGCCTTTCTTTGGGCTTGGAATGAAAACTGACCTTTTCCAGTCCTGTGGCCACTGCTGAGTTTTCCAAATTCGCTGGCATGTTGAGTGCAGCACTTTCACAGCATCATGTTTCAGGATTTGAAATAGCTCAACTGGAATTCTATCACCTCTACTAGCTTTTTTCGTAGTGATGCGCCCTAAGGCCCACTTGACTTCACATTCCAAGATGTCTGGCTCTAGGTGAGTGATCATACCATCGTGATTATCTTTGTCATGAAGATCTTTTTTGTATAGTTCTTCTGTGTATTCTTGCTACCTCTTCTTAATATCTTCTGCTTCTGTTAGGTCCATACCATTTCTGTACTTTATTGAGCCCATCTTCGAATGAAATGTTCCCTTGGTATCTCTAATTTTCTTGAAGAAATATCTAGTCTTTCCCATTTTATTGTTTTTCTTTATTTCTTTGCACTGATCACTGAGGAAAGCTTTCTTATCTCTCCTTGCTATTCTTTGGAACTCTGGATTCAAATGGGTTTATCTTCCCTTTTCTCCTTTGCTTTTCTCTTCTTTTCTTTTCACAGCTATTTGTAAGGCCTTCTCAGACAGCCATTTTGCTTTTTTGCATTTCTTTTTCTTGGGGATGGTCTTGATCCCTGTCTCCTGTACAATGTCACGAACCTCCGTCCATAGTTCTTCAGGTACTCTGTCTATCATATCTAATCCCTTGAATCTATTTCTCACTTCTACTGTATAATCGTAAGGGATTTGATTTAGGTTATACCTGAATGATCTAGTGGTTTTCCCTACTTTCTTCAATTTAAGTCTGAATTTGGCAATAAGGAGTTCATGATCTGAGCCACAGTCAGCTCTCAGTCTTGTTTTTGCTGACTGAATAGAGCTTCTCCATCTTTGGATGCAAAGCATGTAATCAGTCTGACTTTGGTGTTGACCATCTGGCGATTTCCATGTGTAGAGTCTTCTCTTGTGTTGTTGGAAGAGGGTGTTTGCTATGACCAGTGCGTTCCCTTGGCAAAACTCTGTTTGCCTGTGATCTGCTTTGTTTTGTATTCCAAGGCCAAATTTGCCTGTTTTTCTAGGTGTTTCTTGACTTCCCACTTTTGCATTCTCTAGTCCCCTATAATGAAAAGGACATCTTTTTGGAGTGTTAATTCTAGAAGATCTTATAGGTCTTCATAGAACCATTCAACTTCTTCAGCATTACTGGTCAGGGCATAGACTTTGATTACTGTGATAATGAATGGTTTGCCTTAGAAACAAAGAGAGATCATTCTGTCATTTTTGAGACTGCATCCAAGTATTGCATTTTGGACTCTTGTTGGCTATGATGGCTACTCTATTTCTTCTAAGGGATTTTTGCCCACAGTAGTAGATATCATCTGAGTTAAATGGTCATCTAGTAGTAGATGGTCATCTGAGTTAAATTTGCCCATTTCAGTCCATTTTAGTTTGCTGATTCCTAAAATGTCAACATTCACTCTTGCCATCTCCTGTTTGTTCACTTCCAATTTGCTTTGATTCATGGCCCTAACATTCCAGGTTCCTATGCAATATTGCTCTTTACATCATTAGACCTTACTTCTATCACCAGTCACATCCACAGCTGGGTGTTGTCTTTGCTTTGGCTCCATCCCTTCATTCTTTCTGGAGTTATTTCTCCACTGATCTCCAGTAGCATATTGGGCACCTACCGACCTGGGGAGTTCCTCTTTCAGTGTCCTATCTTTTTGCCTTTTCATACCGTTCAGAGGGTTCTCAAGGCATTCACTTAACAAATATTTATTGAGGACATCCAGTGGTGAAGAATCCACCTGCCAATGCAGGGTACATGGGTTTGATCCCTGGTCTGGGAAGATCCCACATGCTGTGGAGCAACTAAGCCTGTGTGCCATGACTACTTAGCCCACGCTCTAGAGCCCGTGCTCCACAATGAGAGAAGCCAACTAGAGAGCAGCCCCCTCTCCCTGCAGCTAGAGAAAGCCTGCCTGCAGCAATGAAGACCCAGGGCAGCCAAAAATAAATAAATAAAAAATTAAAACTATACATAAAAAAAACCAAATATGTGTTGAGTGACTACTACGTGCCTGATGCCCTCAGTGAGCAGGAGCAGCCATGCACTGCTCTCATGGGGGCCTGCTGGTGGTGGGCGTGGGGGAAGCACTCAGGCCAGCACTACACAGGTCAAATGGAAAACTATGCCCAACTATAGGGCTTTGAAGAGAGGTTTGTGGTTCTCAGGACCTTGACCTAGCCAGGGAGGCCAGCGTATCTTCTCTGAGAAAGCCTTGAAGAATAAATAGGGAGTAACCAGGGCAAGAGTGGAGGGAAGATGATCCAAGCAGAGAGAATTGCACATGCAAAGGTCCTGTGGTAGATGGCCTGGATGAAGGCCAGATTGGCTAGGGTTCCACAGCAGAAGGGAGTGTGGTGAGAATGAGGTCAGGCAGTCAGCCAGCTGACAGCACTTGACTTGTGGGTATCGTTAGAAGATTTGGTCTGAATTCTGAGAGCAAAAGGACACTTTTAAGCAGTGGTGCAAAATGATTCAATTTATGTAGCAAACTGGTTTGGTGTTGTTGTTCAGTCAATAAGTCGTGTCTGACTCTGCAACCCCATGGACTGCAGCACATGAGTCTTCGCCATCTCCTGGAGTTTGCTCAAACTCATGTCCATTGAGTCAGTGATGCCATCCAACCATCTCAGGCTCTGTCATTCCCTTCTCCTCCTGCTTTCAATCTTTCCCGGCATCAGGGTCTTTTTCAATGAGTTGGCTCTTTGCATCAGGTGGCCAAAGTAGTGGAGCTTCAGCTTCAGCATCAGTCCTTCCAATGAATATTCAGGGTTTGAGGAGCCCAAATGTTAGCAAGGAGTCCATGAGGGTCTAGAAGTGCCCACATAAACAGTGAGAATCGCTTTGACTCAGGACATGGTGAGACTGGGGGGCAGGGTGAGTTGAATGTTGGGGTGGGGATCAGGCAGTGTTGAAGTCTGAGAAACTGGGCTGGTGGATGGGGGGCGGTGACAATGAACGTCATATTCCTGTAAGAACATATTATATTGAGTATGATAAGTAATATCTTCATTTTTCCCAGGGGTAGAATGGCTGACTTCTGGGGAAAAAGGACAAAGGACTTTCAGGTTCTACTATAATTCGTGTGCTCGGTCACTCAGTTATGTCCGACTCTTTGCGACTCCTCAGACAGTAGCCCACCAGGCTCCTCTGTCCATGGGACTTCCCAGGCAGGAATACTGGAGTGGGTTGCCATTTCCTCCTCCAAGGGGTCTTCCTGACCCAGGGTTTGAACTCTCGTCTCTTGCATCTCCTGCACTGGTAGGAGGATTCTTTACCACTGAGCCACCTGGGAAGCCCTCTACTATAGTAGATGGTGTTTAATATGTTTTCTCATTAAATCTGTTCAGCAAACCTGAGAAATAAATTCTAACATGTGTGTATGAAGAAAGGGGTCTCGGAAAGGTAAAATAATCATGGCGGGGAAGAGGTTAAGCCTCCACCAGCCTCCTCTCTTTAAAAAAAAAAAAAAAAGGCAAAACAACTTCATTTCATTCTACTCAGTGTGCTGATAATTGAGGGGAAAGTTTTTGGCAAGAAGGGAAAGGGAGGGGACCTGGAAGAACTCCTTGCTCTGGAAGAATGCAAGGGAGGCTGGGGCCATGGCTCTGGGGCACCCCAGGCCCTGTCCAACCACAGGGGTGACCAACTTGCTCTTGACCCGAGCCAGAAGCCGATTCTCCCTTTCCCTCTACCTCCCACCTCCTGCCCCGGGGAAGTACTCCTAACCTCCCGGATCTAACCTCCATCCTCCTGTTTCTGTGACCGCTGTCTCAGCTCGCAGGCACATCCAAGCCACCTGGCTGCTACCTCTCCCCGCTGGCTGCCTGCCTGCCCTTCAGCCCTTGGTGGGGCTCCCAGGCGGCCTGTAACTGGATACCAGACACCGATTCGTCCCTTCAGGCACCCCCCTGAGCTGCACTCCACACACCCTGTTTCTGGATCTGCTCTTGGAAACCTGGATAGTGCGTGTTTCCACTCAGCCCAGTGACCTTCGCCTGTCTGAGCCCTGGTTAATTTTTGCCCAGTCTTTGCAGGCTCTGGGGCCCCTCCCCTTCGGGGATATAAGCCTGGCCTGAGGCTGCCCTATTCCCTCCCCGTTCCTGAGCCTCCCTGAGCTCCCTCCCCGTCCTCACCATGGCCAAAGGATTCTACATTTCCAAGGCCCTGGGCATCCTGGCCATTCTCCTGGGTGTGGCGGCTGTGGCCACCATCATCGCTCTGTCTGTGGTGTACGCCCAGGAGAAGAACAAGAATGCCGAGTGTGGCACCGCGGCCCCGACGAGCCCCACGAGCCCCACGAGCCCCACGAGCCCCACAGGCCCGACAACCACCTCGGCCACCACCGTGGACCAGAGCAAGCCGTGGAACCGATACCGCCTCCCCACAACCCTCTTGCCCGACTCCTATAGGGTGACGCTGAGGCCCTTCCTCACTCCCAACGAGAACGGCCTGTATATCTTCACGGGCTCAAGCACCGTCCGCTTTGCCTGCAATGAGTCCACGGACGTCATCATCATTCACAGCAAGAAGCTCAACTACACCAGCAGCAATGGGCACTTGGTGGTCCTGAGGGGCGTGGGGGGTGCCCAGGCCCCTGAAATCGACAGGACCGAGCTGGTGTTGCTCACAGAGTATCTGGTGGTGCACCTCAAGAGCCCTCTGGAGGCGGGCAAGATGTACGAGATGGAGACCACCTTTCAGGGGGAGCTGGCCGACGACCTGGCGGGCTTCTACCGCAGCGAGTACATGGATGGCAACGTCAAAAAGTGAGTCAGAGGTGGGCCTGCCGGCTGGGGGCAGATCCTAGATGCCGGGGCAGAGCAGGATCCTGGGGGCCAAGGAAGGGCTTGGATTCGGGGCCTTTGAATGTTCCAGAGCCCTTGGCTGGCCCATCGGTCCATCCAAAGTTCCCAAGACAATCAGCCATTTTCCCCCAGCACCCCCGCAACCCCCCACCCCACTCAATAGGGAATCAGGGGTGAACAATGAAAGCCACCTTGGACAAATAAGAGAACAGGCTCGGAGGAGAGAAATGTGTCAGTGGATGGGGGCAGCCAGGACTTTGACCCTGAGTCCAGAAGGAGCTCTGATCACCCATGTCAGCTGGCCTGTCAGCCTCGAGGTGGCCTGGGAGAGGAAAGAGGGGGTGAGGGGTAAGGGGACAGGGATGAGGCCAGTCAGCATCTGTGAGCCCGCCCCCTGCACAGCCAGCCACAGCCTGCAGCCCCTACCCTGCACACCCACAGGCACAGACACTGTGGACACACCCTCTAACCCCCTGCTCTGGGCAGGGTGCTGGCCACCACACAGATGCAGTCGACAGATGCCCGGAAGTCCTTCCCCTGCTTTGACGAGCCCGCCATGAAGGCCACATTTAACATCACCCTCATCCACCCCAAGGAACTCACAGCCCTGTCCAACATGCCACCCAAAGGTGAGCAGGTCTGGCTGGGGCCTCATGGCCTGGGGCCTGGGAAAGCCGACCCTCCCCCGCAGGGCTGGGGTGCAGGGGCAGGGGATGGGGCACACCTCCACAGGTCTGCATGCTCCCTGCCCAGGTCCCAGTGTCCCGCTTGAGGGAGAGCCCGACTGGAACGTCACTGAGTTTGAAACCACGCCTGTAATGTCCACGTACCTCCTGGCCTACATCGTGAGCGAGTTCACAAGTGTGGAGTCAGTGGCGCCCAACGGTGTCCAGGTATGAGGCCCAAGCTCACCTCGCCTTCCCCAGGGTTGGTCCTGGCCTGGGAGACATTCCTGTTTATCCTCATCCTGGTCCCAGCCCCTAGGCAGTGTGTGAACCCCAGCTCTGAGTCATCTTGGGCAGGTGTCTTTAGTTCTCTGAGCCTCAGTCTCTGTGTCTGAAAAGCGGGACCCTCCTCATTAGCGGGGGCTTCCGCAGTGGCTCAGCGGTAAAGAATCGCCTGCTGGCAGGAGACACAGGAGGCACAGGTTCAATCCCTGGGTAGGCAAGATCCCCTGAAGGAAATGGCAACCCGCGCCAGTATTCTTGCCTGGAGAATCCCCCTGGCGGGCCACAGTCCATGGGGTTGCAGAGAGTCAGACACAACGGAAGCGAATTAGTATGCACCCCTCATGAAGGGAGGTCCTGATTCCCTCTCTAGGTGCCAGAGAGTCGCCATGGCTCATTCCCCACAGGCCCCTCCCTACGACTCTAAGAGAGACACCCCCCACTCCACACACTCCCTGCTGACCAGCTTCCCAGTTTAACCTGGTTGGTCACCAGCCTGCCAGACTCTGGGACTTGGCCTACTTGCACGAGACCCAGGAAGAGCCCCTGACCTCTCCTATCCTCTTTGCAGATCCGGATCTGGGCTCGGCCAAAAGCAACTGCAGACAGCCATGGCCTTTATGCCCTGAATGTGACAGGTCCCATCCTGAACTTCTTTGCCAGTCATTACAATACAGCCTACCCACTCCCCAAATCTGGTGAGTGAGGGGGCTTGCATTGGGGGAAAGTGAGTGGGTCTCCCCCTTCATTCCCGGAGGCCATCCTGCCAACCACCTGGCCTCCCCAGACCAGATTGCCCTGCCCGACTTCAACGCTGGTGCCATGGAGAACTGGGGGCTGGTTACCTACCGGGAGAACGCGCTGCTCTATGACCCTCAGTCTTCCTCCAGCAGCAACAAAGAGCGAGTAGTCACTGTGATTGCTCATGAGCTGGCCCACCAGGTATCCCCCCATCATGGGGAGCCCAGAGCAAGAACATGGGGGGCTCCGGGGGGAGATGGCCCAAGTCATGGCTCTGTCCTCAGAAGCTGAGAAGGGAGTGGGGATTCCACCTGGCCAGGGGTTCGGGGAGGAGTCAGGATGAAGTCAGTAAAGCCTCCAGCTCAAGACTGGCGTGTGGGGAGCATTTGGTGAAGGGTAGCCCTGAACGTCGTTAGTGACCACGAGGTCTGAGTGATTTGCTGGGCTGACCCCTCTCCCCTACAGTGGTTTGGGAACCTGGTGACCCTGGCCTGGTGGAATGACCTGTGGCTGAATGAGGGCTTTGCCTCCTACGTGGAGTACCTGGGAGCTGACTATGCGGAGCCCACCTGGAATCTGGTGAGCCCCCTGCCTAGGGACCGCTGGTGTCTGGGATAGGGGATGACCTGGGTCACCCCCTCCAAGGCCAGTCCCCTGATTGGCTGTTGGGGGTTTGCAGAAAGACCTCATTGTGCCGAATGATGTGTACCGTGTGATGGCCGTGGACGCGCTGGTCACCTCTCACCCACTGACCACCCCTGCCGACGAGGTCAACACCCCTGCCCAGATCAGCGAGATGTTCGATACCATCTCCTACAGCAAGGTGCTGCCCAGCCCCCATGCTGGTCCTCAGACAGTTGAGGGGTGGGTGGGGAGGGTGGCGGGGGTTCAGCCCCCCAGGGCTCCGGGAGCACCCGCCCAGCCTGATGGGGACACAGGGTCCCCCGGCTGGCTTGACATAGCCTCTTGAGCTCCCTCCTCTCCACAGGGAGCCTCGGTCATCCGGATGCTCTCGAATTTCCTGACTGAGGACCTGTTCAAGAAGGGCCTGGCGGTGAGGATCCTCGGCCAGTCACGGGGTTGAGGGGGGCGTGTTTCCCCAGCCTCACAGAGGCTGTGGCTGAGCCTGGGGCCACAGCTCCGCCCTCACAGAACTCTGTCTTTCCACAGTCCTACTTGCAGGCCTTTGCCTATCAGAACACCACCTACCTGAACCTCTGGGAGCACCTGCAGATGGTCAGTACCAATCAGCCCTCCTGAAGACGTTCTGTGGGGGTCCTGAGATGCTGAAAGCCCCAGGGCCGGCAGCACCCCCGTGGGAGAGAAGGTGCCCAGCTCCCCTGCTTGCCCCACCCCCCAGGCAGGACATCTGGAGCCTGGCCTGCTCATTGGCTGCTCCTCTGTGGGTGCAGCGATGGCTCCTTGAAGGAGGTGTGGCCAGAGCCTGGGTCATGAGCCTGGCAGGTGGCCCCTCCCCACCTTGCACTATAGTGAAGTTTATGAGGGGAGCTGGGGAGCACCCTCCTCTGAGTGTTGAGGAAATGGGCTCTCACATTTCCCAAGACCAAGCCATCATCTCCCTGGAACTTTGGAGCCAATCATTTACCAGCTCAGCACTCCTGGCTGCCCTGTGCCCCACCCAGCCCCTCCCAGACACCACTTTGCACACACCAGCACCCTCAGCACGCCCTCTGACCCTCCCATCCAGCCTCACTTCACATTCCTGTCCACTCAGACCCCGAGGGGCCCTGTCTGGGGCAGACCCTCTGACCACTCCTACCCTCCCACCTGGCCCTCCCCGCCTCTCCTGAGCCTGGCGTCTGCACCCTCTCCATCACCCTCCGTCATCTCCCACCCTTTCTCTGTGGCCCTGGTCAGCCTGGCTGACCCCTCCATGTGCCCGCATGCCATGACCAGCCTGACCAGGGAGGGGAGACACCAGGCCTTGTCACAGAGTCACAGGTGGGCTCCTGGGCCCTCCTGGGTGATCTCCAGCCCAACATCCCTCTGTCGTGAGCCTGGTCCCCACCCCCACCTCTCGCAGCATCAGTCCCTCTCCTCTGCTTCCACTGTCTGCCTTGCCCAACCTCAGTTTCCCATTCCTTTCCTTCTCCACACCGACACCCCTCCAAGCTGCATCTCCCCCACCCTCTCCCCCGAATCCACTCTCTCTGCAGCCCCCCAGAGATCCTCTCCCTCTCAGCTTGCACCTTCTGATAGCATCTTCTGCCCTCTATCTATGCTCTTCTTAGTTTTTTATTTTCTCCGTTATTAACAAATGTGGTTGGTTTTTTGTTATTATGAAAGCAATAGGCACACGTGAGAAAAGATTTAAGACAATAACAACCATCCTAAGCCTATCCCCAGACCCCCATCCGCGTGTGTTTCTTTCACATCGCCCACAGCCCTCTGCTTCTCCCTGCCTGTGACTTGGGGACACTGGTTTCCCTTTATCTCTGTCTCTTCCCCTTGCCTGTCTTCCCAGATTTGTTCAGGCTGAGCCATAGGCCATCCTGGGTGCCCCTCCCTGACACACACACACCTCAGGCTTGATCACAGAATGTGGGGTTTGGGGAGGGCATGCAGATTTCCTTAATCAACACAGAATGAACCAGAGGCTGGACAGCTCTTGGCTCGTCCAGCACTGGGCAGCTGAGAGGAGGGCAAGGCAGGCTGGGAGCCCAGCTACAACCTCATGGCCCAGTGCTCCTCCACTACCCCCCAGCAAGGTGGCCCCCTAAGGAGAGGGCAGAGGTGCAGGGGGAGAATGGTGGGGAGGAGGATGGCCGTCCGCTCATGGTTGCACCATCGCCCTCTGCCCAAGGCTGTGGACAATCAGTCGTCCATCATGCTGCAAGACACTGTGCGTGCCATCATGGACCGCTGGACCCTTCAGATGGGCTTCCCGGTCATCACCGTGGACACTGACACAGGGACCATCTCCCAGAAGCACTTCCTCCTTGGCACCAACTCCACTGTCACCCGCCCCTCAGAGTTCAAGTGAGCAGACGGGGTCACCGAGACAGGCGTCCCAGGGAGGTTCTTAGGGGCGGTTGCCATGAGATCCTCTGACCGTAGCAGGGCCTGGCCCGCTGTGCTCCTGCCATCGTGGTTGGTGTCAGTCTAGCTCCTGGGCCAGGAGGAGGGGGGCATTTAGTGCCAGAGTCAGGCAGAAACTGGGAGCCTGGGCAGGACTGTTTTTTGCTGGCATTGGCCAAGAACTGCCGTTTCTCACCCCTGGCCTCTGGGATTTCTTGTTGCAGCTATCTGTGGATTGTTCCCATCTCATCCATCAAAAATGGCCGGCTGCAAGAACACTACTGGCTTCGGGGCCAAGAGACAAGTAATCCGGCCCTCCCCTAGGGGACAGTAACCCCCAGGCCATCCTGCCAGCTCCTGGCCCTGTTCTGGGGTTTTGGCAGGCCTCATCCTTGGGGGTGTCCGTCATCCTTTGGAGCCAGCTTCTTTAATTCTAATTTCTACTCTGTTGTTGCCCAGCTGTGTGACCTCAGTCAAGTTACCATCTGTCACTGGTCTCCCATTTCCCCATCTGTAAAATGGGGCTGGGGACATCTACCCCCATTGAGTTGTATGAAGATTAAGGGAGAGGATTCCCATGAAATGTTCACAACAGTGCCTGGCACGCAGTATGTGCAGTCCTGCTCAGCCAGGCACCGAGGGAACCAAGGTCAGGGCAAGCCATCCCCTGCCTAAGCCAAGGCTGCAGATGGAGGGAAGGGAGACAAGCCATTCGTACTTTCTGGAGCTGTGCTGAGTGCTCCATCAAAGGCGTTTATGGCCTCTGGGGCAGGTGGGCAGAGATCAGAGAATAAGGAGGCTTTCACTTCATGGAGAGGTGAGGAAAAGCTTCCTGGAGGAGGTGAATTGAGTCAGAGGACTGGCAGGTGCTCACCAGGCTAATGGTGGCAGAGAGAAGCCGCCCAGGCAGAGTCAGTAGCAGTGCAAGTCTTGAGGTAGGAGAGAACGTGGGGACTGAGCTTGGCTGAGACAGAGGAGCAGCCTTGAGGTGACTCCGGCCCCTGCCAGCTGCAGGAGACAGTGCCCTCAGGCCAGGAGGAGCCAACGTGATTGAGTCTGATCTGCAGGCACGGAAGGAGCCCCTCTAGCTGCCAGGAGGAAGGCTGGAGGTAGACTTGAGAGAAGGGGGCGTGGAGCCCCCAGGAAGAGATAAGCAGTGCTGGGGGGCTAACTGGATAGGAGGCGCTTCCTGGGTGTGATGGAAAGACGGGAGGAGGAGGGGCTGGAGAAGGAGCAGTGGCCTGGGAAGTTGAGTCTGAGCTGGAGAGGGTGTTGCCGATGGAGTTGTCCCAGCGGGTGTCACTGGCCCGGCCACTGAGGTTCACAGATGGCAATTGGTCTGTCCAAGGCCACCCGTCAGAGTTTGTCCGGGCACCTGGTCCCACCCTTCTTCTCCGCCCCTCACCTTGGTGTGGGCCCAGCGGCCTGAGGGCCAGCTGCTGCCAGGCTGCCCAGGAGGCGGTTCTGCCGAGGCCTGGGGAGGGGAGGGCCCGGGTCAGGTCAGCCTGGGGCCTTCTGAGCAGCCCCTCCCAGCTCTGGTCTCTCCCCGCAGCCCAGAGTGACCTCTTCAAAGCCGCAGCGGACGACTGGGTCCTGCTGAACATCAATGTGACGGGCTATTACCAGGTGAACTACGATGAGAACAACTGGAAGAAGATTCAGAATCAGCTGATGTCAAGGCCGGAGGTGGGTGCCTGCCAGCCCATGCGTCCCCTGCCCAAGGCCCAGTCCCAAGATGGCAGCCCAGACTGCAGGGCCTGCCGCATGGCCCGCCTGAGGTCACACGCTCTGTTGCCCCTTCTAGAGCATCCCTGTCATCAACCGGGCGCAGGTCATCTACGACAGCTTCAACCTGGCCAGGTGAGTGCCTGCCCCTCCTCCCTTGGGCCCCCCGGCTCAGCCGCGGAAGCCCGGCGACTTGGAAAGTGTGGCTCCATAGTGAGAGCCCGTGCTCCCTTCCATGGTCCTCATTGTGTACCAGGAATGGGGTACGGGCTCCCTGTGCTTCGGGACACCCCTCTCTTGGCTCCACAGCCCCAGACAGTATCACCATTCAGCCCAGAGTTTCCAGAGAAGGAATCAGAGTCTCAGAGTTTGAGCATCTTGCCTGAGGTCATACAGTAACTCATGACAGCCAGCTACAGATCTGTCCAACTCTGGAGCTCCAGTGTGCTCCACCACACCCAGGTTTTCCTGAGGGCTCCCTGTGGGTCAGGCTTCCGAGGTGGCACTAGTGGTAAAGAACCCACCTGCCAATGCAGGAAACTTAAGAGACTCGGGTTCGATCCCTGGCTCAGGAATATCCCTGGAAGGAGGGCATTGCCTAGGGGATCCCATGGACAGAGGAGCCTGGCAGGCTACAATCCATTGGATCACACAGAGTTGAACACAACTGAAGTGACTAAGCTCACATATGTGCCCCTGTCTCTCTCTTGAGTCACTCAGTCGTGTCCAACTCTGGTAACCCCATAGTCTATAGCCCGCCAGGCTTCTCTGTCCATGGGATTCTCCAGGCAAAAATACTGGAGTGGATTCTGTTTACTTCTGTTGGGGATCTTCCCAACCCAGGGATCGAACCAATATCTCCTGCACTGCGGGCAGATTCTTTACCCTTTACCGACTGAGCTATGAGGGAGGTCAGGCTAAAAAACCTGGGAAGGACATGACAGGAGAGAGGCAGGCATAGATAAACAGAGATTTATTGAGCAGCTGCTGTGTGTGTAAGCGCCGGCAGGTGCTAAGTTCTTTGATGTAAGTGATGTCACCCATAGACATGGACATTTATGAACAGATGGCCTGAGAAGGTGGAGGGAGGAAATCTCAGAGGGCCAAGCAAATCAGAGAAGAGGTGGGCAGAGCAGAGAGAAAAGGCCTCTTGTCTTTTTGAATCTCAGATCTGTCTCTTAAGGTCTATGTGGCCTTTGGCAAGGTACGTCACATCTCTGAGCCTCAGTTTCCTCATCTGTAAAATGGGGATAATGAGCAAGGCATGTGACTGGGAGTGGGTGCGCGTCCACTACCCCTCCCTCCAGCTCCACCCGAGGTGAAGGCTGGAGCTGGCCCATTTGGGCCTCTGGGACCTCAGGCTCTGGGAGGGGGCTGAGATTCCCACAGAGAGCCCGGGCTGGGTAGGGGTGCTTACTTGATCCCCTCTATCTGTTCCCAGTGCCCACATGGTCCCTGTCACCCTGGCGCTGAACAACACCCTCTTCCTGAAAAGTGAGACAGAGTACATGCCCTGGCAGGCCGCTGTGAGCAGCTTGAACTACTTCAAGCTCATGTTTGACCGCACAGAGGTCTACGGCCCCATGCAGGTACGTGCAAGGGGCCTGCCAGCGTCCAGTTCCCCAGTGCCTGAAATGATGCCACAAGGCAGTGAGTAGAAATATTGCCTGGAGTGGTGAAGCGCTGCACCCAGTCCTTGGTGGTGGTGAGAGAGCAGGAGGGATGGAAGGGTGAAGGGAGCAGGGACTGAGAAAGTGAGCAAGTTGGGCCCCGCAAGAAACGGAAAGACTTCTAACAAAGTTGGCTAAATCTGGAAATTAGCACTATCAGAAGGCAACAGAAAAAGCCACAGTACAGGAAGGGGATGGGAGTGGGAGCAAAGCCTCCAACCTGTTATGTGGCCTCCGGCAATCCTCCTCAGCCCAAAAGAATCCTCTGTGAAAAGAGCGGGCCTCTGCTTGCCTAGCAGATGTGAACAGTTTGGAAGCTTGAGGGGAAGGTAGAGGGAGGGGATGGGGGGATGGTGCCAGCTGGGGGATCAGAGGCAGAGGCAAACTGCTTGCTCTGTATCCATAACTGAATGCAGAGGGATGTTCACTGCAGTGTGGTTTATAAAAGACAAGAAAACCAAAACCACTTAAATGTCCAACAGTTGGGGATTGGTTAAGTAAGCTAGAATATCCATTTGATGGAATAGTATGTAGTCATTGGGCTTCCCTGGTGGCTCAGTGATAAAGAATCTTCCTATAATGCAAGAGGCGCAGGTTCCATCCCTGGGTCAGGAAGATCCCCCTGGAAAAGGAATGGCAATCCACTCCTGTATTCATTTTTTTTCATATATTTATTTTAATTGGAGGATAATTTATTTACAATATTGTCATGGTTTTTGCCATACATCAATATGCGTCAGCCTTAGGCATACACCAAAGGATTCTCCAGTATTCTTGCTTGGAGAATTCCATGGACAGAGGAGCCTGGCAGGCTACAGTCCATGGGGTCTCAAAAAGTAGGACAAGACTGAGCAACTAACACTTTCTTAACACTTTGGGGTGGTTAGTAGTTTCTGCTTATGCTTTACGGAGTTTTCTAAGTTCCCCACAATAAAGGCAGAATACTTTCGATTGGGCAGTGGGGGATGGTAGGCCCTAAAACGGTATCAGGAAAGAGTGACACTTAGACATGGATTGTCAGAACTGGTGGGGGCTTTGAGGAGAAAGAACCTCAGATCAGTCATCTGAAACCTGGACTAGTGCTGCCCCTTGGAGTACTATCTGGCCTTGGGCTACTCCCTTAGCCTCTGGCCTCTTGCTTCTGTAACCATTAACCCTTGCTATGCTTGCTCACTCACGTCAGAGGTTCCGTGGGGCTCCAGGTGGGTCAGGCTTGAGTCTCCTCTTTGATTTTTTTTTTTTTTTAATATTTATTTACTTACTTACTTATTTGGTTGTGCCAGGTCTTAGTTTTTAGTATATATTTACTTACTTACTCACTTATTTGGCTGTGTTGGGTCTTAGCTGCAGCACACGGGATCTTCATTGCATCGTGGGGGGTCTTCCCTTGTGGCACGGGGCTTAATTGCCCCAAGGCATGTGGGATCTTAATTCCCTGGCCAGGGATCCAACCCAAGCCCCCTGCATTGTGAGGCAAATTCTTAATCACTGGATCACCAGGGAAGCCCCATGAGTCTCCTCTTTGAAGCTATTCATGTTTTCTTTCCCCAGAATTACCTCAAGAAGCAGGTTGAACCCATCTTCCTACATTTTGAAAATCTCACCAAAGGCTGGACTGAGATGCCAGAAAACCTGATGGAGCAGTGAGTATGACCTGTCTTGGGTCTGGAGACCACAGGTGGCCCAGACACCCTGACCTGGGAAGTCCAGAGCAAGTTCCCACAGCATCCTCCTCGGAACTTCCCAATTCCTGGCTAGACCAGGGCCACCAGTCAGGGAGGAAACCGCCCCCTTCCTGACCCCACCCAGGAGTGGGGGCCCCTGCCCCGAGGCTCTGTGTGGCCTGTGAACCCCTCTGGCCTCTTTGTGTGAAGGACCAAACTGAACCTCCCTGGTCCCCTCACTGGCATGGTCATGCAGATTCTAGGTGTTAAAGTGGGGCTGGGGTCTGTGCCAGCCCTCCCTGGGCTGCACATGGCAAGAAGCAAAGCACCCAAAGGGTAGGTGGGCTGTGACCTTAGAGCCCCACACCTGCTGCCCTGCCTGGAGTTATATGCCAGCAGGTGGGCTACAGTCCACAGGGTCGCAAAGAGTCAGACACGACTGAAGTGTCTGAGCGTAAGTACGAGCACAGGGAGTCAGGAGTCAGGGCCAGGCACGCTGACAGAGTGTCATCACCCCCGGTGCAGATACAGCGAGATTAACGCCATCAGCACTGCCTGCTCCAATGGGTTGTCTAAGTGTGAGGAGCTGGCCAAAACACTTTTCAGCCAGTGGATGAACAACTCTGCAGTTAACCCGTGAGTGTGTCCCCTGCTTCTCCCCTGATCTTTATCTGTCCCTCAAGCTCACAGCCCTGTCCTCATTAGACCCTCGTTCCCCGCCCCCTTGCTGCTTCTCCACCCCTGACACCCTCAACTCCATGCCAGGATCAACCCCAATCTGCGGTCCACCATCTACTGCAATGCCATCGCCCAGGGCGGCCAGGCAGAGTGGGACTTTGCCTGGAGTCAGTTACAAAAAGCAGAGCTGGTTAATGAAGCTGACAAACTCCGCTCAGCCCTGGCCTGTACCAACCACGTCTGGCTCCTGAACAGGTGAGGACCAGAGCTGGATGGGGCTGGATGAGTTCCCCTCCCACCAGAGACCAGGGTCCCAACGTGGGGGAGAAAGAACCAGCCAGCCACCCACACTTTCCTTCGTGGGATCCGTCCTTCCTAGCCTGTACAGTGGGGCAGTGTGTTTCCCATTTTACAGATGAGGACACAGAGGCTCAGAGAAGCAAAACAACTCGCCCGAAGTCCAGAAGCTTTGCTAAGTAAAAAAAAAAAAAAGCAACAACTAAGATTTGAGTCTGGATCTGGGTCCACATCCTCTGCTTTTAACTGCTGCATTTCTCCTGGCCTTTACCTCTCTCTCAAGGGTCTTGGCACAGGCTTCCCTGGGGGCTCAGTGGTAAACAATCCACCTGTGGTGCAGGACACCTGGGTTCGACCCCTGGATCAGGAAGATTCCCCTGGAGGAGGAAATGGCAGCCCACTCCAGTATTCTTGCCTGGGAAATCCCATGGACAGAGGAGCCTGGTGGGCTACAGTCCACGGGGTCGCAAAAGAGTCGGACACGACTTAGCGACTAAACAACAAAAAGAGTCCTGCTGCGGATGGACCTGAGTCCTTCTGGACATCCAGCTTGGTACCCCCAAACCCTTTGATGAGGGCTCCTGGCTCCCACTGTGTGCCTCATTGCCATCTCCTGGACTTCAGGAAAAGAGAGCCACCCTCAATGTCAAAGACAGGAGTGGCCACTCTATCTGATATAGGAATCACCCCTTCCTTCCTTCCTTCATTCATTACTAGATATTTATCAGATACCTGGTCTGTGCCAAGCATGACACCTGGCATAGCAGTGACCCTGCTCAGGGGACTCAGGGTCCCTCTATGAGAGGGATGTAGGACCAAGGAGGCTTCAGCCCGCAGCATTCTGAAGGGATGTTGAGAAGATGCAGGAGAGGATGCAGGATGAGTGTGTGTGTGTGGGTGGGGGGTGGATAGGCTCATTTTACTCACTGCACAGCATGCTGACCTCACAGGTACCTGAGTTACACCCTGAACCCCGACCTCATCCGGAAGCAGGATGCTACCTCCACCATTACCAGCATTGCCAGCAACGTCATCGGGCAGTCTCTGGCCTGGGACTTCATCCGGAGCAACTGGAAGAAACTCTTTGAGGAGTGAGTCTGCCAAGGGCATGTTAGGGGAAGCGCCCACCAAGGCTGGGTCCCCTGGGGGTAGGGGTGGGTCCCCTGTGTGCGCCAGACCCCGCAGGGTCAGGAGTAGAGAGCAGACACTGCATTGGAGTGGTCCAAAGAGAACCCTGGTGGTCCAGGGGTTCAGACTCTGTGCTTCCAATGAAGGGGGCTCAGGTTCAATCCCTGGTCAGGGAACTAAGGTTCCACATGCCTCGAAGTGCAGCCAAAAAAAAATGCCACGAAAAACAGACAAAACAAAAAAACAGATGAATCCAGCTTGAGGTCTGGAGGGCAGGAATTGAAAGACGAGGCGGTGGGGTATGGCCGTCCCTTTTCCCACTGTGGGGAAGAAAGTCTGCCTGGTGGGAGTGTTCTCTGAAGAGATGGGAGCAAGGACATGCGGCCAAGCCTGGGTTTGGGTCCCTGGTGGTGTCTCTTTGGGCGTGTCATTGCCTTGCATCTATGAGACAGGGATGGTCACAGCATGTCGCCTGCCAGTCCCCAGACATTGCTTCCCCGCCCCCCTCATGGCTCCTCTCTCTCCTCCCATCCTGCAGTTATGGTGGTGGTTCCTTCTCCTTCTCCAACCTCATCCAGGGTGTGACCCGAAGATTTTCCACTGAGTTTGAGCTCCAGCAGGTAAGAAGCCTGGGACCCTGGGGCTCATGTCTCGGGGGCAGCCGCCACTCAGCTCCCACCGAAAGGCAGGGGGTGTTCATAAGGCAGTGGGGCTCCATGCGGTCAGGCCTTCTTCGTGTACAGAGGAAGCTAGGTATCCAGACTTCTTAAATGTCACAGTTCAATCACAGTTATTCATCTTGGAATTTTTGTATTGGCAAAAGGTAAAGAGAGTAATATAATGAACCTCCATGTACCCATTGTTCGGATTGAATAATTATCAACGTTTGCCAACACTTTTTTTAGGGGAAGACAATTTTCAAGCAAATCACTGATATTATATAATTTCACTTGTAAACACTTTAGTCATATCTAAAAGAAAAATTTAAAACATAATCTATCATTAGCAAACCCAAGAAAATGAACAATTCCTTACTATCATCCTATACCCAGGCTATTTTCAAATTCTCTCTCTCTCTGTCTTTATTTTGGCCATGCCTTGGCAGCTGGCAGGATCTTGGTTCCCCAACCAGGGATCGAACCCATGACCCCTGCTTTAATTAAGAGTGCAGAGTCTTAACCATTGGACTGTCAGGGAAGTCCCTTATTACACATTTTTGAGTCAATCTCTGTTTTCACTTCTCTTGAATGTATTCCTAGGAGTGGAATTGCTAGGTCATTTGATAACTATGTTTTTTGAGAAACCACCAAAATGTTTTCTAAAGCAACTGCATCAATTTACATTCCCAACAGCAATGTATGAAGGTTCCAATTTCTTTATGTTTGGGGGAAAATTGTTATTTTTCTTTTTTGTTTTAAAAAAAGTTTTACATCCCGTAAAGTGTATCTCATGGTTACGAGTTTCATTTCTCAGATGACTCACGATGTTGAGCATCTTTTCATCTGCTTTTCGGGCATTTGTATATCTTCTTTGGAGAAATATATTCAAATCCTTCACTCAGTTTTTCATTAGTGTATTTGCCTTTTTATTGTGACTTATAAGAGTTCTTTATATATTCTAGATACCAGGCCCTTATTAGACACACGATTTGCAACTTTGTGAATTGTCCTTTCACTCTCTTTACAATGTCTTTGATACACAGAAGTTTCTTTTTTTTATTTTGATGAAGTCTAATTTACTATTTTTCTTCTGTTGCTTGCGCTTTATGTGTCATATGTAAGAAACAATTACCAATTTGAAGTCACATCTATGCTTCTTACTAAGATTCTTATCATCTGAGCTCTTACATTTAGGAGTGATCAATTTGACTTGATTTTTGTGTCTGGTGTAAGGCAGAGGTCCAACTTCATTCTTTTGCATGTGGCTATCCCGTTGTCCCAGTCCCATTTATTTAAAGGACTATTCTTTTTTGTAATATTATTCATTTAAAAAATTGT
This sequence comes from Oryx dammah, assembly GCF_014754425.2. Lineage (NCBI taxonomy): Eukaryota > Metazoa > Chordata > Mammalia > Artiodactyla > Bovidae > Oryx > Oryx dammah. The sequence continues at coordinate 47,829,910 of NW_024070200.1, forward strand.
CATTGGAGTATAGTTGAGTTACAATGTTGTATTCGTTTCAGGTGTACAGCATAGTGAATCAGTTATACATATACATATATTCATTCTTTTTCAGATTCTTTTCTCATACAGGTTATCATAGAATATTGAGTGGTATTCCCTGGTCATCTAGCTTATATATAGTGGTAAATTCTAAGTTCCTGATTTCTCTCTCCCCAACCCCCATGTTTCCCCTTTGGTAACCATAAATTTGTTTTCCATATCTGTAAGTCTTTTTCTGTTTTGTAAATAAGTTCATTTATATCATTTTTAAAATTAGATTCCACATATAGTGATAATATATATTTGTCTGTCTCTGTCTGATTTACTTCACTTAGTGTGATAACCTCCAGGTCCATCCATGTTGCTGCAAATGGCATTATTTTGTTCTTTTTCATGGCCGAGTAATATTCCATTATATACAGGTACCCCATCCTCTTTACCCATCCCTCTGTTGATAAAATGACTATTCTTTCACCTATTGAACGATCTTGGCACCTTTGTTGAAAATCAACTATAAATCAACTATAAACATTAGGGTCTATTTCTGGACTCTCGATGTTATTTCACTAATCTATCTGTAGGTTAGCACAGTGTTGTCTTAATTGTCATAGATTTGTAGTGAGTTTTGAAATCTGGATTGTAAGCCGTCCAACTTTGTTCTTCTTCAAAGTCATTTCGCTATTCTGAGTCTTTGCATTTCTTTATGGATCAGCTTGCCAATTTCTGCAAAAAAGGATAGTTGAAATTTAGCTGGGATTGCACTGAATCTGTGGATCAATTTGGGGAGCATTTCCACGTTAGTAATATTAAATCTACCAATTCATTAACCCAGATTTATTTAAGTCTTTTTTCCCCTTTTATTTAGGTCTTCTTAATTTTTCTCAACGATATTTTGTAGTTTTCCACATACCAGTCTTGCACTTCTTTTGTCAAATTTATTCCTAAGTATTTTATTCTTTTTGATGCTATTGTTAATGGAACTGTTTTCTTAATTTCGTTTTCAGATTTTTTACAGCTAGTGTATAGAAATATAATTAATTTTTGTATATTGATCTTGTATCCTGCAAACTTGTTGAACTCAAGTTTTAATAGTTGTGCTTTTTTTCCCTTTCAATTCCTTGAGGTTTTCTGTATATAAAATTGGGTCATCTGTAAATAGATATAGTTTACTTTTTCCTTTCTGGATGCTTTTAATTTCATTTTCTTGCCTAATTGCCATTGGTACAATGTCCAGTACTAACAAATATTTTAATCTTTAAAAAAAAAAAAAACAACCCACTTATTTGCTCAAGCAGTCAGGTCATGTGTGCTATAGAAATGGCCACATTTTGAATTTGGCTGCTTGCTCCCTTGTGGTGCCTGTTTAATTTGTCCTTCTCTCCTCCCTTGATTGGATTAAGATTGTATTTCAATTAAAAACAGAGGATCAGCTCAATGAAGAACCTCACAATGAAGTCCAAATACACATAGGAGCCTGGTTGGCCCTTGGGGCTGTCATTTTTGACCTCTGCCAGTGAGAGGGAAGGACTCCCTACCCCAGGGGTTCTAACATGGCCGGGAGGGGTACAGGACCTGGCAGCCCTCTCCTCGGGGCTGTTAGAGACCCAGCCTGAGGCTCAGAGCATCCTTTTCCTGGCAGCTGGAGGAGTTCAAGAAGAACAACATGGACGTCGGCTTCGGCTCAGGAACACGGGCTCTGGAGCAAGCCCTGGAGAAGACCAAAGCCAACATCAACTGGGTGAAGGAGAACAAGGAGGTGGTGTTAAACTGGTTCACAGAACACAGCTAAACAGTCTCTGGTCCTTACATTCACCCGGTCCCTATGTGAGATGCCCATGTGCCCCTGTCCCAGAGACCCACGGCAGGGCCCGTTTCTGATGCTTGAGGCACCAGTGTCCTCCCCTTGGGGACAGAGTCTCTGGCCCATGTTCACTCCACTCTTCCCAGGGGACCACTCCAGTTTCTGATGCTCAGACTGTCCAAGTGCCTCCCAGCTCCTGCCCCTCATGCCAATGGCACCCCAGGCTTGGCATGCCTCCTGTTGCCCAAGGCTCTGGGTCTGATCTCAGGGAGTCCAGCTCCAGGGTCAGATGAGAAGCCCTCAGTGGATGATGGATGGCCTTGGGGGGCTGCCCTGTGCCGTCTCCTATCCTTCCCTAAAGGCCCTGGAACTGAAAAGTCTACAGAGCACCAGATCTGTATATTTTTTTCTAAGATAAAATGTAAATAAAAGATTTCTAGATGAGCTTCCAGACTCATTACTGAACTTGAGCAGAATGGGTCTGCACATAGGCCAAGGGCATGTCCTGCCACCTTCCCAGGATCCCAGGGTGACATATCAGTTTTTTTAAAATTAATTTTTAAAATTTTGGCTGCGCTGAGTCTTTGTTGTTGTACACAGGCTTTCTCTAGTGGTAGCATGCAGGCTCTCTAGTTGCTCTGTGGTATGTAGGATCTTAGTTCCTGAAGCAGAGATCAAACCTGTGTTCCCTGCACTGGAAGGTGGATTTTTAACCACTGGACTATCAGGGAAATCCTTCAATTTTTAAACTGGTTGTTTTCAAGAGTAGCCTACAGAAGAAGACAGGTGCCCTCCAGATCACCCGGGGCAGCCAATGATCAGGGCCAACTCCGAGGAGAAGGTCTGGGACCAAGAGGGCTCCTCGGACCACATTGGCCTTGGTGGAAATTTCTTGGCAAGGGAGGCCCAGCTGAGTGCCCAAGGCTGCTGGGGGTGGGGGGGCAGGAGAAGCATAGAGGGTGGGAACATACAGCCCAGGCACCTCAGGGGTCACCGTCAGTTGACATCACCTGTGAGCTGCTCCAGGCAGTGTTTCTCCCCACCCTCTAGGCTTTGGTTTCCTCATCTGCGGTATAAAGACATCATAGGGTTGGCTTCCCAGGTGGTGCAGTGGTAAAGAATCCGCCTGCCAGTGCAGGAGATGCGGATTCAATCTCTGGGTCGGGCAGATGCCCTGGAGAAGGAAATGGCAACCCCCTCCAGTATTCTTGCCTGGAGAATTTAATGGATAGAGGATCCTGGTGGGCTACAGTCCACGGGGTCACAAAGAGTCAGAATGACTGAGAGCCTGAGCAAGCACGCATATCATACGGTTGGTGTGTGGATCTAAGGAGAGTCACGTGCTTAGCGCACAGTCTGACACTTAAGGAGAGCTGTCTCCTGCTCAAGGCCCCATTGGGCCTTTTCCCTCCTAGCCTCTTGTGAGCAGCTCGCGCCAGCAGGCCTGCCTGCGTCCAGGAAGACTCCTCCGCGCTCGGTTGCCTTCCGCATATCAAAAGATGGGGCGGGGCCAGCCTCGGTTGTGGGTCCCTCCACCAACCAGGAGGCTCCCCCCAGCCCAGCCCCTCTGGACCAGCCCTTCCTGTAGCCAGGGCTCAGTGGCTGCGGCTGGCACTTGACCTTCTGGGTTCCCCGCTGGAGAAGAGACCAGACCCGCCATCTAGGGTCCCTGGGGGAGAGCTGGCCCCTGGGTAGAAGAGTCAGCAGGGACTGTAGTCTCCGAGCCTGGCACTGCTAGGCGTTTATGCGCATTATCTCATTTGGTTCTCAACAGGGAGATAAGGACCGTCTTTATCTCAGTTTTGAGATAAAGAAACTGTGGAGCAGGAATATTAAGACTCAGGCTCTAATGCGGAGGGTGTTTGCTATGACCAGTGTGTTCCCTTGGCAAAACTCTATTAGCCTTTGCCCTGCTTCATTCTGTATTCCAAAGCCAAATTTGCCTGTTACCCCAGGTGTTTCTTAATTTCCTACTTTTGCATTCCAGTCCCCTATAATGAAAAGGACATCTTTTTTGGATGTTAGTTCTAAAAGGTCTTGTAGGTCTTCATAGAACCGTTCAACTTCAGCTTCTTCAGTGTTACTGGTTGGAGCATAGACTTGGATTACCGTGATATTGAACGGTTGGCCTTGGAAATGAACAAAGATCATTCTGTCCTTTTTGAGATTGCATCCAAGTACTGCATTTCGGACTCTTTTGTTGACCATGATGGCTACTCCATTTCTTCTAAGGGATTCCTGCCCACAGTAGTAGATATAATGGTCATCTGAGTTAAATTCACCCATTCCAGTCCGTTTTAGTTTGCTGATTCCTGGAATGTTGGCATTCTCTCTTGCCATCTCCTGTTTGACCACTTCCAATTTGTCTTGATTCATCGACCTGACATTCCAGGTTCCTATGCAATATTGCTCTTTACAGCATCAGACCTTACTTCTATCACCAGTCACATCCACAACTGGGTGTTGTTTTTTGCTTTGGCTCCATCCCTTCATTCTTTCTGGAGTTATTTCTCCACTGATCTCCAGTAGCATATTGGGCACCTACCGACTTGGGGAGTTCCTCTTTCAGTATCCTATCATTTTTGCCTTTTCATACTGTTCATGGGGTTCTCAAGGCAAGAATACTGAAGTGGTTTGCCATTCCCTTCTCCAGTGGACCACATTCTGTCAGACCTCTCCACCATGACCCGCCCATCTTGGGTGGCCCCACACGGCATGGCTTAGTTTCATTGAATTAGACAAGGCTGTGGTCCATGTGATTAGATTGACTAGTTTTCTGTGAGTACGGTTTCAGTGTGTCTGCCCTCTGATGCCCTCTCACAACACCTACTGTCTTACTTGGGTTTCTCTTACCTTGGACCTGGGGTATCTCTTCAGGGCTGCTCCAGCAAAATGCAGCCGCTGCTCCTTACCTTGAATGAGGGGTATCTAACATGGAAGCGATCCTCCATTTGGGGATGTGGTATTTACCTGCTCGTCACCTGACCGCTCACAGCACTGGAGTTCACAACACCTGTGTGGCTGGAGGAACTATGTCTGGAGGATGCCAAAGGGACAGGCAGAGCCAGAGACCTGTTTGCAGGTGGTAGGCAGAACAAGAGGTGACTAGAAGTCCAGTTGCTCAGTCTCGGTCCAGAGCTTTGTCTGCAGGTGGGTCCACCTCTCCCAGCCAGCGGGTGATGGCATGTCCTTAAGATGAGCCAGAAGCAGCAGGGGGTGGTACCCTTTCTCACCTCCCCACCCTCCAAGAGACTCCTCAGGAGGCATGTCCTCTGCACTGCAGGGTCATTGAAAGGCCTAGGAGAGGTACTCAGCAAATTTCCAGTCTCCTGTGGATGGTGCCTGGGTCCCCAGGAAGGTAGGGGTAGACCAGTCATCCCAGAGAGGGGACCAGCCTCCCCTGCAAGGCACTTCGTGGAGGTGCAGCCAAGAGCAGCTCTGCCTGGGATGGAGCCATAAATGGAGGCAAGGGGCTGATGGTCCTGAGAGGTGGGGCTGATGATCCTGAGAGGCAGGGCTGAGCCTGCACTCCCAAAGCGTAAGGACAGGGGTAGGGGGTTGACCTAACCCCCCTGGGCCTTGCTTCCCCCACTCCAGCAGCAACTAGGAAGTGTCCCAGGCAACTCCAGCTAGGGTGACAGCAGCCTTTTGCCTCTGCCTTTGTATCTCCCAGAGGAACATCTCTTGAGGGGCGTTGGGAGAACAGGGTTGCCAACTTCCAGAAGACGCTCAGCTCTGGCTGCTGCTGGTGGGAGCTCCACTCCAGCCCCTGACGATGTCATTAGTGACTGGACCAGGAAGTACTTCTCTCTGTCCCTGTAAAGACTATGCCTAGACAGGTGGGAGCCCAAGGAAGGAGACGGGCGGTTATTCAGCTCCACCTTCTGTGCAGGTGCTGTGAGACTGTGGAGCCAAGACCTTGGGTCTTCTCAAGAAGGAAAGAGCACTGGTCAGGGAGTCAGGGGCTTGAAGGGCTGGACAGAGTTCTCTCTGGACCTGTTTTCATAAAAATGAAAGAGCAAAAAATATCCATTGCTCCTGGACGTGGCTGGGCCTCAGCCCCAGGTTCCCAGGTCCTGGCTCCATGCACTGAATCACACTCTCAGGGTGGGACCCTGGAACCCGGATTCAACCTGTTATTGAGGTGAGGGGACCACTGGACTGGAGCATCACGGGGTCACGTAACTCTATCCAGGTATTCTGTATTGAGCTTTTGTTGTTGTTGTTTAGTTGCTAAGTCATGTCCAACTCTTTGTGACCCAGTGGACTGTAGCTCGCCAGGCTCCTCTGTCCATGGGATTCCCTAGGTAATACTAGAGTGGGTTGCCACTTACTTTTCTAAGGGATATTCCCAACTCAGGGATCAAATCCATATCTCCTGCATTGATAAGCAGATTCTTTCCCACTGAGCCACCCGGGAAGCACTGAGCAATTACCATGTGCCAAGCCTAAGAACCCTGAGAGGTAGGGTTTATAATTGTCTCCACAGCTGAGGAGACAAGAGGCTCAGGGAGGTTTTGAAGCTTGCCCACAGTCACACAGAGTTAAGAGCTGAATGAATGCACACCCAGGGCAGTGGCATCCTGTGTCCATCTTGCTGTACGCAACCTTGGCTGAGGTTTCCTCCTCCTCTGAGGGGGCTGGCAGCTCCCACAGAGGGCCCTGGGGTAGGAAACAGAACCCACTTCTGAAAGGTTGGGGGACTGGTCACCTAAACCAGTTCCTCTTTTAAGAGATGGAGAAACTGAGGCACAGAGGAGTGCCTTGCTGGGGTCAAAGGGCATACCAGCAGACAGCGGGTCAGATGGGAGGCCCTGCGTGTGGGAATTCATGCTCTGCTTTTCCTCCGGCCCCCTCTCTCACACTGCACCACTAGAACGGCCCCCAGCCTGGCTCCATTTCCATGAGGCTGCCATAAAGACCAAGGAAGGTTCTGACTAGGCTGTCTCATGGCAGCGCCGATAAAATAATACACTGGGCCTAACCCATGGGAAAAGACGCTGATGTCGAGAAAGAAGGCAAAAAGGGGTGGCAGAGGATGAGATGGTTGGATGGCAACATTCAGTGGACATGAATCTGAGCAATTATGGGAGACAGTGAAGGACAGGAAACCTGGCATGCTGTAGTCCATGGAGTTGCGAAGAGCTGTATACAACTGAGCGACTGAACAACAGCACACGGGAGCCACGCACAAGCACCTTTTGGGAAACAATTTCACCTAACTGTGAAAGAGCCCTGTGGGTCAGCAGGAATGCACCCAGGAGAACAGGAAAGGGCCACAGTAGTGGGGTTGAGACAAGGGGACAGGGCCAAGTGTTAACCCACCTTGCCCAGCGGACCAGGTGGAGCCCCTGAACGATAATTACTGTCAAATTGACAATTGAGGGCTACATCAACCTCAGTAGGCCTGGATTCCCAGTGGGGAAAAGCAGCATGACTTGTTCCTTACCCTATGGGAACATTTTTCCTTTTTCAGAAGCAATAAAAACCCAGGTAGACAGAAGGAAAACAGACCAAACCAATTTTTTTTTTGTTTTAAGAAGTACAAAATCTAAGCATATAGATTTCTTCTCACTCCCACCCCAACCACCCTCCACCCCCAGTCCACTCCCCTACCAGTCCCAGCCTGGCCAGCCACTGTGGTCAAGTAACCACCAACTTACTGCCACTCAGGCTGTGCCCTGCAGAGCACTGGACATTCTAGGGGATGTCGAGGAGTGGAGGGACTGCCCCAGCCCCGACTTCAGCCAGGGAGGTGACCCCCTATCTGCTTTAAACACTGCTTCTATGAAAGACATCACTTGGAAAAGGGATCCTTGATAAAAGAAAGCCTGAATACTACTGAAGTAGCCAATGATGTGGGCAGCCTACACTACAGGCCTGATTCCTGGCTGAAAAGGGGGGTGGCCTTTACTATTGGCAGGCAAGGCCATTAGTAGAACATGCCCAGGTGGGTCCCCGCCAAATCTTCTTGCCAAAATTCAGGGCAGCCGCTGAGTGGAAGGCCTGAGTTCTGGGGAAGGCTTTCATCACTGAGCTGGAGGGCAGGGCCTGGTCCCTGGTCCTCTGAGTTGGGCAGCACCTCTGCAGTGTGGCTCCAGCATCCCCACTGGGTCTGAGGCTGGAGTCGCTGGCAGGCAGGGCGGGGCAAGAGAGGAGGGGTTTCTGGCAACAGACAGGACTCCGGAGACACAGAGATACCCTGAGGGAGAGAAGAGCAGCAAGTTAGTGGGCCACTGCCTCAGGCCTGAAATCTCGAACCTGAAGGTTGCCCATAGTGTGGCTGGCAGCTGCTGAACGGCCCTGGGGCCATAGATGCGCTGAAGCACAGTGGTTAAGGGTACAGGCTCTGGAGACACACGGCTGCTGCTGCTGCTGCTAAGTCGCCTCAGTCGTGTCTGACTCTGTGCGACCCCATAGACGGCAGCCCACCAGGCTCCCCTGTCCCTGGGATTCTCCAGGCAAGAACACTGGAGTGGGTTGCCATTTCCTTCTGCAATGCATGAGAGTGAAAAGTGAAAGTGAAGTCGCTCAGTCCTGTCTGACTCTTCTCAACCCCATGGACTGCCCCCTACCAGGCTCCTCCGTCCATGGGGTTTTCCAGGCAAGAGTGCTGGAGTGGGTTGCCATTGCCTTCTCTGGGAGATACACTGCCAGGGTTCAACTCCCAGCTCAGCTACTCACTAGCTGTGAGAACTCGTGGATAACCTCTTTTAGTCTCAGTTTTTTCCTCTAAAACACGGTGATGATGACAACAAAACCCACTTCGTAGCGCTGCTGGAGGGCTGATGAGTTAATACACGTAAAGTACCAAGAATGGGGCTGGGCACACAGTAAGCATTCAGTAAATCTCCTTTATCAATATGCTCTTTTATGGAAGCTTGAGGAAAACTTGAAGGTCACCAGTTCCAAGCCCATCTGCTTAGGAAGCCCCTCCCCCTGGGACAGCCAAGTCTCCCCTCCATTCTCACAGCCCCCCACCTCCCGGCAATACGGGAGCACAGAGCACCAGGAGGGAATTTCCTGAAGGTCCCTGCTACCTTCCACCCTGTAGTCTTGAAAGCAAGTCTTAAGATTCCCCGCTCCTCGACATGGCTGTGAAGGCGTTTAGGTAGAGGTGAGGGTGGACTTAACTTCCCAGGGGCCCACCAGTCTCCCCAAGGAGGTTAGGGTCCTCTTTATCCCTCCGCTTCAGTTTCTCTCCATCCCTAATTTAGGATTAGGTAACCCGGGATCTAAAAGGCATGAGATTCTCAGGAGACGAGAGTTTACTCACCCCCTCCGTTTCCAATCGAAGCCTGGGGACCACTCCGAGGGAAGTGGCGAGAGCCTGAGCGCGCACCCGGTACACTGCAGCCAGCTCCAGAGACGCGGGGGGCGATGTCCAGGGCGTGGGCTGGTTCCGGGGCTCTGGGGGTGTCTGCGTTCCACAAAAGGCTTGAGGCGGCGTCCAAAGGGCCACATCAGGGGCTCTTCCTTGAGAGAGCTGCGGGGGCGACTGCATCCCGGGGCAGTAAGGGGGTGTCAGCCAGGGTCCCATGTCGGGGACCCTGCTCCCCAGGCGCTCGGGTGCCGCTAGGGCCTCAGGGCGGACGGGCGGGGACCCGCAGGACACCGCGACACCGGCGGCCGAGCCGGAGCAGCAGCCTCGCCTCTGCGCCTCCGCGGAGCCGCCGTCGGGGCACAGCGCGCAGCCCCGAGGGGGCGCCGCGACACTGCACTGCCGGCGCCGGCGCTGCAGGCTGTCCTCGCTGAGGCCCAGCACGGCCGACAGGTGTCCGATGTAGCGGATGGCCAGGCGCAGCGTCTCGATCTTGGTCAGGCTCTGGCCGGCGGGCGCCACGGACGGAGGCAGGAAGCGGCGCAGCTCGTGGAGGGCGCGGGCGAGCGTGCGCATGCGCAGCTTCTCGCGCTCGCTGGCGCTTTGCCGCTGCCCGCCTGCTGGCCGGGTGCGCGCTCGGCTGGGCGCCGTCGAGGTGGCCTCTGCGGCGCCTGGGGCTGCGGGCACGGGCTGCGAGGGCCTGCGGGCACGGTCGCAGGGGCATGAGCCCGAGGAATCCGAGGAGGAGGAGGCCGGGGACGTGGAATCCGAGTGGCCGACCCAGCCCCAGCCCTGAGGGAAGATCCAGTGCTCGTGGCCGAGGAGGCTCTGCAGAGGAGGGGACTGGGCCATGGCCGGGGCTGGCTGCGGGCTCCTCGAGGCAGGCCGGGCCGGCCACCTCCAGGACTGAGCTTTTATTCGGACCGAAGGTGCGAGGTGGACCCCCGCCAGGTTGCAGAGAGGTGTCAAAACCCACAGAGCCCAGGGAAGGTCTGGGCAGGGGGGGCCCTGGGAAAGCGGGCCCATTTGCGGAGGTGTGGATTCTGACTCCTCTGGGGGGCTCTAATGGAGGTCCCTGCTGCCGGGGCAAGTGTGGGAGGAACAATTCGCATCTGGATGGAGCCGCGAAGCTTCTCACCGTGTTCCCACCCACCCCGCCTCGTCCACTGCTCCGGTGCGTGCCCGGACCCTGACAGTGGCGGGCAGTGGCGCCGTCTGGGGGCGGCCAGGCAGTCCCTCAAATGACTCATGGACCCCTGCAAAGAGTGGCCGCCTCCCTCATCACCACCCTCCGGGAGGCTGTGCCCAGTAACTCCCACCCAAGTGCCTAAAATTGTGCGGGGTAAGGCGTCAAGATAAACGCCGCGGGACTTGCTCACAGTGATGGCGGGAGAGGGGGTTGGGGAAAGGAGCGGAGGTCCAGGTGGACCCTTCCTGGGTTCCCAGAACCCGCACTTGCTGCTTCGCTGAGTGATACCGAGAAGGTCATCTCACTGTCCACAGTTTCTTTCCCTGAAAAATAGGACAGAGCCAGCAGCCCAGAGAAGAGACATGGAGCGTAGTGGGTGATGAAAATGAGGGAGGGTGGGCCCCCAGGTGGGCCTGAATCAGATCCTCCTTATTTGCTGTGTGACCTTGGAGAGTTCATTTAACTCCTCTGAGGCTCATCCTCATGACAGTAATAACATAAAATACCTACCACCTAGGATGATTGCTGGTGCTAAATGGAACCATCTATGGGACCACTTAGTAGAAGCCTGGCAAGTGGGCTAAATGTTTGCTACTATCATTTTCTAAAGAAAGTATCAATATTTATGTCTCAAGATGCTTGTGGGCATTAACCATTTAATTCATATTTGTTTAGCAACTGGTGAATGTCAGGCATGCCAGAGTGAACAAGAGAGTTGTGGTCTCTGCTGTCAAGGGATTTCAGTCATGGGGAGATATGTCAGCATATAATTAGTAGCTCTACTGCTAGCTCCCTGTGTGTCCTTGGGCAGCTCTGAGCCTGAGTGCTTAAAACAGGAGTAATAATTATACTATCTGCTCACAGGACTGTTTTTACAGTCTTATAGTATAACCTTTGACACAGTAAAGTTTAAAAGTGCCCACTCCTCAGCAATAATTGCAGTTTAAAGGAGGTGTCAGTGTTCTTCATATCTTCCGAGAATAGGCTGAAATCCAAGGCTAAAGGCCAAGTGAGGACCAGGAATGGTTGAGGTCTGGCCACAGAGGCAGAGAGGTCACAGCTGGGCCTTGAACCATGATTAGGACATCTGTAGGGAGAGAGCCAGGTAGGTAGAGAGCATTCTGAATATGGGAACTGCATAAGCAGAGGCCTGGCAGGGGGACTTCCCAGTGTGCTTCGGTGTGCCAAGATGGTGTGAAGAGCACAAGCTCACCTTGGCTGGGGCCATGCTAAGAAGGTGGATTTTACTCCTAAGGCAAGGGGGAGCCAAGTGACTTTTGAGCAGAAGTGTGACAAAAAAAAAAAAAAACAAAACTCATCATTCAATAACTAAAAGTTAATGTGATGATGTTTCAAGAGTAGTCTAACTTGCACCAGCCTAAAGTAATAAATGGCCTTGTGGTATTTTTGTGACTGTTTAAAAATTAACTTTTACTTACACCAATTATATAACAATATGTTCTCTGTATAAGAAATGGAAACAAAGCTGGAGTCCCTGTAACCGCTCCCCAAGGGTCATGTGTCCTTCTGGACTTGGTCCCTGTGCACTCCCAGAAACATTTGTATCCTTAGAAAACATATGGTATGAATGAGATAACATTATGGTAAGTTGTCTGTAATTTGCTTTTTCTCATTCAGCAGTGTATCTTAGAGCCTTCCATGTCAGGACGTGTTTAGCTGACTTATAGTTGGTCTTAGTTGATTTAATTTTAACTGGAAAAAAAAATAATGATAGGAGGTGCAGATAAACCTTCAATGATGAAATTATATCACTTTCTCCTCAGAACTTCATTCTTTAAATATTGGAGAAAATATGTCCAAGTTACTACTCTATGATGAAATAATAATTGATATTGAAAATAAGATTGGTCAGGGCACCTGTTTTTAGTTTACTATAAATAATGAGGGCACATAATTAATTTGTCCATCACACAAAAAGAAGGTGGAATCAATCAACAATGGCCTTGATTTCAAACAGGAAGGAAGCAATTAGTTATGCAATGTTTCATGATTTAAAAGGGTTTAAACCAAGGTTAAAAATAATAATCCTGGGTACTTCCCTGGTGGTCCAGTGGTTATGACTCCTTGTTTCCAAGGCAGGGGGCATGAGTTCAATCCCTGGTTGAGGAGCTAAGATCTCACATGCTGCATGGTGCAGCCAAATAATAATAATAATAATTTAAAAAATAATCCTTTTTTCTAAGGAGAGGGAGATTTAGAAAATAGTCAATCCTACACTTTTAAGGATTAAAATAATGGCAAATCATTATTTATCCAAGGCTGTACAATAATACTTTAAAGATCTTGACATACACTATCAGGAAATTTATGTAGATATAACTGACAGTTATAAACCGGATTCATCAGGTTTCATGTATATTTCTTGATCTGGATTCTGGAGTGTCAAATTGAGGTGCTGTTGATATTGAGTGCTCCAACTCACCTCTTTTCACTGCAATATAGTATTCATAGCATGCTCACACCATAGTCAGTCTCTTTTAAGGCACCTTTGGTGTGTTTTTAGCTTTTGCCAAAGAGTGCTGCTTTGCACAGGCAACTAGGTATGGAGTGGTGGAGTGGCCTTGTGATTCCCAGGAAGGAACAAGCCTGGAGGGATCTCCTGTGAGAGCACTTGGTGAACTAGGGGAATTCACCATTGGCAGAGCCCTGCGTACTGTCGTTTCCTCTCTAGCATAGCCTGGCTTCCTTCTGTTTTAGTTTGAGTTAGTCCTAGAGCCCAGGCCTCAGGCTGACTGTGGGATGGCAGAGCCTAAGTTCTGGGAGGTGAGGCCCTGGAGCTGGTCTGCTGTGGCCCCTGGCTCTTCGCTGGGCCCCTCAGCCAGGCTCCGGGAGCACAGGGGCACACTGCTGGCCCCACTCAGCGTTGAGAGGCAGTGTGGTTTAGTGATTAGGAGCCTGGACTGTAGAATCAGATAGACCTAGGTTTAGAGTCCAGGCTTCATCCTTTCTCAGCTGTCAGAACTTGAGCAACTTAACCTCAGTTTTATTGTCTATTAAGTGGGGATTCTCATTTCCAGGGCAATTGTTGGTGCAAAAGCAAGATAATGCATGTCTGGGGACTTTCCTAGAGATCCAGTGGTTAGGACACTGTGCTTCCAACATCACAGGCGTGGGTTCAGTCCCTGGTCGGGGAAGTAGGATCCAGCATGCACCACGGTGTGGCCAAAAAATAAATAAAAAATAATAAACGTTAAAAAAAAAATCTGTTCAATCAGTCGTGTCTGACTCTTTGTGACCCCTTGGACTGCAGCACACCAGGCTTCCCTGTCCTTCACCATCTCCCAGTTTGCTCAAGCTCATATCCTTTGAGTCAGCAATGCTGTCCAACCATCTCATCCTCTGTCGTCCCCTTCTCTTGCCCTCAATCTTTCCCAGCATCAGAGTCTTTTCCAGTGAATCAGCTCTTCTCATTGGGTAGCCAAAGTACTGAAGCTTCAGCTTAAGCATCAGTCCTTCCAATGAATATTCAGGACTGTTTTCCTTTAGGATTGACTGGTTTGATCTCCTTGCAGTCCAAGAGACTCTCAAGAGTCTTCTCCAACACCACACTTCAAAAGCATCAATTCTTTGACACTCAGCTTTCTTTATGGTCCAACTCACATCCGTAAATGACTACTGGAAAAACCATAGCTTTGGTTATATGGACCTTTGTGGGCAAAGCGATGCCTCTGCTTTTTAATATGCTGTCCAGTACTCTTGCCCGGAAAATCCCATGGACGGAGGAGCCTGGTGGGCTACAGTCCATGGGGTCGCAAAGAGTCGGACACAACTGAGAGACTTCACTAGGTTTGTCATAGCTTTTCTTCCAAGGAATCACTGTCTTTTAATTCCGTGGCTGCAGTCACCATGTGCAGTGATTTTGGAGCCCAAGAAAATAGTCTCTCACTGTTTCCATTTTTCCCCATCTATTTGCCGTGAAGTGATGGGACTCCTTAAAAGGAAAAGGTAATGTATGTCATCACTACCATGTCACAGAGCCTTTGTTTATAAGTCTTTCTTATAGCAAGTTCGAGGCAGCAGAATGAAGTGGGTTAAGGACGAGATTGCATTGTGGTAAGACGGCTGACAGCTTCATCCGTGGCCCCAGAAGATAGTTCCTTCCTCCCTCGCTCTAGCACCAAGCCTTGGGCCTCCTGCCCTAAACCCCTCCTCCAACTTCAGCCTGTATTCTCCATGGATCCAGGATGGGGTTTGTCCTCAGCAGGGCACTCCAGCTCCTGGCCTGTGGCAGGGCTCACCAGTGCTGCAGGGCAGAGGCAATGGAAGAGTTCTAGGTGTTGGAGCTGGAACCAGAGCCAACTGGCCCAACCAAGGCCAGAAAGCGGAAAATCTGAATCAGCTTCTCCTGGTGGACTGGGTCCTGGCCCAGGTGTTTCCCACTTGCTCTCTGGCCCTGAGACTCTCAAGCATTCTTCCTTGTGTGCTTGAAGCAGCCCCGGGTGGTGCGTGAACAAGCGAGGTCTCGCCCCCATCCCCCAGGGGCTTCCAGCTGGGCAGTCTCCATTTCTCGTTCATTTGACTTGCCTGGTGAAAGGAGGGATATCTATGGCTGTGTGCTGTTAGATAAGGTGATTAACTTTTGAGCCTCAGCATGATAGTGACACCAGTTTCACCCCCTTCCTTCCTATGATAGGAGGAGGTGGTAGCTAGATCAGGGAACCATGGTCAGTAGAATGTTCACTAGTGTGGCAGACTCTTCTGGTTGTCCACACACTGTCTGTTATTGCCTCTATTCTTCTTTCTTCTTTAATAACAGGGCTCTGTATTATGGAGGGTAATGTGCCCAACTGAAAACTACATTTCCTAGCCTCTCTCGCAGATGGAATCATCAATGAAATGTTAGTAGAAATATTGTACGGGGTTTCTAGGAAAGCTTTTTAAAGCAGAGAGATACACTCCTCTGACTCTTACTCTCTTATATTGTCATCCTGGAAAATTTAAGTGATGGCTGGCACTTCAGCAGCTTTTTTGTGACCCTCAAGCAATCTCAAGGACAAAAGTCACATCTAAGGAAAGCCTTCCTCAGTGATCAGTGCAAATGAATAGAGGAAAACAATAGAATGGGGAAAGCTAGAGATCTCTTCAAGAAAATTAGAACTACCAAGGGAACATTTCATGCTAAGATGGGCACAATAAAGGACAGAAATGGTATGGACCTAACAGAAGCAGAAGATATTAAGAGGAGGTGGCAAGAATACACAGAAGAACTATATAAAAAAGATCATCATGACCCAGATAACTACGACGGTGTGATCACTCACCTAATGTCAGATATCCTGGAATTTGAAATCAAGTGGGCCTTAGGAAACATCACTACGAACAAAGCTAGTGGAGGTGATGGAATTCCAGTTGAGCTATTTCAAATCCTAAAAGATGATGCTGTGAAAGTGCTGCACCCAATATGCCAGCAAATTTGGAAAGCTCAGCAGTGGCCACAGGACTGGAAAAGTCAGTTTTCATTCCAATCCGAAAGAAGGGCATTGCCAACAAATGTTCAGACTACTGCACAGTTGCACTCTTCTCACACGCTGGTAAAGTAATGCTCAAAATTCTCCAAGCCAGGCTTCAGCAATACATGAACCATTAACTTCCATATGTTCAAGCTGGTTTTAGAAAAGGCAGAGGAACCAGAGATCAAATTGCCAACATCCGTTGGATCATTGAAAAAGCAAGAGAGTTCCAGAAAAACATCTACTTCTGCTTTATTGACTATGCCAAAGCCTTTGACTGTGTGAATCACAACAAACTGTGGCAAATTCTGAAAGAGACAGGAATACCAGATCGCCTGACCTGCCTTCGTAAGAAATCTATATGCAGGTCAAGAAGCAACAGATAGAACTGGACATGGAACAACAGACTGGTTCCAAATTGGGAAAGGAGTACGTCAAGGCTGTATATTGTCACCCTGCTTATTTAACTTATATGCAGAGTACATCATGAGAAACACTGGGTGAGATGAAGCACAAGCTGGAATCAAGATTGCTGGGAGAAATATCAATACCTCAGATACACAGATAACACCATCCTTATGTCTAGAAGAAGAACTAAAGAGCCTCTTGATGAAAGTGAAAGAGGAGAGTGAAAAAGTTAGCTTAAAACTCAACATTCAGAAAACTAAGATCATGGTATCCAGTCCTATCACTTCATGGCAAATACATGGGGAAACAATGGAAACAGTGACAGATTTTATTTTGGGGGGCTTCCAAATCACTGCAGATGGTGACTGCAGCTATGAAATTAAAAGACATTTGCTCCTTGGAAGGAAAGCTATGATCAACTTAGACAGCATATTAAAAAGCAGAGACATTACTTTGCCAATAAAGGTCTGTCTAGTTAAAGCTCTGGTTTTTCCAGTAGTCATGTATGGATGTGAGAGATGGATTATAAAGAAAGCTGAGCACCAAAGAATTGATGCTTTTGAACTGTGGTGTTGAAGACCCTTGAGAGTCCCTTGGACTGCAAGGAAATCTAACCAGTCCATCCTAAAGGAAATCAGTCCTGAATATTCATTGGAAGGACTGATGCTGAAGCTGAAACTCCAATACTTTGGCCACTTGATGTGAAGAACTGAGTCATTTAAAAAGACACTGATGCTGGGAAAGATTGAAGGCAGGAGGGGATGACAATTCAAAGATTGAAAAAGGGGATGACAGAGGATGAGATGGTTGGATGGCATCACCGACTCAATAGACATGAGTTTGAGTAAGCTCTGGGAGTTGGTAATGGATAGGGAAACCTGGCGTGCTGCTGTCCATAGGGTCACAAAGAGTCGGACACGACTGAGCAACTGAACTGAACTGAAAGAGATTCTGTTAGGCTGGAATGACTCATGGGATCTAATTACTAATAAGGTGGAATCAACAGAGCCCTATGTACCCTCCTTTTAAGTTCAGGGTCAGGAGGCATCGTGTAACCAGCAGCAACTGTGAAACAGGCATGGTTGGTCATTGCTTTCCAGGCGCCAAGGGTATGAAAAATGTGATTCCGTTCCTGTTTTCAAGAAAAAGGGGATCTTTAATCAAGGAGAATGAGATGATTTAGATAGCATCACCAACTCAATGGACATGAATCTGAGCAAACTCTGGGAGACAGTGAAGGACAGGGAAGCCTGGCGTGCGGCAGTCCATAGGGTCACAAAGAGTCAGACACGACTTAGCAACTGAACAATGACAGCCCTGCTCCCAGAGGCGGTGGTCTCTTATCGCCTACGTGGGGTAAGTGGCCACACCTGGGGGCCACAGTTTATGAGGGCAGGGTACAAACCTAGCTCAGGGGAGGGAGCTTAGTGAGGGGGTGTGACTCTGGGTCACCAGAGAAATAGTTGAAGGGCTCGGGGATGTTTCATGCAAAAAGGAAACACAGGGGTTGTGAGCATCATCTCCAGGTGCTGGAGAAATACTCCAGGGAGAGTCTGAAGGACTTTCTAGATCACAGGGGCTGTCTTGGGGGGGAGTGAGTGGCCTATTCATGGAGGTAATCAAGAAGAGGCCAGACGAAGGGACTTCCCTGGTGGTCCAGTGGCTAAAACTCCATGCTCCCAAAGCAGGGGGCGCAGGTTCAATCTCTGGTTGGGGAAGTAGATCCCATATAATGCAACTAAGAGTTCACATACCGCAACTGAAGACCCTGTGTGCTGCAATTAAGACCTGGTGCAGCCAAATAAGTAAATTATGTGTGTGTGTGTGTGTGCGTGTGTGTGTGTGTGTGTGTGTGTGTATTTTTAAAGAGGCTGGAAGAGTACACATAGGAGCTGGAGGGGATGGCTGCTACTGCTTCTGCCAACACTGACCAAAAGTACCATAAAACTGAGGCCAAGAATCCGCAGCTGTCCTCTCAGGGCCCTGGGCAGTCTCAGGGCCAGGGAGCCGTGGGAGACCTGGCTTCAGGACATCTTGGGCAGGGGGAGGGCAGAGCGAGGCCTCACAAGCGTTTCAGCACTCGTGACACTCCTACCCTTGCTCTTCTCTGTGCCTGCGGCTTGGGCTCAGCTGGGCCTGCTCTCAGGGCCGGCACCACAAGGCCCTGAGTCAGCTGCGCTCACTCGTGTAGCACCAGTCAGCCGGGCGCAGAGGGGCAGGCCGCGTCCCCGTCAACACTCCGATTATAAGTGTTAGTAGTTCAGTCGTGTCTGACTCTTTGTGACCCACCGACTGCAGCCTGCCAGGCTCCTCTGTGCATGCAATTCTCCAGGCAAGAATACTGGAGTGGGTTGCCACGCCCTCCTCCAGGGGATCTTCCTGACCCAGGGATCGAACCTGCGTCTCTTATGTCTGCTGCATTGGCAGGCAGGTGGGTTCTTTACCACTAGAGGCACCTGAGGCCCCTGTGGCATCATCCCCTGATTGATGCCCCAGACCCTGGTCAGAGGAGAAGCGCAGAGAGGCCCAGCTTGGAGTCAGAGTGTGTTTTAGCTCCAGCCCTGCGACGGGCTGGGGCAGGCCATGCCTCCGGTCGGCCTGTGTTTGCTCGGTGGCTCAGCGCAGACCCCAGCCCTGCTCCCAGAAGCTCTCCACCTGCTCCTTCTCCCTGGGCAGGCGGGGCGGGGCCCTGGGGAACAGGCCCGGGCCCTGGAGCTGGTTGCAGGGCTGGCCTCTGCCCCTCAAGTCTTCTTCCCTCCTGCGTCCCTTCCCAGCCCTGGGGTGGCCAGGCAGTGGGAACGTGGGGGTGTGGGGCAGGGAGGCAGGCTGCTGGGGGCTGCAGGGGCTGCCGTGTGGTATTCTCATTACCAGCCAGCGCGAGGGCCGGCCTGGCCTCCCCCTTGGCCACGGTGGCTGCCTTCACACCTCCTGTTGCCTGTTGACACAAGGCCGCCTCCTCCGGGGCAGAAGGTGTCGACTTGGGAACCAGAGTGTGCAGGGGCCTCCAAAACAGCCCGGCAGCAGGTCCCCTTAGAAACCCCAGAAAGCACTTCGGGGGTAGGGGCGGGAGGCCACAGGCCCCCTTGTGGGAGGCTCAGGGTAAGGGCAGAGCCTGTGTCCCTGGGTTGGTGGCGAGGTGGGGGTGATATCCAGGAGTCTACGTGTGCCCCTTGCTCGCTCCAGGAGCCCTGAGTATCCAGCCCAGAACCCTGGACACTCTCCTCCCGTGGCTCCTGGGATGGGCGTGTGACTCTGGGCATAGCCAGGGAAGCCCAATGACCAGGCCCTGCCAGGCAGAGCACCATCAGTGTCCCCCAGGGGCGCCCAGAGGCTGACAGCCACCCGGGAAGGGCATGGAGCAGCCCTGGGCACTGTACTCACCCCGACCGGGCCTGAGCACTTCCACACCCCACAGTGCCCAGCGTTGCCCACAGAATTCTGTTCAGTGCTCAAACCCCAGGCCTGACAACCTGCTATTCCCTGTCTTGCTGAGTGGGGAAATTGGGCCCAGAGAGGCCCCTTCCTTTGCTTTAGGGCATCCCAGAACCAGAATTCAAACCCATAAAGGCCATGCACACCCCCATGAGGAAACATCGTTGCTGACCAGGGGGCTGAGACTCAGGGTGGTGGGGGTTGGGGGAGGTGGTCGAGTCTCTGCTGCTCTCTGGGAGCTGAGAGTTGGAGGAGGAGAAAGACGAGTTCGCTCCAAGAGTCTGTGGAGGCCTGATGTGCTGGGAGGCCATGGGTGACAGAGAGGTGCTACCTGGCCAGGTGATCAGGGCGGTCCCGGTCCCGGGAGGAAGGGAGGGCCCTGAAATTGTGGATTTTCTCCAGGTGGGGGTGGGGTCTTCCTGGCCAAGGGGAAAGGTGTGAGCCTGTCTGGAAGCAGGGACGCTCAGGGGTAATTGGGGCGATGCCAAGCCGTCTGGAGCCCTGGGACAGAGGTGGGGAGGCTGGGAGGGGTGTGGACAAGAAAGTGGGAGCCAGGTGGGGTTGGAAAGTCCTGCTGAGTGAAGAGTTTGAACTCTTGGGGAGGCAGTGAGATTGCACAGAAATTCTGAGGAGGAGGAGGGGTTGGAAGGTAAAGAGATGGAGACAGGAAACAGGAGACTGCGGTTACATGAGGGCAAAGGCTGTCTAAATTGGCTACAGGCAGGGGCCCTGGGAGTGGGCCAAGGATACCATAGGAGGTAATGTGGGAAAAGATGGCTGGGGGTGCATGGGAGAGGCTGGGGCCACAGGCATCCAGGGAGTGCCCAGCAGGCTGAGGGCAGGGAGGTGCACGCCATGTTCTTTCTCCAACAAGAAGGGTAGGCCAGGAGGCTGGTGTGGAAGGGCCTGCAGAGGCCCCAGGGTGGCCTGGTCCAGCTCCTGGGGCAACAAGTCTCGGCAGAGACGGCTCAAGCCTAGGGCCAGCCATGCTTGGGCTCAGTGCTCACCTTTTAGCCTCAGTCTCCTCATCTATGAACTGGGTGTCCTTGCTGGGAGGATTAGATATAGCATCATATGTTCATCATGGGGGACTCCACGAGTATTGCCTGCCTGTCCTGCTGGAGAGGAGAGGCCATCTGTGGTCTTGCAGCTCTTGGGAGGGACAAAGTGGGAGAAGGAGAGGCACTAACTTCTGCAGGCTCTGCAAAGGGAGAGCCAGCCGCCCCAGCCTGATTACCGAAAGCCTTAAGGGGGCCTAGGTCCACCATCTCTGCTACCGGAATGCAAACAACCGAGGCAAAGGGGTTGCGAAGTCTTTTTTCCTTCCCTCCCTTCCTTTTCTTTCTTTTCTAATTTGTCAAACCAATAATAATCATTACAGAGAAGTGAGACTCGGGCTTCCCTAGTGGCTCAGGGGTAAGGAACCCGTCTAATTCAGGAGACGAGGGTTCAACCCCTGGGTCAGGAAGATCCCCTGGAGAAGGAAATGGCAACCCAGTAGAGTATTCTTGCCTGAAGGACCCCATGGACAGAGGAGCCTGGTGGGCTACAGTCCATGGAGTCGCAAAGAGTCAGACATGACTTAGCGACTAAACATCAAGAAAGTATAGACAATCAAAATTAAGGGAATTTTAAAGCCCCCACTTCCATCTACCCAGAGAGGACCAGGGTCACACTTAGTCTATATCTCTGCATCCTAACCTTTTCTAAGCATCCCTACAAATACAGAACATGGAGATGGAACCATTAAGGGAGCATACTGAGTTCTTTGGGCTTCCCAAGTGGCACAGAGGTAAAGAATCAACCTGCTAATGCAGGAGACACAAGAGATGTCGGTTCAACCCCTGGGTTGGGAAGATCCCCTGGAGTAGGAAATGGCAACCCATACAGTATTGTCCTTTGGTGTGTCTGGCTTATATCACAGTGTAATCAAGGTTCATCTGCAGGGTAGCATGTGGCCAAGCTTCATTCCTTCTTACGGTCGGATAATATCCCATTTTACATTTATACCACATTTTGTTCACTCATCACTTGATAGACATTTGGGCTGTTTCCACCTTTCAGGTATTATGAACAATGCTGCGATGAACGTTGGCAGACAAACAGCTATTTTAGCCTCTGCTTCCAGTTCCTTTGGCTGTATAAAGTGCATGTTGTTTTGTGACCAACTTCTCTCACTAATGCATTAATAACTTTCAAAAAATTGGAGTATAATTGCTTTACTATGTTGTGTTAGTTTCTGCTGTACAACAAAGTGAACGGGTATATGTATATATATAACCCTCCCTCGCGGACCTCCCCCCCGACCCCCTCACCCACCCATCCAGCTCATCACAGAGCACTGAGCTGAGCTTCCTGTGTTACACAGTGTGTGAATAACCTTTTCTAGATCACTAGATCTATTTCTGCAATGAGATTTTAAAGTACTCCCTGGTGTGACAGTAACTGTTTAGGTGACACATTTTCTAGGATATACTGAGATGCCTCCAAGTTTTGCACATAGGTATATATCCATATACCTATACTTTTAAACTGCACGTGTCACATGTGAATGCCAACTCCTTGTAAAAATTTTAAACCTTATAGATATGATCTCTTTATATCAGCCCTCAGAACCCAGCCCTGCCCCACCCGCATGCCAGATAAGCCCTAGATCTTAGCCTTGGTGAGTGTGCATTTACGCACACACATGCTGTGGACCCTTACAAAATGCACAGTAGGGGTTGGTTTTTAGATTTTTGTTCTCTTTTGCTTTTCCTTATATCAATCAAGTCACACGGAAGGGGTTTTCCTGCAGTTTGGATCTGTCACTCAGCAGCAAGTCTTCACTTGCACCTTTAATCTTTTCTTATCAGGATGAATTCCCCATCAGGGAAATCGCTGGGCAAAGGGCATGCTGAGGCTGTTCTGAAGCCTGGGGCCAGCCTTGGGGAGGGTCGGTGAAGGGGCAGAGGTGGGGTTTGTCAAGGTCAACCTGGTTGTGGGAGGCAAGCAACAGGTGTCAGCACTCCTGGGGGCCTCCGCCAGACTGGCCGCCCATGCTGGGTGCTGACTGTGCACTCCCAGGGCCTGGGGTGAGGCATGATCTCCAAGGGTGAAGGAAATTCCTGGGCTCTGCCAAAGGCTAGACTTGGATTTCTCTTGGTGGGTTTATTCTACCCTCTGCTGCTGCTGCTAAGTCGCTTCAGTTGTGTACAACTCTGTGCAACCCCATAGACGGCAGCCCACCAGGCTCCCCCGTCCCTGGGATTC
Source organism: Oryx dammah (assembly GCF_014754425.2). Lineage (NCBI taxonomy): Eukaryota > Metazoa > Chordata > Mammalia > Artiodactyla > Bovidae > Oryx > Oryx dammah. The sequence goes on from NW_024070200.1 coordinate 47,852,805, forward strand.
TCCAGGCAAGAACACTGGAGTGGGTTGCCATTTTCTTCTCCAATGCATGAAAGTGAAAAGTCAAAGTGAGGTCATTCAGTCGTGTCCGACTCTGCGACCCCATGGACTGTAGCCTACCAGGCTTTTCCATCCATGGGATTTTCCAGGCAAGAGTACTGGAGTGGGATGCCATCGCCTTCTCCGTATCCTACCCTCAGTAGGCACATAATCAGTACTGACCATGTAAGACCCTTCTTCTGTTTATAATCTGGTCAACTTAAGCCCTGCCTTCCCATGTGGTGCTAGCAGTAAAGGCAGGTTCTTTGCAAGAGACATAAGAGACGCAAGTTCTATCCCTGGGTTGGGAAGATCTCCTGGAGGAGGGCCTGGCAACCCACCCCAGTATTCTTGCCTAAAAAATCCCATGGATTGAGGAGTTTGGAGGGCTACAGTCCATAGGATTGCAAAGAGACCTGACTAAAGCGACTTGGCCTGCATGCACGCAACTTAAGTTTTATCCCCGCCCCCTACATGTTCTCCACTCGGTTCAGGGCTGTTTCCCAGTCTCTGACAAAGGATCCTATGCTCAGAAGCTCTTCACTTCCCCAGACCTTACCCAGACATTGCAGCCCACTCCCAGGAGCCCCCATTCTGCTCTATATTAGGTCTGAAGTTAGATACCCCAGGAGAAGGGAGGTGATGTGCTCCTTCCCCAGCCCTTGGGAAGGACAACCTGGAGCTGACTGAGGCCCAGAGCCACCCAGTGACTTGGCTGGAGCCTCACCATTGTCCTGGCTCCTTACTGTTCTGCTGTGCAGTCTCCCAGAGCAGGCATGGGGTTAGAAGAAGCCAGAATCCTGTGTATCCTGCCTGGAGGAAGTGCCATCTTGTGCTTTCTGCAGGTACTGGTGCTGGATGTGCCCAAAGTTGGCCACTGAGCTGGGCCTGTAAATCCTTAGGGGGAGCTGGTGAGCCTAGAGTTTTGGTCAGCTCATGGTCTGATTGCTTTCAACCTCTGCTTCCAGGGGTATGTATGGAAGGTAGGGAGACTTGAGCCTGTCTGCCTTCTCCTCATTCCTATGGGTTCCATCTTGCTTTACCTTTCTGCATACAGGTGTATGTTTTTCCCAGTGGACAGATAAGCAAATTGGGGTCTAGAGAGAACAAATGGACTTTCTGGGGTCACATAGCCCATCACACTGGCACGAAGTCAGCCTCACCCATTTCTTAAGCCAGCCTCAGCGTCTCTGACATATCTGCTTAGCTCCCAGTGCCCACCACCTCCACCCAGCACTGGCCCTGGCCCCAGAAAAACAAATAAAGTCTTTTCTGACAATGCCAGGAGGTCCGCCCAGCCCAGATCCCAAGATCCCAGGTAGCTGGGCAGCGCCCTCTGCTGTCTGTGGCTGGGAATGCAAGGACACTGGACACCCAGGTGCAGCTCTCTGGCTTGAGACAATGCTTTGCAACCAAGGCATGCAGTCTCCCAGGACATCTCAGCAGGTAGTTGGGAGTCCTTGCTCCATTTTACAGCTATACTAACTGAGGGGCCATGTGACAAGTTTCCCTGTATTCACATGTCTGCATCTTTGCTTTGGGCTGGTTCAGCTACTTACTTCACCCCGTTCATGCCCAGTTTCCCCATGTTTCACTATAAGGCTCAGACCTTCCTCCACTTACCCAGATGAAGTGAAGAAGCATGGATGTGACACCTCTAAGGGGAGAGACACGATCTACTTTCCCTGCCTTCTCAGCCTGGCCCGGCTCCCAGAACTGGCACTTCCTCCCCAGCCTTACCCGGAATCTGACAGATCTCTCTCCTTTCTTCCCACCCCCTCCCTCCTCATCGCCCCTCTGCCTCCTTCCTGTGACTTTCACTGGCTGTGCATTCCAGCTGATCCATGACCAAGATAATCAGATTATCATGGGTCCAGAATAATCTATTCCATATGGCTTGCCAAGCCAGTGGCTCCGGGAGCTAAAGGTGTGAGGGGAGGGTGGTGATCTCAGTTGGAAGGGGCTTCCTGGGAGCCTTGGGGGCCTTCACTGGGAGCTGATGGGGAAGGAGGGAGGTGGAGGGGAAGCTGGGAGCCTTCCTGCTGGGCCCTCTGATGGCTCTGGGCTCCAGGCGGCTGCAGCCCCACCTCCAACACAAGCACGGCCTCATCTGTCCATGACACAGTGGAGTGCATGGTGGGGGCTGAGCCCTCCCCATGCCTCTTCCACTCTCTGGATTCGGGGGGCTCACTGTAGGGCACGGCTTCCCAAAAATGGCTGAGCTTCATCGTTCTCAGGACATTTCACTTTACATACCCGGAATCTCCTCCAGGGATTCTGGCTCAAGCAGGTCCAGGGTGGATCTGGAAATGCTTTACATTTTTAACCTCTCAACAGATCCAGGTGACTTGTAGCGAGGTTTCAGGGGGCCTTGAGGACTAGGGGGCACCGCCCCCTCTTCCTGCACCCTCATTCTTGAGGCGGCCCTCCAGGAATAAGGAGCCACTGGAGGTTTCCAGAGAAGACAGGGGAGCTGGTGGGAGGACAGGACACTCGCTTGGGTCCCAAACAGCACCAGATGGACCCTGGCTCTGCCCCTACTGGCCATGTGACATAGGTCCACCCCCTGCGCCTCCATTTCCTTAACTACCAGGTGAAGCAGTGACATCCACATCACAGCGCGCCTGTGAGCTGGGATCCGGCAGAGGCCAGGCCCCAAGTGACAGCAGGGACATGCATGAGGCGCTGCTGGAAGTATGGTCTGTGCAGGATGATTTGACGCCCTTGCAACCTCAGCACAGCAGCTATGATTCATGGAAGGGATGGAGACTGAGTTACCCAAGTGACACAGGTGGTACGTGGCAGAAGAGGGATTCGATTCTAAGCTACACGCCTAGGAGGGGTGTCCTAGGCTGCCTAAAGGTGGGGCTTCATGAACAGCAATTACTCTCCTTGAAAGAGCCTTTCTCTCAGACTTGTGCCGAGGTATGGTGGGAAGATCCCCGGCAACAGGGAACACCCAAATTAGGAGCCTCCCAGGAGGTGTCCCTGCTGATGCTAAACAGGCTGGCGGTAGGAGAGCCGCTTCCTTCTCCTGGGGCCTCTGGCTCCGGCGGCGTTGGGATTAGGGACTGCGAGGGGAAGACTGACATTGCACCTTTGATTAGCACTCTCCTGTCAGAGGGGCTGGCGGGGGAAATGAGGGCACTGAGGCTGGGAGGTGGGAGGGGGCAGCGCCCAGGATCCAGGCTCGACCTGAGGCAGCCGGCTGGCTCCTAGAAGGAAGGCTGAGACCCAGGCCCCAGCCCAAGGGGGTGCTGCCCTGTCCTGCCTGCCCCCACCCTGGCCGAGGACCCGCTGAACTCTCACCTCCGCTCAGTGGGGCTGCCCCAAGGCCTCATTTCCCAGCCTTACACGTTGGCAGGGGAAGGCAGGCTCGGGCCGGGGGAGCAGGAGCCACTGGTTCTGGCACTTGTCAAAACACAGGCCCCAGAGGTGTGAAGGCCTCAGCCCAGCGGGAGGGCGTGTGGGCCCTGCTGCCCGGAGAACTCATTAACTGGGGCAGCTCCCTAATGAACCCACCGGAGGGGCTGGCGATAAGAAGATCAAAGGTGCCAGAGGCATGCGGACCCGGGGAAGAGGGAGGCCAGCTGATGGGAGCCTGGAGAGCCCGGGCTCCGGCTTGGGGGTCTCTCCTTTCCCCTCACTTGGCTTCAGCAGACCCATAGCCTTGCACACACTGGGCCTTGAGGGGTCACGGGAGAGGGAGGGATTCCAGCTGGCACCTCCAATTTGTCAGCCTTGGAGCTGAAGATGGAAAGATGAAGATGGAAAGACTGGAGTTGGGGGCAGAACCACCCCGCCTCTCTCATGCCGTTTTTTTTTTGTGTGTGTGAGTTCTTGGCCTCCATGGACACCCCTGAATCCTTTTAACCCACTCTCAACCCTGACACCAGAGATCTTCCCATCACACGTCACACACAGTGTCCCTCTCTTGCTCCATAGCTTTCGGTGGTCCCCACGTAAGTGAGCAATGGATGTTAACTGGTGGCTCTTAGATTTGAGCATCCTCAGGGGCCAGAGCTGTGTTTTCAGGATCAGCAGTCTACCTCCCACACACATATGGCCCTTTGTTTAAAGAATGTCTAGTTGATTTTGTACTTAACAAAAATTCACTTTAAGAACATTGTTGCCCACAAACCTGTCATGATAGTTTCCCCTTGACTAGGAATTGGAGACCTCAGAGGCAGAAGAGTAAAGAGATTTGATATGCACTCTGTACTTATTCAACTTTTAATCATGTGCATGTATTAGATTTTCAAATAAATAATAATATAAGAATACAAGAAAAGGGTGGCTGATTTCCTAGGAGCTTTTGGTCATTCTGAAAGTGAAACTATCAGTCACTCAATCATGTCTGTGGGACCCCATGGACTGGAGCCCCCTAGGCTCCTAAATCCATGGGATCTCCAGGCAAGAATACTGGATCGGGTAGCCATTCCCTTTTCCAGGATATCTTCCCAACCCAGGGATCAAACCCTGGGTCTCCTGCATTGCAAGTGGATTCTTTACCGTCTGAGCCACCTGGGAAGCCTGGTCATTCTGAGTTTTCTCAATTATTAGCTACAAAGTGGAAATCAGAATTGTACGGGAATTGGAGGAATTTGTTGACATTCAGAGGTTGGCAACAGCATGCCCAGAGCCCCCTGGGATCCCACCCCTCCTACCTGACCAGCTTTGACTCTGCACCTCCTCCTACAACCTGTTTCCACTGTTTGTTAGCTCCAGTCAAGTGGGATTAAAGGGGGGTCTAATGCCAGGTTCTTGGCTTGGATCTAGAACCCCATCCATTGTGCAGGATCCAGACAGGGCAGAGCATGCTGACAGCTGCAGGCCTGGGAGGGTCCTCATAGGCCAGGCTCTCCTATGGAGCCAATGGGCCCTGTGGCTTGTGCCCATGGCATGGACTCTACCCCTTCTCTCCAGGGGTTGGTTGGCCCTGTCTCTCCTATATGTGATCATGGGCATAAGCGTCTGGGGCTGCTGGGACAGACTGCAGAGTAGGGGGTATAGAGGGCGTTAGAAGAGGCCAAGGGCAGTAGAAGAGAAAGGAGACAAGGGGAGAGGGGTGGTGGTGAGCAAAGATGCTCAGGAAGAAGGTACCAAGTCACTTGGCTTTCTTTGCTACAAACCAGCTCACCCGTGAGTCTCACAGAACTAGAAGCCTGGGGGACGCAAAACAGTAGACCTCTGAAAGAAACCCTAGACACCACTTCTTTGGAAGACATGATACCAGACACCAAATACTTCACAGTCCAGCTGGAGAGCAGACTTCCATGCTTGAAGGAGCTATTGTGACAACGTGTAAACTCAGACCCGAGGGGTCAGGCAGGCGATGCAGACACTCTGAGCTTTCCCATGTGGACAATCATGTTGTCCATAAATGGAGACAGTTTTATTTCTTCCTTTTCAATCCATATGCCTTTTATTTCTCTTTCCTTATTCCACAGGTGAGACCCCCACCTCCCAACATTGACAAGGTATTGGTAGGAGCCAACATCCTCGTCTTGTTCTGAGTTTTGAAGGAAATCTTTCAGTCTTTCCTTATTTAGTATGCTGTGAGCTGTAGGTTCCCTGAGGATGCCTTTCATCAGACTGAGAAAGTTCTCCTTTAGCTTAAATTTGTTGAGAAGTTTTATCATGAAGGGTTTTTTTTTTTTTTTTTTTTTTTGCCATGCTGTGGCTTGTGGGATCTTATTTCCTGACCAGGGATAGAACCTGGGGCCCCTGCAGTAAGAGTGCTGAGTCCTAACCATTGGACCACCAGGGAATCACTCTGAATTTTCTTAAGTGCTTTTTCTGTGTCGTTGTCACTCACATTTCCTTGGCAAAGCCCATTATACCTGCCCCAAAGTGGTGGGATACCAGCTAAAGGCCAGAGGTGGCAGCCATGGCAACAGGCCAAGCCCTTGACTCTGCCAGGCTGAGGGTGTCCTGGAGGGCAGCAGGGCACCTCTCCTCCAGCTCAGATGGTTCACCAGCCTGGCCAGATTCTGCCAGCTTGCTGGATTTACCTAGGATAGCTTCGTCTCTCCCACTCACCACCACCACCAGGGAAGGGTGCACCCAGGACCAGTCGGCCCTGGAGGAGGAACATGGAGTCGTGGCTCCACTCCCTCCTGGCCTCTACAGGAGTCCAGGGACCTGCTGCCACAGTGTGCCTGAGTTAGTCACTCAGTCATATCCGACTCTGTGCGACCCCATGGGCTGTATTAACCTGCCAGGCTCCTCTGTCCATGGGAGTCTCCAGGAAAGAATACTGGAGTGGGTTGCCATTTCCTTCTCCCCCATTATACAAACTGGAAACGAAGGTTAAATAAAACTTTTTTTAAAAAGCATTTATTTATTTCTGGCTGTGCTGGGTCTTGGTTGCTGCGTGGGCTCTTCTCATTGCGGTGGCTTCTCTTGTTGCAGAGCCTCGGCTCTAGGGTGCGCGGGGGCTTCAGTAGTTGCCGCTCCCGGGCTCTATCTAGAGCACAGACTCAATAGATACGGCGCACTGAGCTTAGTTATTCCGAGGCGTGTGGGATCTTCCTGGACCAGGGATCGAATCCATGTCTCTTGCATTGGCAGGCAGATTCTTTACCGCTGAGCCACCAGGAAAACCCTCAAGATAACAAGAATTTGCATAAGGTTTCCGACAGGTGAAGGCAGCCCCAAACCTAGGTACCAGAACTTGCAGTTCCCTGACCTGGCTTCCTTTAGCCTGCTGAGCTGATCCAACACCCTGGACAGCGCCTGCCACTGGCGCGAGCAGAAGGCCGGAGTGTCCGGGTCAGGTGTCCATGCGAGGGCCCAGGTGGGGCCAACCTGGCGCAGCCAACAGGCCGACACCTTCGCCCCCCGCAACCCCCACCCCGACGTTGGTTCAAAGGGTCAAGCCCAGCCCCCGCCAGGCCCCCGAGCCCCCTTTGAAGTGCTGATGCGGCCTGGAAGAGGCCACTTCACACTTCGGGGCTCGGGGATAAAGCGGTCGCCGGCCGCCGGCCCCCAGACACGCCGCCGCTGCCATGGCCCAGTCCCTGTGCCCTCCGCTCTCTGAGTCCTGGATGCTCGCGGCAGGCTGGGGCCCAGCTCAGCCGCCGCCGGCCGCCGACGCAGACTGCGGCTGCTCCCCCGCTTCGTCCCCGGACTCTTGGGGCAGCGTCCCGGCCTGCAGCCCCGTGCCAAGCCCCAGGAGCTCGGGCACCCGCGCCGCCCTCCGCGCCCGGGTAGCTGGGAGGCGAGGCGCGCGGGGCGGCCGCCTGGGCGCCGGGCAGCGGCAGAGCGCCAGCGAGCGCGAGAAGCTGCGCATGCGCACGCTCGCCCGCGCCCTCCACGAGCTGCGCCGCTTCCTGCCTCCGTCTGTGGCGCCCGCCGGCCAGAGCCTGACCAAGATCGAGACGCTGCGCCTGGCCATCCGCTACATCGGACACCTGTCGGCCGTGCTGGGCCTCAGCGAGGACAGCCTGCAGCGCCGGCGCCGGCAACGTGGCGACGCGGCGCCCCCTCGGGGCTGCGCGCTGTGCCCCGACGGCGGCCCCGCGGAGGCGCAGACGCGAGGCTGCTGCTCCGGCTCGGCCGCCGGCGCCGCGGTGTCCTGGGGGTCCCCGCCCGCCTGCCCCGGAGCCCTGGCAGCGCCCGAGCTGCGCGACCCTCCGGTGCTTTACGACCGCGGGGCGGCGTGCCCGGAAGGACCGGCGATGGAGCCGAGCCCCTCATCCCCGGTTAGTATCGCCCTCCTTCGCGCGGAACTCCCTCCCGGCTCAGCGCCGTCGTGGGGTGGCACCACCTACCGTCTCATATCCCCACCTCACACTCCGGGGACCAGCCCCCGTGGGACTCCCCCACCGGCGGCCCGGCCTCGCCTGCTCCCTCTCTGGAGCGACACGGTTGGCGTGCGCGGGGCGCCCGAGCGGCGAAGGGAGGGAGGGGGACACTGGGGACGCCGAAGGCCCCCCTGAGAGCGGAGCTCGCGAGCGCGGACACCCAGGCTCGGCGGCCTCACGTTCAGGACCACGCTGTCCCCTGTCTCCTCCAGCTCTTTCCCGGCGACGTACTGGCCCTGCTGGAGACCTCGATGCCCCTCTTGCCCCTGGAGTGGCCGCCGGCCTGAGAAGTTGAAGTGACGGCTAACATCTGGCGCCCAATTCTGTGAGCACTGACGCCTTTTTGGCCTCCGCGCCTTCGAATTGGTCCCTCTCCAGACTCCCTTTCCTGAAAGAGGGCGCCGGAGATACCGGCATGGGCATCGCTGAAAGTGAGAGCCGGTCCCCACCTAGGACGGACTTCCGAAACCCCTCCCGCGATGGAGGGACTCAGAGGGTAGACACTTGGAGACAGGCAGGAGCTCTGCCTAGTATGTATTTATTTATTTGTGAATAAACTCTGTGCTGGTGTCAGTTGGCACGTTCTTCCTTCACAGGGACACAAAGCTTCCCTCCCCTCCTCCAAAGGACGTCAGGGATTTGGGAGTCCCCAAAGCACACAGCCTCAGACCCCTTCCTCCTTGCCCCCAGCCCCGTTTTAGCACCCCCTTGTTCCCAATGGGCCCGCCTGAAGGGGGCAGGGCTTCATTTGAGAAAGCGGCCGCAAGCTGTCTGTCCACCTTTTCTTTGAACCTGGATAAAACCAAGTATCTCTGTAGAAAATGCGTTTCCATTAGTGCATACTTACTGTGCACCGGGTCTTTACACATTTTATTCCTAAGTAATTATTTTGCAGAAGGATAAACCAAGGATCAGCACTTAAACCCAGATATGACTTCCAGAATCCGAGCTCTCGGGCCTGGTTGGGTTTTGCCTGCTCCATTCTTTCTGGGGTCTACAGGACGCCAGCTCCAAGGGCTCACTGCATGGGTCTACTGCCCTTGTGCTGGAGTATCAAGGCCTAGACCCTGGGATTCTCCCATCTCCCTTCACTGTGGTTTCTCTCCCATGTTTAGGGACATAAAATAACAGGTGGGTCAGTCCCAATTTTAAATAGCTGTGACCTCCCAGAGGCCTGGCTCAGGCCAAGATGAGAGGTCCATTGGTTGTATCCAGATCCACAGAACTGACCTGGATCTAGGCTTGGATTCAGATGCGGGAAATGCTGTATGGGGGAAGGGGAAACCTGGGTTCAGTCAGGGGGTCTGATGAGCAGTCAAGCCTGGGAGTTGGTGAGGTGGGGTAAGGGGTCTCTCAGCCGTCTATGAATGCTCAGTTCTCCTCTGCCCCCCTCAAGCATCTTTGAAATACTGACCTTGGCATTTTTTTTAAAATACCTTTATTGAGATATAATTTATACCATGAAATGCATTCAAGTACATAATTCAATGGTTTTAGTATATTCATAGTTAGGTAACCATCACCACTGTCTTACTTTGGGTCATTTTTACTACCCCTCAAAAGAGACCCTGTAACCATTTAGCAGTGATTCCCTGTTACTCCATCCCCCTATTCTCCACCCCAACCCACTCATCTGCTTTCTTCTAGCTCTACAGATTTGCCTATTCTGGACTTTCATATGAATGAAAGCATCATGTTTTCTCGTGTATCAGTACTTCATTTATATTTATTGCTCAGTAATATTCCATTGCATGGGTGTAGCACAGTTTATCTATTTATAGGTTGATATTGATTTGTTTTGAAACCACTTCAGAGATCATTTCCAATGCTCTGGCCCAGGCCAGGAGGGGCAGTAACTCAGACTGGGGTGGGGGTCATAGTGTGTAATTCAGGAGTCCTGGCGCACCCTGGCCAGCATTTGGTTGTAGGGAGTGGGATCCAAAAGCAGAGGCCCTGCAGGGGGCGGGACCTCACACCTTCACTGATCCGCCCCCTTTCCCGCGGATCCGCCCCCTTTCCCGCGCCTCCGCCCCCAACTCTCTCTTCCCTCCCAGGGCCCTAAGGAACTGAGCGGGAAGTCTCCAGGACCCTGCCCAGTTTAGAAAAATCTATTTGCATAGTAAAGGCCCCGTGGTTTAGGACGGGGAATTAAAGTTATTAGCAAGTCTTTTCATAGATAAGTGGGGCTCATCGGCCAGCCCCCTCCCCTGGGGTGCGCCTCCCCTCGCTCTCCAGCCCAGGAGCGGCCCACTGTTTATTAGCACCTGGGTGTGAATTTCCATTAACAAGTCCCCGCTAATAAGAGGGCTGGAGATGGGAAGGGGCGCCTCCCACCCCTCCCGCACCCCACCCCCTTCTTGGGGGGCCCCGCTTGCATCCCCCGGGAGGAGGGCAGAGAGCAGCTCCCAGGTAGGTGAGCCCTGGGCGCTGTCAGTTCTCTGCTAACCTGTTGAGCTAAGCCGTTAGCGGGGCCGTTTGGAGGATGGGAAGTTGAGGACGATCAGGGGCCGCGTTGAGACTGGGACCTGGGTGTGACTCCGGGGCCAGTGTGCTTCCCCGCGGGCGCATCGCCTATGCGACAGCTGAGCAGGGACAGACGCGTTGGGTGGCGCGTCCCCTCACCGTGGGGGGCTGGTCCGGAGCGGGCTGCGCGCAGGCCTGCTGGAAGTGGGGTGGGGGTGGGCGTGGGGGTAGGGGGGCGGAGGGTGGCATCAGCGGCGGATCCTGCCTGGCTCTAGTCGCCGCTGGCCGCCTTCGCAGCCCCCAGGGGTCAGAACTGTCATGGTGGAGAAGCTCATATATACGGAGCAGCCAGACGAGCCGGGGCTGTGTTTAAGGCTTTAAATTCACCAACTGGGGGCGCTTCCCTGGTGGTTAAGACTCCAGGCTTCCAATGCGGGTTCCATCCAGGGTCAGGAACCTAGATAGAATTCCACATGCCCTGAGGAAAGGTCAAAAGGTTAAAGGAGAATGCTATTTATATATATTGCTAAAAAATAAAATGTTTAAAAAAATAAATCCAACAACTAATTTCAAGTCATTTTAGCCTCAGATCCACAGGCGAGGTGGGCAGGTGGTGGGGCAGCTGTAGCTATTTTACAGATGACACTGGAGCACAGAAAAAGGACAAGGAAATTTTCGCAAAGCTAGTGTACCTGGTTGGGGCTTCCCAGGTGGTGCAGTGGTAAAGAATCCACCAGCCAACGCAGGAGATGCAAGAGACATGGGCCGGGGAAATCCCCTGGAGAAGGAAATGGCAACCCACTCCAGTATCTTTGCCTGGAGAATCCCCATGGACAGAGGAGTCTGGCAGGGTACAGTCCATGGGGTCTCAAAAAGTTGGACACAACTGAGTGACTAAACAACAACAAAGTATACCTGTTCATTGGGTGGCGACATTGGTGAGTGGTACGCAACAGATCTGGGCTTTGCTGTAGCCTGTCAAGCAGGTAGTTATGTATGTGTGTTGAGGGGTCTGAAATAAAGCTCCTAAAGCACATGGGCCACCAGTGCCATCACCAGCAGGGACCTGCCACTGCCTGCTGACCACATGTATTGCTCCCGTGAGACAGCCGTATTTTGTAGATGCTGCTCTCCCTTCCTTAGTTCGGGTGGCCATGACCTCCATGCCCCTCTAGGGATGGGCACGTGTGCAGGTTTAAATGGTCATCACAGTGAGTGGTTCAGGGATGTGACCACATGCAGGCCACTGAGGAGTAGGCTCAGGACTTTGCTGGAACCACCGAAAAAGGGACAGTCACCGTGGGTGCTGTTAGTGGTCATTTTGCCACCCAAGCAGAAGGGCCTACCTGAAAAAGGGAATCAAAACTGGGGGGTGGGGACTTCCCTGGTGGTCCAGTAGTTAAGACTCTATGCTCCCAATGCAGGGGACCCAGGTTCAATCCCTGGTCAGGGAACTAGATCCTGCATGCTGAAACTAAGACCTGGTGTAGCCAAATAAGTAAATAAAGAAAAATAGATACGAAAACAAAACAAAACAAAAATAAACAACCTGACCTGGGGCCAACCACATGGAAAGCATTATGTCTAGACTTTTACACTCCATGAGCCAACAAATTCTCCTTGTTGCTGGTTAGTTTGAGTTGGGTTTCTGACTTTTGCTATTGAAAAAGTCCACCAGGATTTGATAAGGTTGTTCCAAGTCTTGACTGCAGTCTCAATTTCCCTCTTTGTTAGATGGGGATAATCATACTTACATTTCACAAAGTGACTTAAGGCTTTTATCTAAAATACAGAGACCCAGGTAGATGTCCTGTAAATGTCAGTCCCCGTCACATTTAGGTGGCATGTAAAGCCAAGACCATCATACTAAATTTTCCTTCCTCATCCCAGAGAGACCTGCCAGCCACCATGCCTACTGTGTAGAGGAAAAGGATACTGTAGAGCGTTCTGTTTTCGTTTTTTTCCTGCTGTGTTTTCATTCTCGTGAGGATGGCGAGGGGCAGAATGTCTCGGGTGGGGATCTCTTCACCCAGGGAGCATTCAACTAGTCAGGTGTCATGTCACCTGCCATGAGGCAGGAGTCATGCCAACAAAGACTGTGTATGACTCAGGGGAGAAGGTGGATGGGGACACAGAAACAGTTCAGTTCAGTCGCTTAGTCGTGTCCGACTCTTTGTGACCCCATGGACTACAGCACATCAGGCCTCCCTGTCCATCACCAACTCAAATTCATGTCCATTGAATCAGTGATGCCATCCAACCATTTCATCCTCTGTTGTCCCCTTCCCCTCCCATCTTCAAACTTTTCCAGCATCAGGGTCTTTTCAAATGAGTGAGTTCTTCACATCAGGTGGCCAAAGTATTGGAGTTTCAGCTTCAGCATCAGTCCTTCCAGTGAATATTTAGGACTGATTTCCTTTAGGATTGACTGGTTGGATCTCCTTGCAGTCCAAGGGACTCTCAAGAGTCTTCAACACCACAGTTCAAAAGCATCAATTATTTGGCGCTCAACTTTCTTTATAGTCCAACTCTCACATCCATACATGACTACTGGAAAAACCATAGCCTTGACTAGACAGACCTTTGATGACAAAGTAATGTCTCTGCTTTTTAATATGCTGTCTAGGTTGGTCACAAACCATGCAAGCATCCAGCCTTGGGAGAGGCTGGGGCGCACTAACCGCCTGCAGTTCTCAAAGGCACCACACGGTGTCCTCAGAGAGGCAGGCGTAAGCTTTGAGCGGCAGGGGACTGACTCCACCCAATTTTCCTGGGAAGGGCAGTTTCTAGAAAAGAAAAAGGTACCTCTGCACCTCCCTCCTGGGCCCCCAGCCCCCCAGTCTCCTCTAGGATTCCCACGCAGCAGACAAGAGGCAGCAGTGGCAAAATTCCTGCATGCACCCACTTTGCCTCTCACACCTCTGTGACCTCAGGCAATCAACCACTCTGAGCCTCAGCCTCTCCAGAGCCATTCCACAAAGGTTATGCAACAGCAAAGAGAGGGCAGACAAGTGGGCCAAGAGAAAAGGGGGCCATACAGAGCCTGGCGAACTGGGTGTCTTGCTTATTTGAGCAGAATGGCTCCTGCTCTCCTTGGGGGCCTAGGAGGCAAACAGTCCTCACCAGGCCTGGGACTCTGGCTGACCTCATTGCCTGGGCCCTGCTGGGGGTCTGGACTGAGTGGGAATGAAGGATACACACCACAGCAGCTTTGGAGTCTGGAAACAATATCGCTGTTTATTTAGGTGACATCTGCTCTCCTGAGCATTCTGACAAGTGGCTTATAGGTTGAAGGCGCCCCCACCCCAAATCATGTCTCTCCCCTTGCTGGCTTGCAGAGGTCCCAGACTGCAAGGCAGGCCCCTGAGGCCTACTGAGCTGCAGCCCTTTGTCTTGTCTCTTGATCTCAGAGCGTTCCAGGGCAAAGCCTGCCTGCTGCCAACCTCTTCGGAGCCTAGGGCCGCAGCCTGGTCACTTCTTAAGGTCCTCTTTTTGGAGAAGCAAGGAATACCTCCGCAGCCGGGTCCAGTGCTCTTCCTCTTTCACCTTGTACTTCGCCAGGTTCTGAATACTGTGGGACAGGCCGTTGATGAGAGGAACCAGCTTTGTACCGCGTCCCCCGACTCCCTATTCCCCCCCACCCCACCCCCCCACCCAGGGCTTCTAGGTCCCCTGACCACCATGGGCTGATACGAGAAACTCCCCAGATAACACGTCTGCTTCCTGTCTGTGTTCTTAGGACTCAGCCTGGTGCACAGAAGGTACCTGAATCAGCTTTGCAGAAGGAATAATGGGAGTGATGGAAGGTGAATTTATGAACTAAAAGTCTATTTGCAGGACCAACGTTAAATACATCCGAATGCCACTAGTTCTGTGTAACATTTCTTGAGCATGTACTAGTGACCAGCACTGGGGGAAGTGTTGGAAAGATCAAAGTGGCTAAAACAGCTGCCCTCTCCCCGACCACGGTTTAGTGAGGTGATCAGTCACTAAGTCGTGTCCGACTCTTTGCAACCCCATGGACTGTTAGCCCGCCAGGCTCCTCTGTCCATGGAATTTCCCGGGCAAGAATATTGGAATGGGCTGCCATTTCCTACTCCAGGGGATCTTCCTGATCCAGGGAGCAAACTCTTGTCTCTTGCTGTCTCCTGCATTGGCAGGCAGATTCTTTACCATTAGCGCCACCTGGGAAGCCCAGTTTAGTGAGGTGACAAGAGGAAAAGAACATCTGTAACAGGAGGCAGTTAAAAGCAATAGAAGAAAGCTGTAGAGGAGAGCACTTCCTGCCTGGGGAGTGCTCCCAGCGGATAAGATTTCGGAGTTGAGTCTTTAAAAAAAATAAATGCACAGTCAGTGTGGCAGAATCAGAGAAGCCCAGGGGCACCCTTCAGGCTACATGCAGAGCTGCACGGGGAACAGGCAGGAGAGAGGTGGTCTTCCTTCTGGGGAGGGGCGCCACCTCGGGTGCCTGAGTGAGCGGACAACGTTTAAAAACTTAGAGCAAATGGGAAGAGGGACACTTCTGGGGGGAAGACAAGGACCACAGGTTTGGGTATGTTCTGCGGCTCTGCCAGTGGGGCAGCCACACGGAGATGTCTGGTACTCAGTGCATTAAAGCATTTTTTTTTTTTAATGTAAGTAACCTATGCTTTGCTTTAAAAAAAAAAAAAAAGCAAAGGATTCAAAAGTGGGTATACAATTAAAAGTAAACCTCCTTTTCACCTCAGACCCTTATTTTCTGTTCCTGAAGAAACTGTAATGAATGGCTCCTTGTAAATCCTTGAAAACTGTTCAGACACACAAGTACAGACATGCATGTCATCTCTCGTTTTAAACTTAAAAGGAAGAGTGCAGCACACTGTCTGCCTTTTTCATTGAAAATGTATCCTGGTGGTTGCTTCCTGGCAACACTCAGATCTGCCTCTTTCTCTTTCGCTATTGACGACCCCTGGAGTTTTCAGTTCCCGTGTGTGGGGTGTGTGTGGGAGTTGGTGGGCAGAGGGCAGGCAGAGGGTGTGCAGGTCTTGGCCCCTCACAGCTCATGTGCAAAGCCAGCTCCTTCATTTAGAACCTGGTGATGCTGGACAGGCGACTTGACCTGTCAGTCTTAGCTTCCTGGCTGTACTGTGGGGATAAAGTTAACCATAGTAAGAAACAAGATGTGTCTCAAAGTACTTAGCATAGTACCTGGTACACAGCAGGTGCTCAGGAAAGGTTAATTCTTTTCATTTTTTAAAACTGAAGAATAGTTGATCTACAATGTTGTGTGAATTACTGCTGAACAGCAAAGTGATTCAGTTACATACCACCCATCAGCAAAGCCTGAGGGAAGAAGGGGAAACATCTCACTCCACAACTTCTGTTTGGCTAAACAGGCAACCAAAATTACTCCTAACCAACATCATGAGAAACGCTGGACTAGAAGAAACACAAGCTGGAATCAAGATTGCTGAGAGAAATATCAATAACCTCAGATATGCAGATGACACCACCCTTATGGCAGAAAGTGAAGAGGAACTAAAAAGCCTCTTGATGAAAGTGAAAGTGGAGAGTGAAAAAGTTGGCCTAAAGCTCAAGATTCAGAAAACGAAGATCATGGCATCCGGTCCCATCACTTCATGGGAAATAGATGGGGAAACAGTGGAAACAGTGTCAGACTTTATTTTGGGGGGCTCCAAAATCACTGCAGATGGTGATTGCAGCCATGAAATTAAAAGACACTTACTCCTTGGAAGAAAAGTTATGACCAACCTAGACAGTATATTCAAAAGCAGAGACATTACTTTGCCGACTAAGGTCCGTCTAGTCAAGGTTATGGTTTTTACTGTGGTCATGTATGGATGTGAGAGTTGGACTGTGAAGAAGGCTGAGCGCTGAAGAATTGATGCTTTTGAATTGTGGTGTTGGAGAAGACTCTTGAGAGTCCCTTGGACTGCAAGGAGATCCGACCAGTCCATTCTGAAAGAGATCAGCCCTGGGATTTCTTTGGAAGGAATGATGCTAAAGCTGAAACTCCAGTACTTTGGCCACCTCATGCGAAGAGTTGACTCATTGGAAAAGACTCTGATGCTGGGAGGGATTGAGGGCAGGAGGAGAAGGGGACGACCGAGGATGAGATGGCTGGATGGCATCACTGACTCGATGGACGTGAGTCTGAGTGAACTCTGGGAGTTGGTGATGGACAGGGAGGCCTGGTGTGCTGCGATTCATGGGGTCGCAAAGAGTCGGACACAACTGAGCGACTGAACTGAACTGAACTGAAAGACAAATCAGGCAAAATGATTTACAATGTATTAACAAAGAACTCTTTAAAATCAAAAGAAAATGAGGACTTCCTTGGTGGCCCAGTGGCTAAGACTTCCCGCACCAAGTGCAGGGGGCCTGTGTTCAATCCCTGGTCAGAGAACCAGATCCCACTTGCCACAGTTAAGACCTGGCAGAGCCATATATGTAAATAAATTAAAAAGAACTCAGCCATGAGAAAAAGAGCCAGGTCAATTTGCAGAAGGAGACAGAGAAACATAGAATAGATATAACATAAAGATGCTCAACCTCCTTAATTTCCAAAATAAAATAGTTACGAACTATGAGTTTTGTCCCTCATTTCTTGGCCAGTCTGGGGAGGGGGTTAAGGACGCAGGGTGAATCTGCCCTTTCAGACGTACCTCCCCTGTAACTCTGAAAGTCCACCTCCAATTTATCCCACAGAAATACTAGGAAAAACTCACAAAAATGACTGTGGGAGGATGTTGGCTGGGAAATGGAGCCAGAGTGACCCCCGTGGTGGAGTCTGTAGTGGGCCAGGACGCAGATGGGGGAAGAGGGCTTCAGGAGTGGGGTGTAGTCACTGGGAGCTGGGCTCTGGGTGGAAGAGGAATAAGGCTGCTCAGAACTGAGAAGGCGCTGGCTTGTTTCCTAAGTTGGGAATGCAGTGGGGACACATGCCTGTGACTAAGACAATGGAGGGAAGAGGTCACCGACCCAATGGACAAGAAGGTCTGGGGGAGGAGATAGTGGTGGATATGAGCAGGAGGCCGCTTTTTCTGAATCAGGAGGGAGATGGGGTGTGGGGGTGGGGGTGACCGGGGTGAGAGGGCAGCCAAGGTCCTGGGTGCTCTGGGAAGTGGGAGGCAAGTTTATCCACCAAGGGCACCGCAGAGGTGTGGGGAGCGCGTGGAAGCTGGGCGGGTGGCTCCCGTGGCACCAGTGCCCTTTCCTTGGGCTGAGTGCCAGTGCTCAGCAGTGAGGAGGGACCCAGGAGGATACCTGGCCCCCTGAGGCTAGGTACTGACTGTCCCCGGGGACAGCCCTCCCTGGAGCTCCAGACACCCTCCCTCCACCATCAGGCAAAGAAAGGGTTTTGCTTCCCCATGATGGCATAACAAATATGACTGCAGTCTATTGCTTTGAAGCAATGCGTGTACATCCAACTTCCAAAAAGATGGGCTGTCCATCTGCAAAGTGGGAGAGCAGACGGAACATCTGTAAGGCCTCAGGCAAGACCTCTGAATTCCAGTAGCCTTACAGCCTACACATGTGGGGTCTATGGGTCTATAAATAATTTTCCAGACGTTTGTCCCTCTGTTTCTCGAGAAAAGCAGAACTTCCCTGGTGGTGCAGTAGTTAATAGTTTGCCTGCTAATGCAGGGGACATGGACTCAATCCCTGGTCTGGGGAGAGTCCGCATGCCGCGGGGCAGCTAAAGCCCGTGCGCCACAGCTACGGAAACCTGTGTGCCCTGGAGCCCTGCACAGCAGCTGGAGAGGAGCCCCTACTCACTATAGCTAAAGAAAGCCCGGGAATAGCAACAAAGACCCAGCACAGCCACAGTAAAATAGATATATTAATTAGTCAATTAATAATAAAAGAAAGGCAAAGGAAGGTTAGGATGGGCCCACAATTTCCCTCCTAGGGACAATGAAGATGGGGCAGCGGGTGTATTCTTCCTCCACCCTCAAGGGAAATGTCATCTGGTGTCCACATGGGATCTGCCCAATCCCTCGCCAAGGGAGTGTGTGCTCTGTGGACGTGCAACTGTTGGGTCAGCCCAGAAGCCCACCTTCTACTTGGCTACAGGGAATAAAGGGGGCATGGAGGGAAGAAAGAGGGGTGAGGGGGTTGTTTCTAGCAGCTTCCTGTGTCCTAAAATTTCTGGCTTGTGATCAAAAGTCTGACCCAGCCAAGAAGGCAGACCTGACATCAGGGAGTGGTACCAGATGGGAATGGTGCCCTGGAGGCTCAGGAGGGATGGGAACAGAAGCCAGGCCTGTGGAGGGGGCAGGCGGTGGTGCACTGGGTGCTAACTGGCCTTCTTCCCAATTCCAAAAGGCATGCTTCAGTTTCACACTGGCTATTTATAAAAGTCCCAAGTGCACGTTTTGCAAAAACACTTTAGACAGAGTATTTCAAGTTTGAACTCTGAATCTATTGCCGCATAAATCCATTGCCTTAAAGTTTCACCTAGTTTTTGGGCCAAGGGAAACTGTGTCAGTCACAAGGAGTAAACAGAGACCAAAAAAATGATTAAAATCCTTGGACATATTTATGTGCAAGAAACAATGAGAATAAAATATTAATGACAGAATCTACGTTGTGGGAATATAAATGCTTACCGACTCTTTTTCCGGAACTGAGGTCTATTTAACATAATAAAGTATTGGCGGTAGGATACTCTTTGGAAAAGCCCCAGACGTCAGACCTCAGAGCAAGCAGAACAGGGAAAGTGGAGGCGTCAGTCGCTCAGTCATGTCCGACTCTTTGCGACCCTATGGATGTAGCCTGTCAGGCTCCTCTGTCCATGGGATTTTTTAGGCAAGGGTCCTGGAGTGGGTTTGCCATTCCCTTCTCCAGGGGATCTTCCCGACCCAGGGATCGAACCTGGGTCTCCTGCACTGCAGGCAGATTCTTTACTGTCTGAGCCACCAGGGAACAGGAAATGCCTTGTCTAAATCAGTGTTTCCTAATTTATCTCTGGGACTGAATCCTGTGATCAGGCCCAAGTAAACGCCCCTTCAAGCTGAGCTGCCCCAACCACACCATGCAACCCCTCTCGGCTCCTGCTGGGTCCTTGGACCAAGGGAGCACTTCCCTGAGCTTTTCCCTTAACCAAGCTTTCACTGCTCTTTCAGCCCTGAGCCCTGCACCTGGCCCCCCAGCCCCCTACCTGGTCAGCCATGCTGACTCCGGCTCACTTCCCAGCAGAAGGTTCCCTGGGAGGCAAGCCCTTCCACCCCACCCCGCTTCTGCAGTCGCTCCTGGGGAGGGGCTAGGGTGTGGGACCTAGGAGCTAAGATGTGTTGATAAAGGAAGAGACACGGTTGGGAAGGGGATATAGAGGAACACCTTCTATACCCGATGGGGGCCAGGATGGGTCTCTGGAGACTGGAGGGGGTCAGGGCAGAAGGGACTGCCTTCTTAAGAGAGCAGACCCAGCCATGGGGGAGTGGGGAAGGATATTATAGACACCCTTCCCATGGAAATTTATGTACATAGACATTAAAAACCAAAGCAACAAGGAAGGTTTTCTTAAAATTAAAAGTCATTAAGTTGTATTCTGGAGTGACATAAAGCCAGATGAAAAAAGTGAACATGATCTCTATGTAGTAAAAATGCTTATGATAAAAGCACAAGGAAATGTACTGATGCATTAATGGCAGCGCTGGGATCTGGGGTGTTGGGGTGATATTAACTTAAATAATAATTAAATTATTATTTAATTTAATAAAGAAATTAAAGTTCATTTATTGTCCTGTTTCCCAAATTTCTATACGTGCATATGTATATATAAATCGTAGAAGGCTGAGCACTGAAGAATTGATGCTTCTGACCTGTGGTGTTGGAGAAGACTCTGCAGAGCCCCTTGGACAGCAAGGAGATCCAACCAGTCAATCCTAAAGGAAATCAGCCCTGAATATTCATTGGAAGGACTGATGCCAAAGCTGAAGCTTCAATACTTTGGCCACATGATGCAAAGAGCTGACTCATTGGAAAAGAATCTGATGCTGGGGAAGATTGAGGGCAGAACGTGAAGAGGGCAACAGAGGATGAGATGGCCAGATGGCATCACCAACTCAATGGACATGAGTTTGAGCAAACTCTGGGAGATGGTGAAGGACAGGGAAGCCTGGTGTGCTGCAGTCCATGGGGTTGCAGAGTCAGACACAACTGAGCAACTGAACAGCAACATAAAACTGAGAAATAATGAGTAACATTTTTTCAGTGGGTAATTACTCTGTTATGGTAGTAGCGCTACATGAGGAGCAAACTTATCAGGCTAAGCAGGGTTAGTTAAGCAGATGTCTGAGTGGTAATGTCCACCTGTGCCCTGACTGAGGGAGGAAATGGTCAGGGGCTAAGGCATCATGAGTTGCTCAGGTCCTCGGCTGCCAGGCAGGAGGTGAGCTGCCCGGAGCTGGAGCCACTGGCCTCTGGTCCCTTCCCACAGGGAGGGCAGTCAGTTGGATTTTGGGTGAAGTGGGAAGGCTCACTCTTCCTAGGCCAGTGAAAGGAGGGGGTTAGACAGAGAGGACAGAAAGGGGAACACGCTCCTTAAACAACTTCTCTGAGCCTTATCAAGCAAGAGCACCAGGAAGCTCCCTCAACCCAGGAGAATGGCCCCACTACAGCCATGACCTGACCTCATTCTCTCGACTTTTTTTTTAAGCCATTGTTTGAAATTTTCCCAAAACATCCATATGTTGGGTAAAAAAAGTTGCAAATAGGAAAAATACAAAGAAAAAACATCACACATGCTTCATTATCCAATATAATGTGTGGATGGATTAGAAGAGACCCCAGCTGGACTTGTCCAGTGATCCAGTGGTTAAGAATCTGCCTGCCAACACAGGGGACACAGATTGGATCCCTGGTCAGGGGAGATTCCACATGCCTCAGAGCAACTAAGCCCGCGGGCTTCAACTACCGAGCACTCGCTCTAGAACCCGGGACTGCAACTACCGAAGCCCGTGTGCTTAGAGCCCATGCTCCACCACGAGAGAAGCCACAGCAACGAGAAGCCCTCACACCGCAACTAGAGAAAGTCCCGTGTGCAGCAAGGAAGACCCAGTGCAGCCAGAAATAAATAAGTAAATAAATGAAATTTTTAAAAAAGAGAGACCCCTGCTTTCTCAGAATGGACTGCGTACCATTAGTGATGCTTTTATAGCAGGAAGGAACACAAGCAGAGTCCCCTTGGAGCTGGGGGTTACAGATGGGGAAAGAGGAGAGGTGTATCACGTAATTGTTTCTATGGATGATGGAGAAAGGAAAGGGGGCTCAGACAAGGGGCTGGCAAACATCTTCTCTACAAGGCCAGCTAGGAAATGATTTAGGCTTTGTGGGTCATCGCGTCTCTGCTGCAGCTGCTCAGCTCCTCTGTAACTCTTACATAAGCAGATGAGACATAAAGCAGTGGGCATGGTGTTTTCCAGTGAAACTCTATTCACAAAAACAGGCAGTGGGCCAAATCTGGCTGTCGTTTGCCAACCCCTGTCTTAGATGACCATGTCTGATAATCCAAATCTACTTAAAAAAAAAAAAAAAAAGAATTGAAAAAGCAACAAGAAAAACACAGCCTTGACAGGAAGAAAACACCAGCTTGAAGCCTTTCTTTTCTACCAGCCTGAATTCATTACTCCTTTTCTTCCAACCTGAGTGGGGTTTAAATGCCAAAAAGGATCTTATGATCAAGCAAACCACTTATTCCATGGTCCAGAGACCACCCCTGGTGCGGAGACCCAGAACTTTACCTCTTTTGGAAGAATTTCTCGCATCTCTCCTCCAGGGGCAGTGCCTGGGCAAATGTTGGGTGGTCCAATATGCTAGCTTGAGGAATGGTACAGTTTCTTGACAAGTTTTCTAGGAGTGGGTAGTCCTCAAAATTAAAATAGAAAATAGAATTTGGGATGTCTTCAGCTTTGCTGGCAGATCCAATTTCATCTGGATGGTCTCCTGGGATGAAACAGGAACATGGTGTTCTGTTATAGTGATTACCTTTTCCATGCACCTTGCGGTCAGGGTGGGTGCGAGGGGGCTGCTTTCTGCTTACAAAGCCTGGATCACTGGGGTTGGGCTAAGAGGGGCTCACTTGATCTGGCGCAGCAGGAGTGCAGATGGGAGACTTGCCCAGCATTTTATCTAAGCGCCAGTGAGGACTGAGCGGCGGTGTCCTGGCCTGTGGGGGCCGGGATGAGGAGTGGGGAGGAGACTGGACGGGGTCACCCTAGCTTTATGCGAGGACTGAGAGAGCTGGAGGTGGTCAGCAGGCCACAGGTCTGGGCGGCAGCCCTCATGGGCCCCCTCCGTACCTCGGAGCAGGAAACACGGGTGGTGTAAAGACACGACAAACACTGGGTTCCAGGGGGCCGCCAGGGAGTAGGATCTGGGGAGAGCAAAGGAGCAGACGATCTGCGACTTGGCCACGTCCATGAGGAGCACAGAGCCGTCTCTGGAAAAGGTCAGCACCTGGGGAGCAGAGATGGTGAGTGGGGACTTCTCCAGTCTGCCACTCATCCCAGTGTGAAATAAGAGAGGCAGCTAGAAATAAAAACAAATGGGGAATTTATTCACCTTGGGCACCCAGCCTCTGGACCCAGCTGGAGCCGTTAGGCGGGGTGGGGAGCAGGAAAGCGGGTGTCTGCTCCTGTGGAGCTGTGGCAGCAGCGGTAAAGAAGCCGCTTGCCGGGGCTCACCTGTCTTCCCCACTGAAGTGGGAGCTCCACGAGGGCAGGGGCTTTCTCCTCCCAATCTGTGCCCAAAGCTGCTCTAGTGCCCAGCACACAACAGGCCTTCAGCAGAGATTTTTGGGAAGGAAACATTCACTAAAGAAGAATGAGGGGCCTGAGGAACCTACCATGCCAGGTAAGGCTTGGACCGGAGCCACAGCACAGATGGCTTCATCCAGGTACTTCACCGGCCTGTAGCAAACAGACACACAGACATCCAGACTCAAGGAGCTTTCAAGTTTTGCCATCCTCTCCTAGGCATATACCTATATCCAATACAGACAAGTTCTTCTCTAGAAGCATCAGGAGGTACCATCTAAATATCCATTGGTAGGAGAGTGCTTAAGTAATTGTGTTACATTATATGATGAGATACTATATAGCAATGAAAATAAAAGAGCTGGAGCTGCACACAACATGCATCATTCTCCTGAACAATACTGCAAAGCAAGTCACAGAATAAATGGCAATGGAAAACAAATTGGAGAATACACAGAATATGATCCCATTAGCAAGTTCCCTAAAATATGCGCAGCTGGACTGTATATGGCTTAGAGATACACTCATATGAATGTGGTTAATTCTTGAAGGAAAACAAAGAAATGATGAATTTAGGAAAACAGTGTGGTAGATTGAAAAAAAATTAGACATAATATTTGGCAGTAACTCCCATTTAAAAAAAGGTGGAAAAAAAAATAAAAAATAAAAAAAATAAAAAAAGGTGGAGTCTGTTATACAGAGTGAAGTAAGTCAGAAAGAGAAAAACAAATATTGTATATTAATGCATATATATGGAATTAAAAAGATGGTCTGATGAACCTATTTACAGTGCAGCAATGGAGACACAGACAAAGAGAACAGACTTGTGACACAGGGTGGGTAAGGAGAGGGTGGGATGAATGGAGAGGTTTGCACGGATACATATACACTAGTGTATATAAAATAGATAGCCACTGTATGACTCAGGGAACTCAGACCGAGGCTCTGTGATAACCTCGAGGGGTGGGATGGAATGGGAGGTGGGAGGGAGGCTCACGAGGGAGGGGACATACGTATACCTATGGCTGATCCACGTTGACGTATGGCAGAAACCAACACAATACTGTAATTATCCTTCAATTAAAAATAAATAAGTCAAGGGGGAAAATGTGGAGTCTGCTTTTCCACTGCTTAAATGTGGGCATGGCCAGATGACATGCTGTGTCCACTGTAACACAAGCAGTGCACAAGGCTTGGAAAGCCTCAGTGAGCCTCAACGGCGGCTGGGAGCCCTGAGGTTTACTGAGGAGCCTGAGACAGCCGGCAGGAGAGGCTGCGAGGAGGAGTGCCTTGGCCACCAGCTGCCAGCTGCCGGTATGTGAGTAAGGCCCGCTAGTCGGCCCCTTGCCCATGGGCATCTGTGAGAGTCAAGGCAAGCCCAGAGCAGGTATTGTCCAACTGAGCCCAGCCCCAAGTGCTGACCTACAGCATCAGAGGCTAAATGGTGACTGTTTCCTTAAGTCACTAAATTGTGGAGTGGTTTGTTATATGCAGCAATAGATAATTAAAATCAACCCTGAATATTCATTGGAGGGACTGATGGTGAGGCTGAAGCTCCAATACTTTGGCCATCTAATGTGAAGAGCCGACTCATTAAAGACCCTGATGCTGGGAAAGACTGAGGGCAGGAGAAGAAGGGGACGACAGAGGACGAGATGGTTGGATGGCATCACCGACTCAATGGACATGACTTTGAGCAAACTCTGAGAGATGGTGAAGGACAGAGAAGCCTGTCACGCTGCAGTCCATGGGGTTGCAGAGAGTTAGACACGATTTAGCGACTGAACAACAACAACCACTTTTGAGGTGGAGGAGAGAAGGATGTGATCCAGGAGAGGCACACAGAGAGCCTTAACTGAATTGGAGATGATCTATTTCTTAAGCTTAGTGATGGGGACAGTGGAGTTCCCACCCCCACCCCATATGTATGCTAAATACACACCCTCATGCATACTATACAGGTTATCTGCATGCATAAAATACTTCACAATTTAAAAGAGGGAGGCCTTTGAAGAAACTGATTACCAACAATATTTTGGCAAAAATGACCCTCTTCTTGGTCACGTGGGATAGGAAAGATGTCATTTGTGCCAACACACAATTTATATACCTAGAACTCATATATATATATATATCCACATGTATAGGGTTGGCCAAAAAGTTCATTTGGGTTTATTTTCTGTAACATTTTATGGAAAAACGCAAATGAACTTTTTGGCCAACCCAATAAAAGACTTTAGTGATTCTGAGAAGCTCACTGAGACAGTGATGAGCAGAGGGAAAGTGAACTCTAGTCTGAGAGGTTGTTTCAGTTTTTTACTATTAAATAGGGCACTATGTCTGGCAGATCACGTACCTCGCCCTTCCCCCAACCACCCACCTCTCCACCAGCAGACTGATAGTGGAGTTCTGGATCGCGGAGGCTGTCACCAGATGGAGAGACGCGTCTGTACACAGCACCACGCATTTCATGTGGCATTTCACTGAGCCCTCGGGATACACATTCTGTCCTTTGTGGACTAGGAAGTATTTCAGGAAGTGGATGCTTTGGCAGAAGCAATTTTCAGGAAGAGCAACAACTCCAAGAGTGAGTCCTGGAGGAAGGGAGGGTACGAGCAGGTCAGGCAAGGGGCAGAGGGAGGCAGCCATGCGCCCGAGGTCTGTGACCAGCGAGTGTGTGAGGGACAGGAGGCAAAACCAAGCACTGAGGGGCTTCCCTAGTGGTCCAGTGGCTAAGAACCTACCTTCCAGGGCAGGGGATGTGGGGTTTGATTCCTGGTTGGGGAACTAAGATCCCACAGCCCGCGGGGCAACTAGAGAAGCCTGTGTGCTGCAGTAAAGACCCAGCAGAACCAGAAGAAAAACCAAACAAAACCCAGGCAGCGAGCATCCTTCAGCGTGAAGGCAGCCTGTCCACTAGGCTGTCCGTGTTTTAACTAACATTTCCTACAGAGAGGAATTCATAGCCAATGCCCACGGGGAGAAGGGAGCCCCCTTCAGGAGGACCCCTTCTAAATATGTGGGGGAACCAAAACCAAGGACGGGGACAAGTCAGCACAGGCGCGGCAGGGAGGAAGTGTTAACCCGGGCAGGTCAGGGCGTGTAACGGAGGCGCAGCGGCGGAGCGCGCGGGGCGGGGCTTACCTTGCGCCAGGTCCCAGAGCGAGAGCACGCCGTCCTCGCAGGCCAGCACCAGGTAGGAAGAGCAGGGACTGAGCTGAGACACCACGATGGGCGCAGCGCACGGCCACACGCCCTCGGGGTCTAGAGGGGAGGACGCCACTCACCAGGCCGCCCCCGGACCCCTGTCCCCACCCATCTCCGCCCCCCGGACGACCTGAGACCCAGACTGGTCTGCCTGTCTGGATTCACCATCTCTCTCCTGCCTGTGCCATGCTGCCTCCTTCCTCAGGATAATATAACAAGTTATATGATTATTATACTACAGTTAACAGGGATCGGGGCTTCCCTGGTGGGTCAGTGGTAAGGAATCCGCCTGCCAAGCGGGAGACATGGGTTTGATCTCAGCATTGGAAAGATTCCCTGGAGAAGGAAATGGCAATCCACCTCCGTATTCTCCTGCAGAATCCCATGGACAGAGGAGCCTGGAGGGCTACAGGCCATGGGATCGCAAGAGTCCCACAGGACTGAGCGACTGAGCATGAGCAGGGACACTGAATGAGTACTTACTAGGTGCTAAGCACCGGAGCGGACACTTCAGGGGCGTCATTTCATTTAATTCTCACAGGGATCCTATGAGGTGGGTCCTATTAGAACCCGCATTTTACAGATGAGCAGAATGAGGCAGAGAAACAAGTGACTTGCCCAAAGTCACGAGAGCCAGGCAGTACAGAAGTGGAGATTAGAAGCCAGGTTTCCTGGGAGAGGGACGGAAGGAAAGAAATTCTTCCTTTGTGAGTTTTTAAACATTACTTCTGAGTATAACTGAAGGACAGCATAGTGTTAGCTCAAGGAATTCACACAAAGTGAATTTGCTTATGGAACTGCCTCCCTGAGTTTGTCAAAAACAAACCACCACCACTCATATTTCTTAAGTGCCTTTCAACTTCAAAAGAACCTTCATGTAGAGAAACTGGATTTTGCTATTCACGACTAATGCGTGCAGTACGTAAGGATGGTGTAACTGAGTGGTTTTCTGCTTTGGAGGAGAAAACGGGGATTGGGGCATCAAGTGACTGGCCTGAAACCACACTGATCACAGACACATGCTGGAACCAAGCCCCCCCGTTTTTTTACCTTCACTGCCTAAGGAGCCCTGTAAGCCGGACGGGGCTCTGTCCCCATGGACATCATCTTTAAGAAACATGACAGATCAGAGACACAGCCTTGGGGTTACACCACAGCTAGCAAGCCACCCACTCTGTCTGCACAGCTCTGGTCCCCTAAACACCACGTGACTATCAGTCACGTGCTCTTGGCTAAGCTGAAGAAGGACACGATCTGAGAGCCCTGAGCTTAGGCGACTCCCATCCCGGCAGTAAAGTACCAGCTTTATCCTTCAGCGTCCGGTTAAGTGAATAGAAGAAGAAATTGTGATGATCAGTCCAGTGTACACCAAGGACACAGGCTAGCCCTGGGAAAGCAGAGAGGAAAGAGGTGTCACAGAAGGAGTCTGGGTGGACTTTGATTTGGGTGGAGGGGTTTGCCCAGGAGGTCAGTTTGAAATGGTTTGTGCCAATGGGCAGCACCCAATTGAGGGGTGAGCTACCAGCTGAGGGGCTGGGCACCCCCAGGAGGGCTGCTCCTGGGGCCAACTCATCTTCCTGTGCAGGGAGGATGGTCACTACTACCCCTCAGCTGCTTTCACATCTTCTAGATAAATTCCTGTCCACTAGGCTGTCAGTGTTTTAACTAACATCTTCTACAGAAAGGAATTCATATCCAGAGAGTTGGACCATAAAAAAGGCTGAGTGCCAAAGAACTGATACTGGAGAAGACTCATGAGAGTCCCTTGGACTGCAAGGAGATCAAACCAGTCAATCCTAAAGGAAATCAACCCTGAATATTCATTGGAAGGAATGATGCGAAAGCTGAAGCTCCAATACTTTGGCCACATGATGCAAAGAACCGATCATTGGAAAAGATCCTGATGCTGGGAAAGATTGAGGGCAGGAGAAGGGGGTGACAGAGGATGAGATGGTTGGATGGCATCATTGACTTAATGGACGTGAGTTTGAGCAAACTCCAGGAGATGGTGAAGGACAAGGAAGCCTGGCATGCTACAGTTCATAGGGTTGCAAAGAGGCGGGCAGGACTTAAAAGACTGAACAACAACAAAAATCTAGAAGCAGCCTGGCGGGATGTGTGCACACCGTCCTCTGTAGCAGCTCACACCCTGAAGACGGTGCCAGCGTCCATCATCAAGGAATCTGGGCTCG
The DNA here is from genome assembly GCF_014754425.2 of Oryx dammah. Classification (NCBI taxonomy): domain Eukaryota; kingdom Metazoa; phylum Chordata; class Mammalia; order Artiodactyla; family Bovidae; genus Oryx; species Oryx dammah. The sequence goes on from NW_024070200.1 coordinate 47,881,272, forward strand.
GGTCACAGGTGTAACTAGAAACCATTAAGCTGCAGCTGGCAACCCTCTTTCCACCTCAGTCCCTCCCAGCAGGCAGGGTGTGCTGAGCAGAGCTTCTCTAGGAGGCCTTGCTGGGCATTCCCCTGGGATGACCACCTGCTTCCCCTTCCTTTACCTGGGGATCTCTTGACTCCCGCGGGCATTGGGATTACGCGACTGGGAAGGAGGAAGTAGAACGTAGCCATACTGGGAAAGAAAGAGACACTGGTCAGAGCCGTGGCAAAGAGAAGTGCTGGCAGCGTCTTGGTACTAAGACCAGAAGTGAGTAGTTCAGAAGGACCTTCCAGGGCGTTCAGGGCCGTGAAGCAGATCATATTCTATGTGCTGGTCCTGGTGGGTGTGGACCCTTGGAGTTTGGTGAGGGTTGGACAGGCAGAGTGGTGGGAGTTACGCCCAGGCCAGGAAGAGCCCCCAGTATGGGCAGAGCCATTCCTGTCCTGGGGGAGGACCCCTTCATGATCAGACTTGGGTGAAGTGTATAAATGCTCCTATCCCGGGTATACTAAGTTGGTACTTTTTTTTTTTTTTAGTTTCTCTTAGGGCCTAGCTAGCCCTGGGACTTTGTGCGAAGTGAGAAAATTCAGGTCCACGTGACAGCAAGATGAGAGGTTTCACTCCCCACGTGAAGAAAGAACATTTCTGAGACCTACCATAGTTGTGAGGAGAGCTGCCTGCTGAACCTGCTCCACCAGATACTTCAAGGACTCAGGCTCAAGTTTTACAATCACTGAGGCCTAGCTGCTCACTGAGATTAGAAAGTAGCGTGTTTTAACAATTACACATTAATGTATTACATTTAGAAAGACTGGATGGAAGTGGAGGAAAATGTTATTAGTGGTCAATTTTCTTTTTCTCTCTAGGATCATCTGTGTTGTCTAGATAATCAGGAAAACAATTTTTTTTAAAGGAGATGCTATCATACAAAAAAATTATAAAATAGGGAGTTCCCTGGTGGTCTAGTGGTTAGGATTTGGTGCTTTCACTGCCATGATCTGGGTTCAACCCCTGGTCAGGGAACTGAGATCCTGTAAGAAGTACTGCATGGCCCCCCACCCCATCCCCCAAAAAGAAATCTAAAACTACTTTTCATCTGCATAGACGCCTATTCCTTCTTTTAAATCAGTTCTAATGAGGTGGATGAAACTGGAGCCTATTATACAGAGTGAAGTAAGCCAGAAAGAAAAACACCAATACAGTATACTAACACATATATATGGAATTTAGAAAGATGGTAATGATAACCCTGTATGTGAGACAGCAAAAGAGACACAGATGTATAGAACAGTCTTTTGGACTCTGTGGGAGAGGGCAAGGGTGGGATGATTTTGGAGAATGGCATTGAAACATGTATAATATCAAATGTGAAACGAATCACCAGTCCAGGTTCGATGCATGATACAGAATGCTCAGGGCTGGTGCACTGGGATGACCCAGAGGGATAGTATGGGGAGGGAAGTGGGAGGGGGGTTCAGGATGGGGAACATGTGTATACCCGTGGCGGATTCATGTGGATGTATGGCAAAACCAGTACAATATTGTAAAGTAATTAGCCTCCAATTAAAATAAATAAATTTATATTTTAAAAATCTATGTTATCATCCTTTGTTCTAATTATATTTAAACAACCTCCATCCAACTTTTCAAGATTTTGCTGAAGTTCTCAGAGAAGTCCCCCAAACCATCAAGAGCTTTGAGACTCTGAATTAATTCAGGCCCTTCGGTTGATTTCTGCATGTGCCCACAGAGGAGAAGCTGCCAGGGATGGGTCGTTCTGGCCTCACCCCCGCACCCCCCACCTCCAGGCTCACCTGACAGGTTCAGGCTCCCATTCCCCATCCAGGTACTTCTTGTAGGTGGCTTTTAAGATTGCCTCCCGCTTCTCCCACTGGCTCGCCTTGATATAGTGATTCTGCCCAGAGCCCAGCCCGCGGCAGCCCGCTATCTTTGCAAAGGCTTCCAGGGGGCTCTTAAATGTGGTACCTAGGTTGAAAATATCCCAGCATTGGTTAAACCATCTGACGTCCTCCTTCCTGTTTCTCCCTCCTCCTCTGTGCTTCCCGGTTTCCTGCAGAATCCCTCTTCCTCAGAAATCTGTGCTTGCTCTGCCCAGGTGTTCAGCCTTCTCCCCGGCCTCCCTCCTACTCCACTGGCTCACAGAGCACAGGCGAAGGGCAGCTGCTCCCCCTCCCACTCCTCCATCTCCATCCTGCTGTTGTTTCCTGTTTCCAGACTACAGAATCTCCAGAGGCCAGGGAAATTTCACAGTGTCACTAGAGACCTTAGATCACCATTGCTGTCTCTCCAGCCAGGCAAGGCCCCAAACCTTCCAGTCACTCGCACTATTCAGCCGTGGCTGAGGACCCTCAATACACAATCCCAGCCTCCTCCTCTGCTTACACTGATCCAACTGCCTTCCTTTCTCTGTCAATCATTTTTATCATTCTCCTTCCCAATAACCTTTCATTTCCTTCTTTCTCATCTGCTCCTAAATCCACAGTGGGGACTTCCCAGGTGGCTCAAGTGGTAAAGAATCCACCTGCCAATGCAGGAGCCATAGGTTCGATCCCTGGGTTGGGAATATCCCCTGGAGGAGGAAATGACAACCCACTCCAGTATTCTTTCCTGGGAAATCTCCTGGACAGAGGAGCCTGGTGTTGCTATAGTCCATGGGGTCGCAAAGAGTCAGACAAGACTGAGCGACTGAGCATGCAGACCCACAGTAAACCTAGGCGATCTATTTTCTGGGCATGAACCCTAATTTTCAGAAGAGGTGCCCAGGAGGTCCCACAGGGCCCCAAGTCCCGTTCTCCAGAGGCAACCACTGTTATCTGTTCTTGTACAACTTTCTAGAAACAGACCCCTTCTAGATGGCAGCATGTGTGTGTTAGTCGCTCAGTTGTGTCCGACTCTTGCGACCTCCTGGACTGTAACCCACCAAACTCTTCTGTCCATGGGATTTTCCAGGCAAGAATACCGGAGTGGGTTTCCATTTCCTTCTCCAGAGAATCTTCCTGACCTAGGGAATCAAACCCAGGTCTCCTGCACTGCAGTTAGACTCTTTACCATCTGAGCCCTCAGAGAAGACCCAGATGGCAGCATATTAGTACATTATATAATGTATATAGTATAATATATATTATTATATGTATTACATGTACATTTGTATGTATTTTTTAAGACAAATGATAACATATATTAACTAGCAGTTCTTGAAATGTGGTCCCAGATCAGCAGGGTTAGAAATGAAACGCTGTGGGTAGGGCCCAGCAATTTGGGTTTTTATAAATCCTCCAAGTGAGTCTGATCCAGCTAAAGTTTGAGAATTGCTGTCATATCCTACACCTCTTGCATTTTGTTTTTTGGTTTGTTTTGCATTTTGATTTAATGAAATATCTTAGGAGATCTCTTTATTTTAGTATTATAGATCTTCATTGTTTGTTGCTTATTTGCATTTATTAAACCCTTTCCTTGTTGTGAACCATAACACATTCAGAAAGGAGCATAAAAATGTATCTTTTCCTTTAAATACATCTTAATAAATTATGCTAAAGAAAACATCTGTCTCTCCTGAGGTCAAGAAACACATTATCACATCTCCCTACTAAAAGCTTCCCAAGGGCCCTGCTCCAATCATAACCCCCTGAGAAAAGCAGCAACAATTCTCTTGGCTTTTAGGTAATCACTTCATGACATTTATGTTACTTTTATGCTACCTAAATATGCATCTAAACACTACAGCTTTGTTTTGCCTGATTTTTGAGCTGTACACAGTGGAATTATACAGTGTCAATTCTATATATGCCCTCTTTTGCTTAATATTGTGAGATTTATCCATTTTGTTGTGTATACTTGTGGTTTGTTCCTTTTCATTGCTGTATAGTATTCCACTGGGTGGAAAATATATACATATATTAAGGTTTATTTACATGTTCTTTTGTTGATGGATTTTCAGTTGTTTCATGGTTTGTGGTTATTGGAAATCATGCCATTATTATTATTCCTGTACATTCTTCCTGAAATACCTTCACTTTCAAGGCAATCAGGTATACATCTAGAAGCAGGGTGACTAACTCATTCTGGTTTGTGCAGGAGTTTCCTAGTTTTAGCACCAAAAGCCCCATGTCCAGGGAAATCCCTTAGTCCCAGACAAACTGATATGGTTGGTTACCCAGTGTAAATGCTGGGTCAGAGGATGTAACTTTTCTTTAACACGAACACTAAATTGTTTTCCAGGGTGGTTGTACTGATTTTCACTGCTATCTATGTATGGGAGGTTTGATTGTTTCACATCCTCACCAACTTGGTATGATCAGTATCTTGTATTTATTTATTTTTAAACAATATCATCATTGTTTTTTATTAGCAGAATTATTCCTTACTCCTTTTGTTAGAAAAACACCCTGCAGTGTGTGTGCAGATCTGTTTATAATCAATATCTTTTAATTTTAGCCATCCTGGTAGGTGTTAAGTGGTATCTCATTGTGTTCTTTTTTCTTCTCTCATTATGGTTTTAATTTGCCTTTCCCTGGTAACTAACTATGCTGAACATCTTTTCATATGTTTATTGGCCATTTGAATAATCTCTTACCTATTTTATACCAAATTACCTGTCTTTTTCCTAACAATCTGTAGGAATTCTTAATAGAGTCTGGATATGGACCATGCATAAGTCTTATATGTTTTGAAAATGCCTTCTCCCAATACATAATTTGCTCATTCATGCTGTTAATGATGTACTTGGATGATTAGAAATCCTTAATTTTAATATAGTCAGACTTATCAACTTTTCTTTTATCAAAAGTACTTTTTGTCTTTGGTCTAAAAAGTCTTTCCCTACCCAGAGGTCATAAAGATATTGCCTTATATTATTTCCTAAAAGTTTTATTGCTTTATCTTTCATATTAACTTTTATGATTCATCTGGGATTTAATTTTGTATATCATGTGAGGCAGGGGCCATATGGACAACCAGCACCACTTACTGAAATGACCATTCATTGCTCTGTACCACCACCTTCATCAGATATCAAGGGTCCATTTCGGCCTAATTCTGTCCTGCCCTCTTGATCCTGTGTTTTTCATCTAATCTTTAAATCTACTCTATTCTATCAACTATTTCTATGTTTTATATGTATAGAACACATAAGACTTATGAATGGTCCATATCCAGACTCTCTATATATATTTTATATATATGTTTCCATCTATTAGTCACTCATCTCTTTTTCTACCTTGTTTTAATTACTGTGACTTTGTAATAAATCTTGATGGAGAAATCATATCACCATGTCCTTCTATGAGAGTGAATTGTCTATTCTTGGTCTTTTGCATTTGTCTCTTTGCTTTTAATGGCTGCAAAGTACTCTGAGTGTACCAGATTTACCTCACTAGTCTTATGCCTCTATAAATAGCACTGCAGTAAACATCCTTGTAGGTATATCTCCAAGGTCATGTGTGAATATTGAGAGGATAGACTGTATGTCCTCTGTCTAAAGTGTGGACTTACCCTCTGGTCCTCTTACCCAACTCCCACTTAATTCTTAAAACCTTCTCAAATGTTCCTTCTTCTGAAAGAGCCTGTGCCTATTCCCCAGGCAGAGTTAGTTACTCCTTCCTCTATGCTTTTATGGTCCTAGATGTTCCCTACTGCTGCACTTAATCGACTCCTACTATGATGGTCTCCTCCTATTCTCCCTTTGTTCACCAGCAGCTTCTAGAGCATGGGAGGGAGATGTGTCTTACTCATCTTTGTGCCTGGTGCATTGTTGGCCCTCAGCAAATACTGGTGAATGAAGTAACACAGGAATGTAGGAATGAGTGAACCCCACCAGCACTCGGGAAAGGTGTCTCTTTCCTGATGTCCCAATTCTTTTAGTTAATTATATCCTTGTAACATTTACATTTTTAATCTTTAGGTCCCAGAGCCTATGACTTGTAAATCAGATATTGCTGCTAATAAATGAAAAATGTGGAGAAAGACAGAGAAAGAAAAAACTAAGAAATCAATGGCAAAAGGAAAGACAGTATTCATGGAGTTATACGTACCTGTAATTGGTTTGGGTGGTTTGATTTTCATTATTTGAACTGGAAGACTCAACTTAATATCTCCTCTAAAAGAAATGTTCATATCCTACAATAAGGAAAAAGCACAGATAATAAGCCAACAAAGGAGATACAACAGGATCATTAGAAACACTCATTTCAAAAGAAGGTGAAAAAAGAAGAAAAAGAAAGAAAAACAGGTGGAGCAAATAGAAACTAAACAGCAAAGTGGTAGATTTATACATAAATACATCAAAAATCACATTAAATATAATGACCTAGAGGGTGAGATGATTTGGGAGAATGGCATTGAAACATGTATAATATCATGTAAGAATCGAATTGCCAGTCTATGTCCGATGTAGGATACGGCACGCTTGGGGCTGGTATGCGAGGATGACCCAGAGAGATGTTGTGGGGAGGGGGGTGGGAGGGGGGTTCATGTTTGGGAACGCATGTACACCTGTGGTGGATTCATGTCAATGTATGGCAAAACCAATACAGAATTGTAAAGTAAAATAAAAAATTAAAAATTAAAATAAATAAATATAATGACCTAAATGGCCTAAACACCCCAATTAAAAGGTAGAGCTTGACAGATTGGATTAAAAAGGCAAGACCTAACGATATGCTATCAAAAAGAAACTTATCTTAAATATAAAGATTTTAAAAGTATATTAAAAATATATCTTATAAACGAATCAAAAGAAAGCTGAGGTGGCTATATTAATATCTGACAAGATAGATTTCTTAGCAAAAAATGTTACCAGAGATCAAAGGGTCATTGGATAAAGATAAAATGGCCAATTCTCAAGGGGATATAAAATTCTAAATGTTCCTTGCCGCTAATAACAGGGCTCCAAAATACATGAAGCAAAAATTCTTAGTGTGAAAGCAGAAATAAATCTACAATCTCATAGATTTCAACACTCTTCCTTCAATAATTGATAGGATAAGCAGACAAAATCAGTAAGAATATAGAGGGGAAAGCAGTAAGGATATAGAAGACTAGAATAACTTGGACCAATGACAACCGACTGCATGTTCTTTTCAAGTGCACATAGAATACTTAACAGAATTAACCACATTTGGAGCATAAAACAAGTCTTAATAAATTTGAAAGGTTTCAAATTATATGAAGTATGTTCTCTGATCATAACAGAATTCGGTTAGAAACCAAAAAAAAAAAAAAAGATATCTAGAACATCTCAAGTATTTGGACACTAAATAACATGCTTCAAAAATAATCCACTGGTTTCAAAAAAGAAGTTAAAAAATGCAAATTAGGAAGTATTTTCAAAAATGAAAACTAAAATATCAAAATTTGAAGGAAGCAAGGTTAACCAGGCTGTGGAGAAATTGAATGAATGTAAATTGTCATGTCATTTTTGGAGGACAATTTAATAGGATCTATATTAAAACTAAAATTGCACACATCCTTCAGAAGCACTGAGGTACAGAAAGAAGAGTTTACAAAGATTTTCACTGTGTTATATACAAGACACAAGTTAGGAAAACCTTCAATAACATCAATGGATGAACAACCAAATAAACTACGGTACATCTTTAGTAGGAATAGAACAGAGGATGTCAAAAGAACAAGGTAGTTTTGTTTAACATTGCAAAACTTTGCCAATAAGCTAGTTAGTATAAAAATGCAAGTTCATAAGAAAATCTATATAGTATGATGCCACTCATATAGAAGAAAATTCCCATAAAATGAAAGTATATTTTTCAAAATAAACTGATATCTAAATCAAACTATATACTAAAGGCCTATAGAAAACACACACCAAGCTAATAATGGTGATGATCTCTGGAGAGGGCTGCTGAGTCTGCATTACTTGGTTCTTCCCAAAGCAATGTGTTCACATAGCATTTGTATAATTTGAGACAAAACGTAATTTTAAAAGGGATAAAGGAAAGGCCTCTGGAGAGAGACTTCCATTTGGAAGTTCACAATTTCTCTTCTGGTAGGCTTGAATCCCAAGAGCTAAGCCTCTGGAAAGCTCAGAGGCAGAGTCAGGAAGCTCCAGGGAAGCCAGTCTGTGCTCTGCTGTATCCCAATACAAACGTGACCTCCAACACCAAAATAGAACAAAACCCCCCAAACATTGGTTTGGTAGATTGGGCTGCTTACATTGGCAGAGGCAAGTTGGATTCTATGGGGCCTGAAGTATATATGATTTAGGGGTCTCTGTAAGAAAGAGAATACAAAGTGCCTATGGCCACCTAATACAACTCAGTTTGGGGGCCATTGTGACAGAGGGAAAGTTTGAGTGAGAAGAGATGGTGGTGCTCCTAGGTGATTATGGTTAAAACATGTTACTTTTTCCAATTTTACAAAAGTACGTGGCCATGTGAAAACACTGGTAGGGCCCCTATCTCAGGGAAACCCACCCCTGAACAAATGACTTGGGTCAATTATCCTCAAGGATAGGGAGCCATCTTCAAGACAATGAGGCACAAGATCAAATCACAGAGAATCCGAAAACAATGCCCTGCTAAGAATATTTTATTAATATATTTGACATTTAAGGTACCTTTTAAATCAAAATAAAAATTTCTAACATGCAAGTTAAATCTCTTTGGAGATATTCTTTAAAGCTTCTTACCATATCTAAACTATCTGCAGGCACAGAATCAGGAGTGTTCTGGGGAGAAAAATGAGAAATTAATTCATGATGGGTTTGGTATATGCTCCCTTTCTTCCTTTAATTTTTTGAGTTGCTCCTTCTTCCCCTCAATTACTCTTGTGAGATGTGAACTCATCCCCATAGACATGGAGGGCCAGTATTTGTGTGGTCCTCTGGCCTGTAGGATTTTAATACATGATACCCGTTCTCTAGGATCTTAAAACCTATTTGGGGAAACAAGAAATCATTAGTGACATTAAGAAAGAATATGAGTAAAAGGGAGAGGGTTAGCTAGGAGACTATTACAAAAACTAAGTTAAAGTGAATATTTCTGATTGACAAAATATATCAGTGATGTTGACAATTATTATTTATAAGTAACTCTAAATATAATTCATGGTACAAGAGCTACCACTGTAACTGGCATTAGTTGATTGCGTCTATGGTTTTTCCTGTGGTCATGTATGGATGTGAGAGTTGGACTTTGAAGAAGGTTGAGCGCCGAAGAATTGATGCTTTTGAACTGTGGTGTTGGAGAAGACTCTTGAGAGTCCCTTGGACTGCAAGGAGATCCAACCAGTCCATTCAGTGTTCTTTGGAAGGAATGATGCTAAAGCTGAAACTCCAGTTCTTTGGCCACCTCATGCGAAGAGCTGACTCATTGGAAAAGACTCTGATGCTGGGAAGGACTGGGGGCAGGAGGAGAAGGGGACGACAGAGGATGAGATGGCTGGATGGCATCCTTGACTCGATGGATGTGAGTCTGAGTGAACTCCGGGAGTTGGTGATGGACAGGGAGGCCTGGTGTGCTGCAGTTCATGGGGTTGCAAAGACTTGGACACGACTGAGCAACTGAACTGAACTCCCAGTGTATAGAAACTGAGTGAATTATGGTGACAAATCGCCCCCATTCCAAGGTGCTTTTCCCACTTGGATAGTAAGTTAATCCCTCAAAAAATGTATCTGTTGGGCACTGAGTGGGATGCCATGGGGATGGTTGACAAAAAGAAGCAGAAGGTACAACAACCTAGAAATTTACCATCTAGTTAGGAGAAAAAACTTTCATGCACAACAGGATAGTATATGAGAAGTGTCAAAGAGAGGTACAAGAATAGATTCTGTAAGAGTTTAGAAAACACGAAGCAAACTGACTTGAGAGACACAGGCCAGGGTGCCTCTTGTCCTGTCTTACAGCCTCCAGATGGGCTCCTTCATCTTGAAATTGCAAGGAGGAGGTGTGCTAGATGTGGGCAGGGAGGAAGATATCAGTTCAAGACAGGTGTTACCTACCAATTGCAGCTGCTGTCTGACTTTTTTCTTTGTATTTACGGCAAGTTGGGGGTACTGCACTTCCTTGATCCAAGACTCCTTGGGCAGCTTATACACATCCAGCCAAATGTCCCCGGCTCCTGCATTGGGAAACCAAGGAACCGATGAGCAACTGCAAGCAGGCAATGAGTTTCCTCAGAGAAACGGCTCATCTTCTCAGAACCACTGGCACAGAGGCCAGTGGGCACCTTCGGAACAGCAACTTTGACAAACAGAAGGAGACGTGATTCTGTAGTGGTTGTTGCCAGTCCTCACTCGCAGAGAGCCCTGAGCTCCTCTCCCCAGGCCACTGCCTCTAACCGGAGATGTGCTTCTAACCCTCACTGCACCGGTGTAACAGTTTCAACCTGACTGTCCATGCTGCCTGGTCCCCACGCTTTCTAGGTTCCAAATGATAAATTCCACTGATGTTTTGTGTTATAGCTATTCCTACCTGGGGAGGAAAGTGGCATATACAGAATCAGTAACTGAGAGGGGTATGGCTGACAAAGGGCTAGAACTGAATTGTGAGAGATGCCTCAAGAGAATTCTTCTGACCAATATTTGAGGAGATGACAACCCATGGGGTGGCTGTGAGCACTTTATCTTGTCAAAGAAACATGCTCAGCTTCTGTACTGAATACCTGCCAACCCAGGAAAAGTTACTTTCCTAGAATGGGATTCTGGCTAAATTTTCCTTAAAAAAGTAATCATATCAACATCTTGTTTTCAGACTTTTGGACTCCAGAGCTGTGGGGGAATAAATGTCTGTAATTTTAAGCCAGCCAGTTTGTGGTACTTGGCTATAACAGCCCTAAGAAACTACTACAGATAGTACAAAATTTCCTTTGGTGCATAAAGCATTACAAAATATGTATCTTTCTCCAGCTCCTAACATCTGAGGGACCTGGAGCAAGAATCTAAATAGAGGCCGAGATGCCAAATGTCTAATTATTTAAAAGTTAAATGTCAAGCTAATAATCATTTGGATAAAATACTTTCTATTACCACAGGAATAATTGCAACAAGCAAGATCCAATGTTGAATGCTAAAACTGGTGGGCAAAACTTTAATGACAAACAGGATATTTGCATAATCTCCAAGTGAAAAGTGAAAGTGAAGTTGCTCAGTTGTATCTGACTCTTTGAGACACTATGGACTGTAGTCTATCAAGCTTCTCCATCCATGGGATTTTCCAGGCAAAAGTACTGGAGTGGGTTGCCATTTCCTTTTCCAGTAAATCTTCCTGACCCAGGGATCAAACCTGGGTCTCCTGCATTGCAAGTAGACGCTTTACCCTCTGAGCCACCAGGGAAGCCCTGTAATCTCCAAGTATCTTCCCCTAAATGTTTATCAGTCACTGTGGAGGTTTCAACATAGGTCTCAAAATTCTCTGATCATCCTACATCCAGAAAATGGTGTTTACATTCTCTCCCCTCGAGTGTGGTCTGGACCTAGAGCATGGAAAGGGAAAAACAGTCGCTCAACAGTGGAGAAAGCTGGCAGATCACTTTAAGTGATCAGGGTTAACATCAGCAGTGATATTATCACATACCCCCCAGTATAATTCAATGAAAAGAGTATTTCATCTCTGTGAGATCTTCCCCCAAATCCTTAACCCCAGTTTGAATTATGAGGAAAAATTCAAACTAAAAATCAGGGCCATTGCACAAAATACCTGACTAGTACTCCTCAAATGTGTTGAGGTCATGAAAAGCAAGGTAAGACCAAGGTAAGACATCATACATAAAGGTACAGTGTAAAAAGATGATGACCGAATACAATATGATATCCTGGATTGTACCTTGGAGCCAAAAAAAAATTATCTAGGAAAAACTGGCAAAATCTGAAAAAAAAAAACATCTGTAGTTTATTGTATTATACCAACATTATTTGCTTAATTTTGACAAATGTACCATGGTTATATTAAATGTTGGTATTAGAGACACTGGGTGAAGGATATAAGGGAACTCAGTCATATCTTCGCAACTCTTCTGTAAATTATTTCTAAATAAAAGGGTTGGAGGGCTTCCCTTGGCTCAGTGGTAAAGAATCTGCCTGCCAACACAGGGGACACAAGTTTGATCCCTGGTCTGGGAAGATCCCATGTGGTAAGGAGCAACTAAGCTCCTGTGGTAAGGAGCACCACACCACCGAGCCTGCACTCCAGAGCCTGGGAGCTGCAACTACTGAGCCCACATTCTGCAACTACCGAAGCCTAGAGTCTGTCCTAGATTCATCCTAGAGTCTGTGCTCAGCAACAAGAGAACCCACCACAATTAGGAGACCACGCACTGCAACTAGACAGGAGCCCCTGCTCTTCAAAACTATAGAAAAGCACACACAGTAGCAAAGGACCAGCACATCCAAAAATAAATAAATAAAATTATTTTTAAAAGTAAAATGTTTTTTGGAGAAAGTGATTATCTGGAAGATACTGGAAATGTGAATCTTCTGAAGAGGCTTTGATTAGTCTTACCTTGTAGGAGCAAGGCTGCAAAGTTCCCTCCTTTAGAAATTTCCATCTTTATACAGGTGGTTTGCTTGCTGGCGTCCTCCTAAAAAGAAGAGAGAAGCTGATAGAATAAGTTCAGCCTGATGATACAGGAGAGTGTATTTCAGGGCCTTTTGTAGTTCACATCAGGAAAAAAATCCTTCTAAAGATTGAGGCATAAAAAGATGCCTCAAATTGCTTCAGACTTTCCATTTTTGTATAGGAATTGGACAAGACTGCATGTAAAGTGGAACTCAGTTTTCCATCTAAAGGATTTTGGACTTATTTCCTGGTTTCATAAATACTCCTGATCATTTGCAGTGATTTCATACTATCTGATCTCCTGGTCCGGTTGCAAACCCTACAGACCTATAGCAGCTCTTTTCAAAATATGTTGAAAAGAGCTCTACATGACAATGAAAACTGGTCAGTTGCTTGAAAAAAAGGCTCTGTCTTGGCTATAGTATGGCCATAGTCTGATTTGGCTCATAAACAACATCTATTTCTCACAATCCATGATTTCCAAGGATTTCTGGCAGATTCAGGGTCTGCTAAGACCTAGCTTCCTGGCTTATGGACCTCCTGCCACCTCTGTGTCATGTGGTGGAAGGGTTGAGGGAGCTCTCTTGGGCTGTAATTCCACTCATAAGAACTCTGCCCTCATGACCTAATCGCCTCCCACACTGGGGATCAGAATTTCAACATGAATTTTAGGGGTACAAAAATATTCAGTCCATATCAAGCAGAGACTGAATGGAACCCTAGTATGAAACCTGCTTGAATTTTCAGCAAGGTGAAAAAGACTCAGTGTATACAGGTGTGCTATACCTTTCAGGGGCTCTAAGACTAGCAAATTTAGGTGCCTAGAAGAATTAGGCTAGTAAGCCCCCTAAGTTATTTAAGGAGAGGGAGTTTTAAACATTTGGTTTCTCTTTTACTTTCTTGTTTAAAAATGGAAGTATATTTGATGTACAGTATAGTGATTCACAATTTTTAAACTGTATACTCCATTTATAGTTATTATAAAATATTGGCTATATTCCCTATATTGTTCAAAATATCATTGTAGCTCATTTTACACATAACAGTTTGTATCTCTTAATTCTGTAATCCTATATTACTCCTTCTTACTTCTCTGTACCCCTTGTAAGTACTAGTTTGTTCTCTATATCTGTCTGTTTCTTGGTTTTTTCTTTTTTGTCATATTAACTAGTTTGCTATATTTTTTAGATTCCACATAAAAGTGATATCATACAATATTTGTCTTTTTTCACTTAGCATCAGTTCAGTCGCTCAGTCATGTCCGACTCTTTGCGACCCCATGAATCACAGCATGCCAGGCCTCCCTGTCTATCACCAACTCCTGGAGTCTACCCAAACTCATGTCCATCAAGTTGGTGATGCCATCCAGCCATCTCATCCTCTGTTGTCCACTTTTCCTCCTGCCCCCAATCCCTCCCAGCATCAGAGTCTTTCCCAATGAGTCAACTCTTCGCATGAGGCGGCCAAAGTACTGGAGTTTCAGCTTCAGCATCAGTCCTTCCAATGAACACTCAGGACTGATCTCCTTTAGGATGGACTGGTTGGATCTCCTTGCAGTCCAAGGGACTCTCAAGAGTCTTCTCCAACACCATAGTTCAAAAGCATCAATTCTTCGGTGCTCAGCCTTCTTCAAAGTCCAACTCTCACATCCATACATGACCACTGGAAAAACCATAGCCTTGACTAGATGGACCTTTGTTAGGAAAGTAATGTCTCTGCTTTTGAATATGCTATCTAGGTTAGCATAATACCATCCAAATCCATCCATGTTGCAGCAAATGGCAAAACTTCATTCTTTTTATGGCTTAGTAGTATTCCATTATGTGTATGTATATATGTATTATTTTGAGTTTATTTTTGTATAAGTGTTAGAGAATGTTTGAATTTCATTCTTTTACATGTAGCTGTCCAGTTTTCCCAGCACCACTTATTGAAGAGACTGCCTTTCCTCCATTGTATAATCTTGCCTCCTTTGTCATAGATTAACTGACCATAATTGCATGGGCTTTCTATCCTGTTTAGTTGACCAATGTGTCTGTTTTTGTGCCCGTACCTACTGTTTTGATTACTGTAGCTTTGTAGTATAGTATAAAGTCAGGAATCGTGATTCCTCCAGCTCTGCTCTTCTTTCTCAAACTTGGTTTGACATTTGGGGTCTTTTGTGTATTTCCATACAAATTTTTAAATTATTTATTCTAGTTCTGTGAAAAATACCATTGGTGTTTTGATAGGGATTGCACTGAATCTGTAGATTGTCTTGGGTAGTATGGTCATTTTTAAAACATTTTTATTTATATATTTTAATATCAACTTGTAGGTTTTATAGAAATTTCAAATGCACATGAAGACAGAAAATAGTATAATGAACCCCATGTATCCATTACTCGACTTTATCAGTTATAATATATGGGAAATCTTATTTTATTACCTCCTGAATTCATTAAACATTTTTATTTAATTAATCCTAACTTTTTAATATCACTTACTAGCCAGTATGTTTTCAAATTTCCTCAATTGTCTCATAAGTGTCTCTCCACAATTGGTTTGTTCAAATCAGGATTCAAATAAAGTCTATGTAGTATATTTAGTTAATTTATCTCTTAAGTCTCTTTTGATTTATAACTGTTACCTCATTTGTTTTTCTTTTTGCCATTTTTTTGTTGACTAAACCAGGTCATTTGTCCTATGGATTTTTTCACTTTCTGGATTGGACTGATTGTATCCCATGGCATTATTTAATATAACCTTGGGATCCCTTGTATTGCCTATAAACCAGTAACCAGATCTAGAGGTTTGATTAGATTTAGGTACAATTAAAACAAAAGGCAAGTATACCACACAGGTGTTCTGTGTCTCCCTCCAACATCACACCAGGAGGCTCATAATAGCTAGCTTGTCTTTCTTTTAATAACGTTCACACTGATCACTGACAACAGGTGTCATCCTGGCTCATCAATTATAAAGTTCCCCATTAGTACTGATGTAATGATCTAGACCATTCCTCTGCAAAATGGCTAAAAATTGAGATAGTCTAGTTCTATCATTCCTTTCACATTTGTTGAAATTAAAAGTGAAAATCACTCAGTCGTGTCTGACTCTTTGTGACCCCATGGGCTATATATTCCATAGAATTCTCCAGGCCAGAATGCTGGAGTGGGTAGCCTATCCCTTCTCCAGGGGATCTTCTCAACCCAGAAATTGGACTGGAGTCTTCTGCATTGCAGGTGGATTCTTTACCAACTGAGCTATCAGGGAATCCACATTTGTTAGAATTCTATAAGGAAAATCTCTCCATTTTTTCTGTCATCATTGATTTGATTATCCAGAAATACGGCCTATGTGGGAAAGTCAAGAGAAATGCTTGAAGCTCTCGCTGATGAGTTTTCAGAATACAGACTTTGTACCCTAGCAACTTCCAAAGGCAATAATGAAGTCCCTAAAAGATATATATGTTATGAATTAATTTTTTAAACACTATTGGTGTGTTATAATTCATTAACATTACTTTGTGTATAATGTCCCTGTCAAGTTTAGATATCACGGTTCTGCTGGTCACAGTTCTGAAACGAGTTGATGAGTATTCCTTGTATCTTTTTTTAAAAGAGATTTCTTTTTACATAAAATTTAAAAACAGTTTTCCCTGGTGGTTCAGACAGTGAAGTGTCTGCCTGCAATGTGGGAAACCTGGGTTCGATCCCTGGGTCGGGAAGATCCCATGGAGAAGGAAATGGCAACCCACACCAGTACTCTTGTCTGGAAAATTCCATGGATGGAGGAGCCTGGTAGGCTACAGTCCATGGGATTACAAAGAGTCGGACATGACTGAGCAACTTCACAAAGGCACAGATATTAAAGGTACAACTTGATGAGCTTGGACATATTTACATGATGAGTTTGGACATTTTATAGTATAGGGTCCCTGGGCAGGGCGGCAGTGGGGTTTCTCAGAGCTCTCTGGGGTCCACTCTCTGCCCCTAATACTGATTAAACTCTAACAGCATCCTTTAATTATCTATTTTTGACTGTGCTGGGTCTTCACTGTTATGCCCGGGCTTTATCTAGTTGGGCAAGTGGGGGTTACTCTGTTGCAGTGCATGGGCTTCTCACTGTGGTGGCTTCTTTTGTTGTGGAACATGGGCTCTAGTGCCTCAGCAGTTGCAGTAGTTGCTCGTGGGCTCTAGAGCTCTGGCTCAGGAGTTGTGGTACTCTGGCTTAGCTGCTCCATGGCATATGGGATCTTCCCAGACTATAGATCAAACCTGTGTCCCCTGCATTGGCAGGCAGATTCCAGTCTACTGTACTACCAAGGAAGTCCCCAACAGAATCTTTTGATGAGTATACGTTTAAAATTCATTTTATTAGGGGTATGATAATAACATAATAAACTGTACATATTTAAACTGTATATTTTGATTATTTTAGACATATATAGATCCCTTGAAACCAGCACCACAATCAAGATAAGGAACATATCCATTCCTCCCGCCCCTTTGTAAGCCTTCCTTCCACCCCTCTCCCAACCTACCCCAGGCAAAAACTGGCATTCCCTGTCCCTAGATTAGTTTTGTATCTTCTTGAATTTTATAGAAATGGGATCATACACTATATATGAATTCTTTTTTGTCAGACTTCTTTCACTCAGCCTAATTATTCTGAGATGTAGCCATGTTGTTATCTGTATCCCTTTTTACTGCTGAGCAGTATGTGCCAAGATCGACTTAGCCATTTACCTGTTGATGGGTGCGGAGTGGTTTCTGGTTTCTGGCTAGGACAGAGAAAGCTGCTAGGAACGTCCATGTACAAATATTCATATGGAAATGTACTTTCATTTCTCCCAGGCAAATATCTGGGAGTGGACTGGCCACATCATATGGTGGGTGTACATTTAACATCTTTTTAAAAAATAACTAGTCTTGCACCACCAGCAGTATATGAGAGTCCCAGCTGTTCCACAGTTCTGCCAACACTTGGTATGGTATGTCTTTTCAATGTTAGGCATTCTAGTACACATGCAGTGATAGGTCGTGATTTTAATTCGCATTTTCCCTAATGACTAATGGTAGTGAACATCTTATTTATCTTCTATATATTATTTGGTGAACTTTTTTTTTCTTCAAGATATCTGCTCATTTTAAAAACCTGTGTTGTTTTTCTTATTTTTGAGTTTTGAGAGTTCTTTATATCTTCTAGATACACGTTTTTTATCAGATATGTGATTTGCAATTATTTGCTCCTAGTCTATAACTTGCCTTTTTATTCTTCTAACAGTGCCTTTTGTAGAACAAAAGGTTTTAGTTTTGATGAAGTCTGATTTATCAATTTTTTTTCTTGTATGAAATACAGTTTCGGTATTGTAGTTAAAAAAAATCTTTGCTTAACAAAGGTCACAAAGACTTGCTCCTATGTTTTCTTCTAGAGGTTTTATAGTTTTTGATTTTTCATGTAGCTCAAACGATTCATTTTGAGTTAATTTTTGCATATCACATGAGGCCTGAGAGCTTCCTCATAGCTCAGTTGGTAAAAAATCCGCCTGCAAGGCAAGAGACCCCAGTTCAATTCCTGGGTTGGGAAGATCCACTGGAGAAGGGATAGGCTACCCATTCAAGTATTCTTGGGCTTCCCTGGTAGCTCAGCTGGTAAAGAATCTGCCCACAATGCGGGAGACCTGTGTTTGATTCCCAGGTTGGGAAGATCCCCTGGAGAAGGGAACAGCTACCCACTCTAGTATTCTGGCCTGGAGAATTCCATGAACTGTATAGTCCATGGGGTCACAAAGAGTCAGATGCAACTGAGAGACTTTCATTCACTCACATGAGGCATGAGAAGTTTCTTTGATGAAGTCCCATTTCAGTTTTTTTTTCTCTTACAATTAGTGCCTTTTATGTCCTAAGAAATCTTTGCTTGCTCCAAGGTTGCAAAAACCATTTCCTGTATTTTCTTTTAAAGTTAAGTCTATAATTCATCTCTAATTTTTATATATGATGTGACATAGGGTTGAGCTTCATTCCTTCCCTCAATTTGTTTATCCAGCATTCCAGCATCATTCCAGCATCCCACACACACACTGAATTGCTTTGGGCTCATCAGTAATATTTTTTATAAAATAAACTGCAATTAAAAATATACTCTTAGTAATACCTCCTCCTTTTTAGGTTTGTTAATTTAAAAAACACTCTCAAAAACCTACAGTATACAGGCAAGTTACTAGGAATAAGAAATATATGGGTCCAGTCCTGTGCTCTCGAGGAACTTACCTCCAGGAGAAGAAACAGTCATATAAACAAATAAGTATGGAGGGTGGAGAAACACTGTGATAGAAATTCTGTCTTATATGGTGGTGACACAGGAGGGAAAGGTCAACTTCTCTTGGGAAAGTATCTCAGAGAAGAGGATGTCTGAGCTGGTCTTGAGGAATGAGAGCAATTTAAGAGGCACACATAGTAGGCAGGGAAACAAGGAGAGCTTTCTAGGTGGAGGGAAGAGTATGGATAAGAGAACAGGATGTGAAGCAGCCTGGAAAAATTAGGGTCTTGTAAGTAGCTATTAGGGGTTCCCTGGTGGCTCAGTGGTAAAGAATCTGCCTGCCAATGCAGGAGACATTGGTTTGATGCCCGGGTTGGGAAGATCCTCTGGAGAAGGAAATGGCTATCCACTGCAGTATCCTTGCCTGGAGAACTCCATGGACAGAGGAGCCTGGTGGGTTATAGTCCATGTGGTCGCAAAAGAGTTGGACATGACATAGCAACTAAACAACAACAAAGTTGTTATTAGATATGTTGATCTGGTGCTCAATTTGGACTGGAGTTCCTTAGTAATTTTCTTCTCTTGACAAGAGGGTAAATAAACCCAAGGCATTCAGTATGTACTCTCCGATGGTGAGGGATCTTTCAGTTGGATATTCTGGAGGAGGCTCCCTCGCCAGGGAGGTCTCTACTTCTCTCTACTCTAGGATAGCTGTAATTGCCTCCATGTTAAAAGTAAACTTGATTTGCTACAGCTTTTGGCCCAGCTATTGATGAAAGAACAGGAGCTTACCGATTCATTGATGGCTTTGATGAGATAAAGACCATCCTTATAAAAATAAAACAGTCGAACGATACCTGAAACAGAAAAATAAGGAAGATTGAGAGACAGACAAGTGAGCTGAAGACAAATTGGAATTTTATATATTTTACTTTCTGAAATATCATAAGCTCATGCATTATTAGGCTTCCTCCCTAGCCCCTCCACTGCCGTGATCATCTTGGTTTCCTGGGCTTCTTTCACCCCTCACTTGAAATGTTCAAGCTGTTCCCACTCTTAGGTCATCTCTAGCTACACTGGCCCTACATTCTTCTTTTAGGATCTGTTTGTAAGCACTTCAGCTACACCAATCCACTCCCTGATTTCCGTCCACCTGTTTTAGCACATCACATTGTCATCCAATCACTTCCTAAGGCCGTGGTGGTTTAGTCGCTAAGTCCTGTCTGACTCTTGTGACCCCATGGACTGTAGCCCACCAGGCTCCTCTGTCAATGGGATTTTCCAGGCAAGAATACTGGAGTGAGTTGCATTTCCTTCTCCAGGGAATCTTCCAGACCCAGGAATCGAACCCAGGTCTCCTGCATTGCAGGCGGATTCTTTACTGACTGAGCTACGAGAGAAGCCCTCACTTCCTGTGAGTGTTCATTATTCCTCTGTCAAGTGCGTGGATTCTCTGAGGGAAAGGATAGTTTCTTCCTCTTCTCTGTGCCTCATCTCTCAAAGCTCAGCAAGCTCCTCATGAAGTTAATTGTGTCGATTCAGTAAGTAATTCGGTCATTCTAATTCCCATTTAACCTAAGGGCTCTAGTATATGATAGTCACCCACAAATTTCTTGCCACTTTCTTGAGGTGCCTCCCAGACACTCATAATCTACCTCTATTGCCATAATACAGACTTTGAAGAGGCACCTGGTCCGCTGTGGGTGAAAGTCTAACTCAACCCAATAAATATTCATGGGATATCTGCTCCAGGACCACAAAGGTGCAAAGGACAACCAAGGCAGTCTCTGCCCTCCCGTTTATCACATTCAGAATCACAGAGACATGAAACTAACTGGATATAATGCAGTGTGATAAATGCAATCCTATCGTCAGACCAAACTCCTCCTGAATATCAACATTCCTACTCCAGGTGCCTCAAACATGTACATGCACAAATGGAAGCTTTCAACTCACAGTCCCCTGGAACCTTACTCTTCTATAACTGCTTTTCAAGGAATGGTATCATCTCTTCTACCCCATTATCTAAAGGCAGAACGGAGTCATTTTTCTTCACACCCCCCACTCCCCAACTCCACACATATGTTCCATCTCTCACCAAGTTTTTCCATTATATTTTCCTTTTCACTTTTTAAGCTTTTTATTTTGAATTAATTTTAGACATATAGAAAAACTGCAAAAATACTACAAAGCATTCCCTTATACCCCTCACCTCACTTCCCCTAGTGTTAACATCTTACAGAACCACAGGGCACTTTTCATTTAAACAGCTCCTGCCTTAGTTCAGACCTTCATAATTTCTCTTCTCAATGGATGCACTAGCTCTTCCTGGTCTCTCTACCTTTCCATTTGGGTTTTTCAAACTCCTATCTGGGTGCTCTTCCTAAAACGTCAATGGAATCAGGTCGTTCTCCTACAGAAAGAGTATCCGCCAGGACACCGTCCATAGTTCTCTGCACAAAGGTTCCCCTGCCTGGTTCATCCTCAGGCTGAGTGGGGAAAGCAAGCCTCGTGTATGTGAGCAGCAGGACTGCTGAGTGCTGGAATGGGTGTGGACTCTGGGGCTACACTGCCTGGTTCAAATCGTGCCTGTGCCACTTTCTCTGTTGTTATTTAGTGGCTAAGTCATGTCTGACTCTTTTGCAAACCCATGGACTGTTGCCTGCCAGGCTCCCCCGTCCATGGAATTCTCCAGGCAAGAATACTGGAGTGGGTTGCCATTTCTTCCTCCAGGGGATCTTCCCAACCCAGGGATCAAACCCACATCTCCTGTATTGGCAGGCAGATTCTTTACCACTGAGTCACCCAGGAAGCCGGCTTTCTGTGTTACCTCTTCTGAAAAACAAGAATAATAAACTATACCTATCTCCTAGGCTATTGTGACGGTGAAATGGACCAACATATGTGAAATGTTAGAACAGTGCCTGGCACACCACACTGTCCTGCAGATGTTGGCTGCTACTACATGACCAGGGAGAACTCTCCATGTCTGGTCCCTCCCATGCCTGGAAAGAAGATTAAACTGAACAACAATCTACAGGTACCTGTAAATTAGGCTAAAAAGGAAAGAGAGGAACATGTACCCGTTTCATCCACAGAAGCAATAAGTATTTCACTCCCCAAATCTGTGGCCAAAATGGAAATGACATCAACCTTAAGTTTCTCCCAAACATATAATTGTTTAGCATTATGCAGATTATAGATAGAGAATCCTTTGCTTCCTCCAATAAACACATAGTCCTGGGAAACATCCATGCAGTTTGGCATTGTGTTGAGCTGGAAAAAGCAAAACAAAGAGAAAAGGAACAGTTTTCATTTACTGCCATCTGCAAGTAATATGAGTGAACTTTTCTTTTTTGGAAGCACTGTGCAGCTTGTAGGATTCTCAGTTCTCCAGCCAGGATGGAATCTCTGCCCCCTGCAAGGGGAGTGTGGAGCCTTAACCACTGGACCACTAGGGAAGTCCTGAGCTAACTCTTCAAAAAGGGATGCAGGTCCTTCCTAGTTATCCCACCCAAATACTGCTGCTGCTGCTGCTAAGTTGCTTTGGTCATGTCCGACTCTGTGCGACCCCGTAGACAGCAGCCCACCAGGCTCCCCATCCCTGGGATTCTCCAGACAAGAACACTGGAGTGGGTTGCCATTGCCTTCTCCAATGCATGAAAGTGAAAAGTGAAAGTGAAGTCACTCAGTCCTGTCCGACTCTTTGCGACCCCATGGACTGCAGCCTACCAGGCTCCTCTGCCCATGGGATTCTCCAGGCAAGAACACTGGAGTGGGTTGCCATTGCCTTCTCCACACCCAGGTGCAGTGCCCATCTAAATATCTTGCCCAGATATCAAGAAAGTCATAGTATTCTACATTTAGGGGAAAGGGGCAAGAGAAAGCAAGGATGTTGAGAAGAAATGCTCGTTCACAACACCAAGCGTGGCCACAGCCCTGCGATAAGTGGACCAGTGGCCCCATTCCCTTTACTTTGTTCTTCTACAACACTGTGGAAAGAGTTGTAGCTGACACCTGGGCAGATTCTCAACTACCAAGCAAGACAGTGATTGATACACTCCGAAAGATTTTCAAATAACAATAGGATGTAAAAGGTAGATGTGCATAATCTTCAGTTAACCAGAACACCCATTTACCCAGGCAACGACTAGATCCGTTTCAATCAACATCAGCATGCCTCTAATCGTTCCAACATGCACCTGTCCTACAGGTGAATGAAGATTCCTGGCAGGAATTCCTTCCCTGGATCAGGTGTTTTCATTTATTACCTTAACACTCAGTTGAGGGGACTTCCCTGGTGGTCCAGTGGTTGAGACTCTGCCTTGAAATGCAGGGGACACGGGTTTGATCCCTGGTCAGCGAGAGAGCCCACATGCCCCAGTTAAGTGAGCCCCTGTGCTGTAACAAAAGAACCCGCATGACAAAATGAAGATCCCACATGGTGCAACGGAGACCCAGCACAGCCAAATAAATAAATAATTAATAAAATAAATGTTCAAACCACCACTCAGTTGAGAAACAAGGTCACCTTGGCAGCTGCTCCATACCTTACTTTCTCTAAGTGGATGGTAGATGGTGGGCTGGATCCGGTGGAGCTCAGCTTTGTTTGAGGTGTCCCTCGCCTCAATAATTTCCCACGAACGGTCAAACAGTGAGTTCACCATCTTGTTGATCATTCGATACGGCTGGGGTAGGGAATCTTGCTCTTGATCTGGATTCTTGAAGACCCAATCATCTTCATCGTCCTTAGACCAGTCCTTCTCTGTCGGGGACGGCACCTCCAGT
This sequence comes from Oryx dammah, assembly GCF_014754425.2. Taxonomy (NCBI): domain Eukaryota; kingdom Metazoa; phylum Chordata; class Mammalia; order Artiodactyla; family Bovidae; genus Oryx; species Oryx dammah. The sequence continues at coordinate 47,904,863 of NW_024070200.1, forward strand.
GTCCCCTTTTGGGTAAAGATGGGAAGCTTCATCTTCTGACTTCGACTTCCTTTGGGACTTGCCATCACAGAAGATAGCGTTGGAAATGTCTATGAAATTCTGAAAAGCTGGTCAAAGAAGTAAGCCGAGGTACTTAAGAGATAAAAGGGGGAAGTTATCAGAAGACAGCACAGCATCCTCCTTAGCGTATTCACTTATGGGCACTATTTATTCTAGAGCCTGGCACCTTCCTCATTACCACATCACTAAGATATGCTCTTCATTTTAATAAGGATATCAGCAGAGACAGGCTTTGACTATTCATATCTTTCAGGCCACCCCAAGATGACATGTGCTATGATGAAAGAAAAGGAATTTGACTTCTTGCTGCCTTTCTTCACCTCCTGATAAGAGAGTGGCTTTCTGCCCCAAATTGAATACACCCTTTCTCTGCAACTTATGCCTTCTCCTGGCTCTTCCATCTCTGCAAATGGCTGTGCTAAAGCCAGCTGGGTAGGGGGCCATGATTCTCTGCTTATTTTCCTTTCACCTCCAGTCAGGTACAGCTCAAACACTTCCATTCCTTGCTGTCCAGTTTACTCCTTCCTCTCTATTCCCCCTGCTGCCACAGCTCTGTAGGCACAGTGCCCAGAGCCTATGAGATTTTTCAAGGGCTTACCTAAATATTTGAGACCTGAAAAGAAATGGACTGAAAGAGAAAATCCCACAAAATCAAAATAAATATTTATAAAAACATTGACAGCATATCAACTCCACTGTGTGTACATAATATCTAAGTCTATAAGAAAAGAACAAGCAATCTGTATTTTATAAAACTCAAAACGGTACAATTATAAAAAGGTTTTCAAATGTTACAGTTAATAAAAGGCATTTAATGTGGAACACGGGGTACATTTTAAGATGTTTAATGGGTAGTGGAGTAGGGTCTTGTACTGTTGGAGTGCCTTGGGGCCCTGGAAGCCTTATAAAGGCCCTGGTACCATCACCCTGTCTCACTTGTGAGAGTATATTTGTGATGTTTCCATGCAAAGTGAGAAGAGACAGACTATCTGGGTCTGAGTCTGAAAGGAAAGAATCATCTGAAATTAGCAGTGGAAACACTAAATAGAGCTCACATAGGGCCAGGAATAATGCCTGTTTCCACCAGCAAGAACAGAAAACCTCATTATTCATAAATGACGGGTAGAGTACTCAGGAGAATCTAGCCAAGTAGTGGGAAAAATTAACCCTATTTAGATACTGTTCTGGTATTGCCCAATGAGTCTTAGAAGTCAGAAGATCAAACTTAATGAAATAACTTGACTACACATCAGAACAAATATTTATAGGAATACAAACATGAAACCAAGCCCAGATAAAACTAAGTTCCCTTACTGAGTTTGTGATTAATCTCTCTACCTGAAACTTTACTCCCTTGCCTCTCTCCTTTGACTTCACTCCACTTCTTCTCCCCTCTGACCTCAGTCCTGTACACTAGTCAACCAGAATCAGATGACTAAGATTGCAGTTGCCGATAACATCATAGATGTACTAAGATCGCTGTTATACACCTCATCATTAACATACAAACTCGGGTTGTTTCTCCAGGGCAAGATTAAGCTCTTAGATCCCCGAGCCTTGGACTACCTGGCCAGAGAATCATGAACTGGGTCATCCACAGCTCCCAAAACTATGACTAAGACATGTCATAGAAATGTCACAAGACAACGATAATCCCAATTTCTTTTGTTTTGCCCAAGGTCCCAATCCCCAGAACTGAGAGAACAAGACATCCACAGTAATGCAAACGCAAAAAGGGAATTTATTGCTAGCTCGAGCCAGGACCCTGGCTGCATCCAACACAGTGGAATAAAGCCAGAGCCCCGAGCTCTATATTACAGTAGTATTTATAAGTTTAGGACAAAGACAGGGAATTGGCAAGGTTGGATTGGTTACAAGGGTTTCTTTGCATCTATTAATTGGCTAGATTTTCGCACGCGCGGGCTTTCTTAGGAGATATCTATCTTCATCCCAATTGGCACAGACCAGGCTACTGGGAGCATGCTGACAGGCTGAGTCCTCCCGTCAGGGGTAATAAATTTTGATCCCAGCCGGTCAGTGTCTCAGCTGTTTCTGGGATGCTTGCTCCAGCCTATTTTAGTCATGGCCTCTATCAGGCCTCAACACTTTGTTTTTCCACGTTAAAATATCCGTAACCCAAAAACCAAGAAGGAGTGGATCCAAGACTCATTTCCCACTCCCTTGCTTGGTGCCCTGCAATAAATCCTTCAGTTCAGTTCAGTTCAGTTCAGTCGCTCAGTCGTGTCCGACTCTTTGGGACTCCATGAATCGCAGCATGCCAGGACTCCCTGTCCATCACCAACTCCCAGAGTTCACTCAGACTCACGTCCATCAAGTCCATGATGCCATCCAGCCATCTCATCCTCTGTCGTCCCCTTTTCCTCCTGCCCCCAATCCCTCCCAGCATCAGAGTCTTTTCCAGTGAGTCAACTCTTCGCATGAGGTGGCCAAAGTACTGGAGTTTCAGCTTTAGCATCATTCCTTCCAAAGAAATCCCAGGGCTGATCTCCTTCAGAATGGACTGGTTGGATCTCCTTGCAGTCCAAGGGACTCTCAAGAGTCTTCTCCAACACCACACTTCAAAAGCATCAATTCTTCAGCGCTCAGCCTTCTTCACAGTCCAACTCTCACATCCATACATGACCACTGGAAAAGCCATAGCCTTGACTAGATGGGCCTTAGTCAGCAAAGTAATGTCTCTGCTTTTGAATATGCTATCTAGGTTGGTCATAACTTTCCTTCCAAGGAGTAAGTGTCTTTTAATTTCATGGCTGCAATCACCATCTGCAGTGATTTTGGAGCCCCCAAAATAAAGTCTGACACTGTTTCCACTGTTTCTCCATCTATTTCCCAGGAAGTGATGGGACCCTTACTTTGCTGTAAACACTTGCTGTCAGAATTTGGTTTTCTGTGTCATGGACATATGAGCCCTTGCTCAGTTACAAAAATAATCAGCATCCAATGGAGTAAAATTCACAATGTCTACGATCCAATTAAAAAATGACTGTGGTATATCCACATTACAGGATACTACTCAGTAATAAAAATCAAAAAACTACTGATAAACACAAAAACATGGATGAACCTCAAAGGCATTATACTGAATGAAAGAAACCAGTCTAAAAACTTATGTGCAGTGACTCCATCTATAAGGCATTCTTGAAAATCAAAATGAATAATGGGGAACAGAACAGTAGTTGTCATGAGTTATAGGTGGGGGAGTGATGTTATTTTAAAAAGAAGAGCATGAAGGAATTTTGGGGATAGTGGGACTCTTTCATCCAGATTGGAAAGAGCTCTGCAGAGCTATTCCAAGACAATATGATTATCTATAGAGAAAACCTGATGGAATCTTTAAAAAAAATTTTACTAGAGCTAATAAAGTTAGCAAGGTTGCAGAATAAAAGTTTAATATACAAAAATCTACTCTATTTCTATATAATGGCAACAAACAATCAAAAATTAAAATTAAAAATGCTATTGATAATAGTATAAAAATATGAAATACTTAGGGTTAAATCTGACAAAAGATGTACAAGACCTGTGCCCTGACAGCTACAAAATACAAAATGTGTGTGTTAGTCGCTCAGTCATGTCTGACTCTTTGCGACCCCATGGACTGTAGCCAGCCCGGCTCCTCTATTTACGGAGTTCTCTAGGCAAGAATACTGGAGTGGGTAGCCATTCTCTTCTCTAGGGGATTTTCCTGACCCAGGGATCGAACCCAGGTCTCCTGCATTACAGGCAGATTCTTAACTGTCTGAGCCACCAGGGAAGCCCATAAAATATCACTGAGAGACCTAAATAAGTGGAGAGAGAGATCTTATTCATGGGCTGGAAGACAATGTTTTTAGGGTGTCAATTCTCCCCAAATTGATTTATAAAAAATTAAAATAATCCTTATGATAATCCCTGTCAGCATTATTTTTTAGAAATTAAGAAGTTGATGTTATACTCTATATGGAAACGCAAAGTACCTAGAATAGCCAAAATTACTTAGAAAAAGAAAGAATTAGAAAATTAACATTACCTACGTCAAGACTTAAAAAGCCACAGTAATCAAGGCAGTGTGATATTGGCACTTTAAAAAAAAGACAAAAAGATAACAAATAACAAGTGTTGGTGAGGATGTGCAGAAAAGGGAACCCTCATACACTGCTGGTGGGAATATAAATTAGTGAAGTCATTACAGAAAATAGAATGGAAGTTTCTCAAAAAAATAAAAGTAGAATTACCATTGTCGTTGTTCAGTTGCTAAGTTGTGTCTGACTCTGCAACACCACAGACTGCAGAACTACACAAAAAGGTCTTAATGACCTGGATAACCAGGACGGTGAGGTCACTCACTCAGAGCCAGACATCCTGGAGTGTGAAGTCAGTGGGTCTTAGGAAGTATTACTAGGAAGAAAGCTAGTAGAGGTGATGCAATTCTAGCTGAGCTATTTCAAATCCTGAAAGATGGTGCTGTTAAAGTGCTGCACTCAATATGTCTGCAAATTCTGAAAACTCAACAGTGGCCACAGGACTGGAAAAGGTCAGTTTTCAGTCCAATCCCAAAGAACTAACATATGATCCAGCTATTCCACTTTTGGGCATTTTTCCAAAGAAAACAAACAGGCAAAAAAACTATTTTGAAAAGATATGTGTATCCCTAGGTTCATTGCAGCGTAATTCACAATAGCCAAAATATGGACGCAACCTAAGCATCCTATCGATAGATGAATGGAAAAAGAAGATGTGATAGAGACAATGGAATATTACTCAGCCATAAAAAAGAATAAAACCTTGCATTTGCAACAACATGGATAGACCTAGGGGCTTCTCTGGTAGCTCAGTCAGTAAAGAATCTGCCTGCAGTGCAGGAGACTCGGGTTCAATCCCTGGGTCGGAAAGATACCCTGGAGAAGGAAATGGCAACCCACTCCAGTATCCTTGCCTGGAAAATCCCACGGACAGAGGAGCCTGGTGGGTTGTAGTCCATGGGGTCACAAAGAGTTGGGCACGACTGAGCGACTAATACTAGACCTAGAGTGAACTATGCTAAGTGAAATAAGTTAGACAAGAAAGACAAGTACCATATGATTTCACTTGTATGTGGAATCTAAAAAACAATACAGACTTCCCTGGTGGTCCAGGGGCTAAGACTCCATGCTCCCAATGCAGGGTGCCTGGGTTTGATCCCTGGTCAGGGAACTAGAGCCCAGATGCCACAACTAAGAGTTCACACTCTGCAACTAAGACCTGGTGCAGCCAAATAAATTAAATTAAAAATACTTAAAAAAATACAAGTGAACAAACAAAACAAAATAGTCACAGATACAGAAAACAAACAGGTGGCTGCCAGAAGCAGTAGGGGATGGAGAGATATGTAAAATAGGTCAGGGAGATGGAGAGGTACCAAAAAAAAAAAGACAAATATATCAATGAAACTAAATAGAGAAGACAGAATTAGATTCACACATATATGGACAGATAAATAATGTTGCATTGGTTAAATATCTATATGGGGAAAAAAGAACTCTGATCAATACCTTGCACTATATACAAAAATTAATTCAAAGTAGTTGATTAGTCACTAAGTCATGTCCAACTCTTTTGCAACTCCAAGGGCTATAGCCTGCCAGGTTCCTCTGTCCATTGGATTTCCCAGGCAAGAATTCAAAGTAGACCATAGGCCTAAATGTAAAACTAACCATAAAACTTCTAGAAGAAAACATAGGGAAAAACCTATGCAATCTTCAGTTAGACAAAGATTTCTTAGATATGACATTAAAGCACACACTCCATAAGAACAAACTGATAATTTATACCTTTCAAAAACAAACTTATGTTCCTCAAAAAACATTTAAGAAAATAAAAGTTAGCCCAAAGACTAGGAGAAAATATTTGTAGGCAAAATGTTTGTATTCAAAATATTTTGAGAATTCTTAAAACTCAATAATAAGAAAATGATACAATTTTTTCAAATGGGCAAAAGATTTGCATCGACACTTAACAAAAGAAGATATACAGATGGCAAACAGGCATATTAAAGATGTTCTTCATGGTTAATCATTAGGGAAATGCAAATTATAATTACAGTGAGACAGTACTACCCGTGTATTAGAATGCCTGAAGTTAGAAAGATAGACCATAACAAATGTTATTGAAAATGAGGAAAACTGGAACTCTTCCAGCTGCTGCTGGGAAAGTAAAACACTACAGTTTAGGAAACAGTTTAGCATTTTCTTAAAAAGTTAAATTTATATCTACCACAATATCCAGTCATTCTACTCCTAGGTGTGATATAAGGGAACTGAAATCATATGTCCATACATAGACTTGTAAATGAACATTCAATACAGTTTTACTTCCAGGAGCCCCAAACTGAAACCCACCTAAATGTTTACCAACAGGTGAACAGACAAACTCCTGCACATTCACATCCCATTCATATCAGTGGGAACACGAAATAGTAGAGTCACTTTGGACAACAGCTTGGCAGTTTCTTACAAAGTTTAAAACACACTAATAGGATTCAACAATGCCATTTCTACGTATGTATGCAAGAAAAATTAAGATGTTTCATATGAAGATCTGTACTTAAATATTTATAGCAGCTCTATTTATAACTGCCTCAAACTGGAAACAACACAAATGTACTTCAGTGGATAAAGAGACAATAAACTATAGTACATCCATACAATGGAATACTACTCAGTGATTAATAATTTACAAACTACTGATATATATAACATGGGTGAAACTCAAATGCATTATGCCAAGTGAAAGAAACCAAATAGAAAAGCTACATACTGGACTTTCTTGGTCCAGAGGTTAACACTCTGCACTTCCAATGAAAGGGCATGGGTTCGATCCCTGATTTAGGCACAGTGTGGCCTAAAAAAAAAAAGAGGCTACATACTGAATGATTCAATTTATGATACTGTGGAAAAGGCAGAATTGTAGGTATAGCAAAACAAACTATACAAATCTGTGTTTAGCAGCACTCTATGCTCATCTCTATCACCTAACATATCGCTGTGCTGTACTTTGCTCTTTTCTTGTATCCCTCATTAAATCTATTGCCATAGGCCTAGAGCTTAGCACAGTGGGTGGTACAGTTTAGTTGCTTCGGGGCCAGGCTCTCACATCCTGCCCAGCTGTCATCCCTGAGAAAGCCAGGCATCCAACCCAACTAGCTCTCAGGCTCCTCAGGCTGCCCAAATGGGGAGACCAGGTCTCACAGACTGTGACCCAGACAGATGGCCACTGCTAGAGGGTCACAGAGACAGGGATGGGGGAGAGGTTCACTGCTCCTCCTTGGGCCAAGGCTAGTGGAAGGCCTTAGTGAGGACTCTGGAGCCCTCAGGACATAGTTCCCAATCTGTTTCCTGGACCTTCCAGCTCACCCACTAGCACAAGGCGGTAAGCTGGAGAGCCTCCAAGAGAAAGCCTGAATCTGCCTCTTACCTCACTCTCCACCTGATGACCACCACACCATCAACCCCTGACTCAATCTCTTCTCCAATGGTCCCTCTTGACAGTTACCAGTGGGCAGGGCCCACTGTGGTGCTGACCAATAGCTGGGCAGGACCACTAACTGTGGCTCACTGACAGTTGGTTGCTTGTGGTCAAGGCCCACTGAGGCACCGACCAATGGCTGAGCAAGACCTATTGCCTAATAACAGTACAGAGTAAATGAGGCACAGCAATTGGGAAGTGAGTGCCTCAAGGCTGTATATTGTTACCCTGCTTATTTAACTTATATGCAGAGTACATCGGAGAAGGCAATGGCATCCCACTCCAGTACTCTTGCCTGGAAAATCCCATGGACGGAGGAGCCTGGAAGGCTGCAGTCCATGGGGTCGCTGAGGGTCAGACATGACTGAGCGACTTCACTTTCACTTTCATCGGAAAAGGAAATGCCAGCCCACTCCAGTGTTCTTGCCTGGAGAATCCCAGGGATGGGGGAGCCTGGTGGGCTGCCGCCTATGGGGTCGCACAGAGTCGGACACGATTGAAGTGACTTAGCAGCAGCAGAGTACATCATGCAAAATGCCCGGCTGGATGAAGCACAAGTTGAAATCAAGATTCCCGGGAGAAATATCAATAACCTCAGATATGCAGATGACACCACCCTTATGGCAGAAAGCAAAGAGGAACTAAAGAGCTTCTTGATGAAAGTAAAAGAGGAGTGTGAAAGAGCTGGCTTAAAACTCAACATTCAAAAAATGAAGATCATGGGATCTGGTCCCATCACTTCATGGGAAAATAGATGGAGAAACAATAGAAACAGTGAGAAACTTTATTTTCTTGGGCTCCAAAATCACTGAGGATGGTGACTGCAGCCATGAAATTAAGGACTGCAGCTCCATGGAAGAAAAGCTATGACCAACCTAGACAGCATATTAAAAAGCAGGGATATTATTTTGCCAACAAAAGTCCATCTAGTCAGAGCTATGGTTTTTCCAGTAGTCATGTATGGATGTGAGAGCTGGACCATAAAGAAAGCTGAGCCCCGAAGAATTGATGCTTTTGAACTATGGTGTTGGAGAAGACTCTTGAGAGTCCCTTGGATGACAAGGAGATCCAACCAGTCCATCCTAAAGGAAATCAGTCCTGAATATTCATTGGAAGGACTGATGCTGAAGCTGAAACTCTAATACTTTGGCCACTTGATGTGAAGAACTGACTCACTGGAAAAGACCCTGATGCTGGGAAAGATTGAAGGCCGGAGGAGAAAAGGATGACAGAGAATGAGATGGTTGGATGGGATCACTGACTTGATGGACATGAGATTGAACAAGCTCCAGGAGTTGGTGATAGACAGGGAAGCCTGGTGTGCTGCAGTCCATGGCGTCACAAAGCTTTGGACACGACTGAGCAACTAAACTGAACTGAACTGAAGGGCTGTGCTCATCCTGCTCTGTTACAACTGGGAAAGAACTAGAGATCAGCTTTCTCCACAGTGCCATATTCCATCTGGGTTTCCAGGTATTCCAAGGAGTCCAAGAATCCTGAACGTGAAACTGGTCTTCTAGATCATTATGATGGTGCATTGTCAAGGTAGGAGAAAAGAACATATCTTATACAACAATTGTTACCTTGATTTAAAATTTAAATATTTAAGCATATGGTTTGTGGGTCTCTATTTGTACTTTCATCCAGGGCCTACAAATGTGAGGGGCAGACCTGACCATGGGAATAAAGTTTTTAAAAAAAGACGCCCTTACTTTGTGACAATAAGTGAGTAGTAAGTCACTCGGTCGTGTCCAACTCTTTGTTACCCCGTGGGTAGCCGTTCCCTTCTCCAGGGGATCTTCCCAACCCAGAGACTGAACCCAGGTCTCCTGCATTGCACGCGGATTCTTTACCAGTTGAGCCACAAGGGAAGTCCAAGAATACTGGAGAATTCTATAAAATTACTGTTTATGGAAGAGTAGGGATTCATGTCTTCAAGCCTCAAAAAGGAAAGTTCAGTGGTGTAGTTTTATTGTAATCTCTTTTAGCCCCCACTTCCTTCATATTAACCCTTCAGAATTCCCTCGAGGAGCAATCTTCTTTCAGTGTTCATTCAATAATCCTAACAGAAAATTCTCTCACTCTACCTAGCTCTCGTGCTAAAATACACCCTATGAATTGGCTTATCTCTGCTCTAACCATTTCCTTCCCCAGATCCGGAACTGGTGTTGCTCAACGGAAAACAGAAGTACAGAGCCGGGAAATGATTAGGCACCTCAGTCCCCAAGCAAAAAGTTCAGGGAAACCTCCTTTCAGGACTCCGCTGTGGAGGTGCCTGGGCACACAGGATCTGCGGGGAGGCGCAGGGCGTCCTAGGGACGCCTGAGGTTGAGGAGACAGGTCCCCTCAAATCCCCCGCTCAGAGATCCTAAAGATAGAGGGGAGTCCTGGGACATGTGAGGAGCCGCGGCACCCGGATCAGAAGCCGATATTTCTCTCACCTGGACCAGCAGCGTGGCGTCGCCGTAGTAACCACAACTTCCGGTCCCAACCGGATGTCCACTAAGCCCTCTTTGGAAGGTGTACACGCCCCCGTGGGGGCGGGGAGACTCGGTCCCTCGGGGGTGGAGAAACCGACGCTCCCGCGGGGAACTGTCGGCTGCCCCTGAGGGCTAGTGACGGAGCCCGGTGCGACGCGTGTCCTTGGGCTGGGTGCCATGGACGCCTTCATCCGCTTCACCAACCAGACCCAGGGCCGGGACCGACTCTTCAGGTGAGTTAGGTGCCCGCGGCCTCCACCCCTTCCCCGGTCCCCTCACCCGGGTCGACGGTTCCCAGTTCTCCACACCCGGAGAGGGCGGTAGTAGCCCAGTGGACGAAAGCGGGAAAGCCGCTCCCGGCTCCCGGCGGTAGCGTGGCCCGGGAGCTCCTCCTCACCCTAACTTCAGTGAGGTTGGGCCGAACACACCTCCCTTCCCGTCCGGTCCCGCGCCTCCAGGCCGCCGGCTGCGGTAAACCAGCCGACGAACCCTCCTCTCCTCACCCCAGGAACAGTGGGTTTTCTCCGCTCAATATTCCTCCAAGGAGTTATTTCAAACTCGAGGTTAACATCTGAGCACTTGGTAGTGTCTTGAAAAGCTCCATTAGTGTCTTGAAAAGCTCCATGAAATACTTATGGGGAGGAATTGTGTTTGTCATCCGTATCTCAGCGAGATACCGCCTGTGAAAAAGTTTTGTGAACCGTAAAATGCAGTGTGGAGAGCCTCAGAAAGAACTGACCACCCTTCCGAGGTACACGCCGTGCTGCTGAAAATATTAAAGAGATTGTGGCTTTAATACTAGCTCCTAACGTTTCTTTTAGGGATTTGGTTGAGTCGTGCTTAATAAAAAGAAATTAGTCACAATTGCAGTTTTATTTAACAGTTTTTTCTTCTTCTAAGTGTACAGTGCTGATACATACAGATGAATAGTAAGCACCCCAACAATTATGAGACTTTTGGAACCGGGCTTAATGCCAGATGTTTTCTCAGTGTTACAACTATTAACCCACTTAACTGTCAACAGAACCCTATTAGGTTAAATTCTTGAAATCATTCCCATTTCACAGAAATGGGGAAACTGAAGCAGAAGGAGTTTAATAAGGACTAAGTGACTGAACTGAGAGATTTAAAACCACACAGTTGACTTCAGGACCAAGTTCTTTTAACTATCAAGCCATACTATCTTTCTAACTAATTTGGTAGATTTTCAAAATGGTCGCATTATATACAAACTTCATTAAAACAGAAGCCTCCAGTTCCAGTGTGCTTAGAATATACCCTGCAAATTTTATCAATGAGGTTGGTTAATAAATAATTGCTTAGTATATACTTATGATATGTACTCAGCATGTACTTAGCTCAAGGTCTCAGATTTCTAGTATTCATTTCCTAATCCCTTTGGTGATCTACAGCTTTTGTGAATACACTGGCATTCAGAAAATAATGTCTTGTTTTTGGACACATTCCTATTATTAGGCCAGATCTGAGAAAAAGGGATTCATTGACCTGACCAGCTTGAGCCCTTTAACCAGGAAACATACTTACAAGAGAAAGAGAGATTGTTTCTTATTACTTCAGGCATAGTAACACATTCACCATTTTTATTGAGAATAATATTTATATAGCATCAGGGGATTCAGATGCAGTTACAGTAGGAAACAGGCATCTATCTACTTTATTTACTAGAATGCCAAATGCATTTAGATGTTTGGTTATATGATATAAAATTTTTCATTTGTTATGTTTCTTTTTTTCTTCATTTGTTATGTTTCTGTCAGTAAGGCATTGCTGTTTGTACTCACAACAGTGATCACTTTATTGAATATTTAGTATTATTAAACAGGAGTCTGTATTTTATGTAAAATGCTAATTAGTTTGAAAGACAAATCTATACTTATTTATGTGTTGGTCTATATTTGCTTCTTTTATAAAAAGCTAAATAGTATGCCAGTGGGGGACTTTTCATTGGTTCTGGTTTGAGTGTGTGACCTGTCACATTAAGTAGTTGGTAAAAATTTCCTCTTAGAAATCTGAAAATCTTTTAGAAATTTACACTGGAGAAAATAAAGAATATGGATCTTTGCAGACTTAACATGAGGTAGACTTTTCTGCAGTTTACTCTTTTGACTATGTCCATTTGTCTGTGCCAGCAACAGGCGTTCTGAGGAACTGTTCACCCTATTTTTGCAGATTTCTATTTCATTACCTTTGTGTTGCATTTTCATCACATGTTCTACCCTTTGGCCCTGTGAAATGAATGTTGCAGAATTTTGCTCTTGTAAGAGCTGCTGCATGAGAAATTGTCTTGGAAACTTTGTTTTCAGCAAGACATGTTTCTCTTTCCCTTACTTCATGAATCACATTTTATTTGGCTTGTAAATCATTCTCCTCATTTTTCTTTTCCATTTCAGAGCAACTCAGTACACATGCATGTTGCTTAGATATTTGTTAGAGCCTAAAGCTGACAATGAGAAGGTTGTAATGAAGCTCAAGAAACTGGAATCCAGTGTGAGCACTGGCCGTAAATGTAAGTACCCTGTCCCTTGAGGGACAGTGGCTCCTGGTTTAGAATCCTCAGACCTTGTAATTCACAAAAATACTTGCTAGGTCATGAATTTCTAGTCAGTCAAGCTTATTGATGAAGATCACTAGTAAGGCTGCCCTCATGGAATGATAGGCCATAAAGATGGAATATTTTAGGTTCACAAACACTCTCCTATGTTCACATTTGGTGTGACATCTTGTCTTTCTGCTTCATTGTAACCAGTGGGACATACAATATGTTAGTTCACCTTTAGTTCTTAGAATCACAAAATATTCTGGCCATCTCTGACATGAACTTCTGGCTCCTGGGAGCCCTGAGAGAATACAGTAGCTATATCCTTGACCCCTTCCCTTTTCCTTTTTCTTGAGGGATTGCTAGAGGAAATGGATGGATACTTTTTCTTAAGTCATTTATGGGGTTGTTTTCATGTAAAACGCAAAAAGCAGTCAGTGTTGTACTCATTTAATTCATTTTGAGTATCTGCTTCATGTAGGTATAGTTCTGAGCTTTATGGAAGAACTAAAATCACATGGTCTAATGATAGAAGATTTAGTACCAAATATGTTGGTTGAGAAAAAGAAAGGTGTTTTGAGGAGGTGGAACTTGAGGTGTGGCAAGAGAGAGAAGGATTAGGAGAGCATTCTTGAAGGGTAGTTTTCTCTAGTGGAGGCTCAGGACTGCTCTGAGCAAACCATTGTGTTGGAAGATCAACGAGGAAACTAGTTTGATAAGACTTACTTTGTCACGCAGAGGGATGGGAAGGAGCTCTTCTGGGTGGATTGGAAAGCCAAGATTAGAAGTTCTCCCTCTTTGGAATGTTGGGGCTCAAAGGTCCTTTAAAAATTATTGGTCTTTGAAGTTTAGAAAGGACTTACCCAAGGTCACTAAGCTACTTAGTGCAACAGCTAGAACTGGAAACCTGGATTATTCATTACATATTTTGTGTTATTTTTGATAAAACAATACCAAACATTTTTCTGAGATCAGTGTTTCCTGAGAGTAGCTACTTCTGAGAATTTACTCGGTCTAAGGTATGTTCATGTATGGAAAGTACTTTTGTATCCTCCATAATGTTTCAGATTGTAATATATACAAATATTTATTGATTGGTACATCACTGATCGAGTTATATGCTCTGATAAAGGAAATGCCCTGGCAATGGTTGATTTAGTTGAACTAGGCGTCACATACGACAGTATTATTAGTTGTGCTACCCACTAAATCTTGTTATCTCTACTTTGGCTTTTTGACAGTAGGGAGCCATAAGGGCTTTGGACCAGAGAAATTGCAGGATGATGTTTTGTTAAGTCACTAAGTTGTGTCCAACTGTTTGTAACCCCATGGACTGTAGCCCTCAAGGCTCCTCTGTCCATGGGATTTCCCAGGCAAGAATACTGGCATAGGTTGCCATTTCCTTCTCCAGGGGATCTTCCCAACCCAGGGATTGAACCTGCGTCTCCTGCACTGGCAGGTGGATTCTTTACTGCTGAACCACCAAGGAAAGAGTTTTTTTAAAAAGCAGTCTTTTAACTGGAAAGTAAATAAGTGTAAGGCATCAGACTCTCCAAAAGAATGTTGTATTCCAGAGTTCATGTTACTGCAGTACCTTCCTTCTAAAGAAGTACAGCTGGTAATATGCAAATTGTAACAACCCACATTTATGATTGACCTGGCCTAAAGTATGTTGTCATTTGTTAATGTTGTCATTCAAATGGAGGCAATAAGTTTAAAGGGTTGCTGTTTTTTTTGCCTTCCAGGATCATCTTAGGTGTCCTTAACCTACTGCAAAGTGCTTTTCCTTTCCTGAGCAAAGACTGAGCCACAGATGACAGTCAGTTGTTAAAAAAAGCAGTGCTGACCTCTCACCCTGATACAGGGCTTCTGCCTGTAAAATCCTGTTACATCTGATTAAATAACCATTAATTCTTGTGGGTTCTTCTTGCAGGGTTCAGACTAGGCAATGTGGTGCATGCTCTCCAGGCGACACAGCAGAGCATTCGTGCCACTGACCTGGTACCCCGCGTATGCCTAACATTAGCCAGCTTGAACCGTGTGATTTATTTCATCTGCGACACCGTCCTCTTCGTGAGGAGTACAGGGCTCGCCTCTGGTGTTAACAAAGAGAAATGGCGAAGGTGGGCTGCCCGCTATTACTGCTATTCTCTTCTGCTGAGCCTGGTCAGGGATCTGTATGAAGTCTCCCTGCAGATGAAACAAGTTGCACACGACAGGGCAAAGAGGGAGAAGTCAGCATCCCAGGATACCCTCAGGTACAGTGTGGCTGACGAGGAGACAGAGTGGCTCCAGTCCCTTCTTCTTCTCTTATTCCACTCTCTGAAGAGGCATCCTCCCTTGTTTCTGGACACAGTGAAGAACTTCTGTGACATCCTGAACCCCTTGGACCAGTTGGGGATCTATAAGTCCAATCCCGGCATCATAGGCCTCGGAGGCCTCGTGTCCTCTGTAGCAGGCATCATCACTGTGGCATATCCTCAGATGAAACTGAAGACCCATTGACATGGTTTCAGGCTGAAGACAAGTATCTGCTTTGAAGACAAGCTGTAAGTGAAATGGACATTTGCACTAGGCACAGCCGTGTCATACTGTGCTTGAGGACTTATTCACATGAACATTTAGTGACTGTGACGTGAACAGAGGTGGGGCCAAGGATGGTGAAGGGGAGAGCTTGAAGATTTATGTGTTTTCTAGAGTGCGGGAGTGACTTCTAAATTTCTGTGTATTTTTCCTTCATCTCACATTTATTGAGCATCTCTTATGTTCATATTAGGAGCTCAGTGTTTGCTAAGTAAATAAAAATTGAAAGAGAAAAATTGAAAAGATCTAAACTAACAAGTGGACACTAATATGTAATGACTGCAATTCGGGAGACCTGAGTTTGTTCAACCCCTGGGTAGGGAAGATCCCTGGAGAAGGGCATGGTAACCCACTCCAGTACTCTTGCCTGGAGAATCCCATGGACAGAGGAGCCTGGTGGGCTCCAGTCCATGGGGTTGCACAGAGCTGGACATGACTGAGTCCTTGTGCTTGGCTGCTTTTGCACAACTCCAGTAGGTCTGGTGCACAGCCCTCTCTCAGATCTAGTAGAGGCCCCTGATCTGGTCACTCACCCCGCTTCCTCCATAGCTGTCAGTGCCAGGATGGAGCAGAGCTGGCCTTCTAGCCTCTTAACTTACCTTTCACATCACTGCACTCCTGTCCTTCCTCTGTCCAGGAGTAAAATCAGAAATGCATCAGGTGTCTTCATGGTATAAATTGTCTTTAGGTAATGCAGCAAGGAAAAACAAATAAAAAGCAGATAGAAAGGACATGAAGTAAAAATAATGTGGAAAGTTACAGTTGGTACCTATGGGTCAGCTTGTGACAGAGGAGGAGACTGAGGTTAAAACTGAGGACAGGGACTTCCCTAATGGTCCATTGGCTGGGACTCTGTGCTCCCAATGCAGGGGGTCCAGGGTTCAATTCCTGGCCGGGGAACTAGATCCCACATGCTGCAATTAAAGATCCTACATGCCACAACTAAGACCTAGCACAGCCAAATTTAAAAACAAAAAACAAAAAACTGAGGCCAGACCTCGTTTCTCTGACTCCCAATCCAGTGCTCTTTCCATGTGTCACTCTCTTCCTGATTGGGTAGAAGTGTGAGGCTCTCCAGAATCCCGTACAAAAAGCCTTTTTTTTTTTTTAAGAACATTTGTTGGCTAGTGGTTTATATTCTGTTCTACGGATATCTAGATCCACCAACTGGATTATTTAAAGCGATATAACAGTATGGGCATTTATACATTAATTTTCATTGAAATTTATGAAGTTAAACTTCATGAATACTATGAAGTAGAAGGATCATAACATTCTATAAGTCAGACTTCATATTTGTGGAGTGGTTGGGAAAAGTGGAAAAGGGCAGTGAGCTATGAGTGAGGAAGACACCAGAATACTGAGTGGATGCCACTTGCTCAAGCAGGATGTTGAGTTCTTTCTTGTGATTGCAGATCCTCTTAATTTGAGGCAAGTGAGGTAGAGAAATAGGGTAGCATCAGATAAGAGGCCAGTGTCAGCCTTACCAGTAAAGCCATCACATTTATCTGAATAGCAATGAGAAATGTACACTCAGTAAATTTTCCATAAATGTGATTGAGATTCTTAAAAAATAGATTCAGGTACTTGGCTGTCTATTTTTTGAGTAACCAATCAAGACACAGGATTTGACAAAGAACATTTTGAGAATTTTAAGAGAAATGAAAGCTGCTAGATTGGGGCAAATAAAAAATATTAACTATAATTACTTTGTCCATATCTTCTACTGTAATAAATTATGTCTAATAAATCTGTAGAAAAAGTTTATTCATGTATCTGTGAATGTGTTCTGGGAATGGACAAGAGTTAAAGTAAGGTGGTCCTAAGATAAGCAGTCTACACAGTCGATAGAGTGAATTCTGATAAAATAAGCTCTTGGCTGGAAGGTCCAAGTGCAGGAGAAGGATGAAGAAAGATTTAAGTATAGAACATCCTGGTAGAAAAAGACCTCTAAGACAATCTTGTCCAGACTGCTGAGGGTCCCATATATTATCCCTGTCAGTGGGGATAATATATTTTGCCTCTGCCTGGAAAAGCTTGACTCTGTAATGGCATTTTAACAGTGTGACCATCTTGGTAGTTTTGTCCTCTGCAAGTTAGAGTGGGTGATGGGGAGCCTGGGAAAAGCCACCTCTTCTAGAATTTGTGAAAACCTTAATGGTACCTCCTTCCCTGTGCACTTTTCTCTTTTCTAACTAACCTTCCCCACCTTCAGTCCTCCATATTCATTCAGGAAGGATTCTAAAAACCAAAGATATTTTTTTCTCTTCCAGTTTTACTGAGATATAATTGACACAGTACTGTATAAGGTGTACAGCATAATGATTTGACTTAGATACATCATGAAATGATCACCACAGTAACTTTAGTAAATATCCATCATCTCATATAGATATAAAATTAAAGAAATAAAAAAATTTTTCCTTACATTTAGAACTCTTAAGGTTTACTCACTAAAGAACTTCCATAAATAACATACAACAGTGTTAATTATATTTATCATGTTGTGCATACATCCCTAGTACTTATTTGTCTTATAAACTGGAAGTTTGTACTTTTTGACTGCCTTCCTCCAGTTACCTCTCTCTCCATCTCCTGCCTCTGATAACCACAAATCTGATTTCTTTTTCTACAAGTTTGGTTTTGAAGTAAAAGTGACCTACAGCACAGTGTTATTTCCTGGTGCAGAGCATAGTAATTCGATATTTCTACACATTTCAAAATGATCACCACAATAAATCTAGTTATCTGTCACCAGACAAAGGTATTATATATTTATTGATTAAATTTTCCACATTGTACATTCCATACCTGTGACACATTTATAACTGTAAGAAGTTTGTTAATCTCCCTCACCTATTTTCTCTTTTACCTCATACCCTCACCTCAAAAGGTAAGTATTCTTAATAACTATTTCTGTTTCTTCTTTTTAAAAAAATTGAAGTATAGCTGGTTTACAATATTGTTGGTTTCAGGCGTACAGCAAAGTGAATCAGTGTTACATATGTATTTTTTAGATTATTTTCCATTATAGGTTATTATAAGATATTGAATATAGTGCCCTGTGCTATACAAAAAATCCTTATTTATGTGTTTTATGTATGCTGCTGCTGCTAAGTCGCTTCAGTCATGTCCGACTCTGTGCGACCCCCTAAATGGCAGCCCACCAGGCTCCCCCGTCCCTGGGATTCTCCAGGCAAGAACACTGGAGTGGGTTGCCATTTCCTTCTCCAATGCACGAAAGTGAAAAGTCAAAGTGAAGCCAGACACTCAGTCGTGTCTGACCCTCAGCGACACCATGGACTGCAGCCCACCAGGCTCCTCCATCCATGGGATTTTCCAGGCAAGAACACTGGAGTGGGGTGCCATTGAAGTAGTTTGTTAATCCCATACTCCTAATCTATCCCTACCCCTGTTCCCCTTTGCTAACAATAAGTTTGATTTCTATGTCTGTGAGTCTGTTTCTCTTTTGTATATAAATTCATTTGTATTATTTTTTAGATTCCATATGTGCATGCATGATAAATCACTTCAATCATGTCCAACTTTGTGACTCTATGGACTGTAGCCTGCCAGGCTCCTCTGTCCAAGGGATTCTTCGGGCAAGAATACTGGAGTGGGTTGCTGTGCCCTCCAGCGGATCTTCTCAATTCAGGGATTGAACCCACATCATTTATGTCTCCTGCGTTAGCAGGCAGGTTCTATACCACTAAGTGATACCATATAATATTTGTCCAAAGACATTTCTTAGATATATAGACCAGCACATTCACAGCTGAACAGTGTTGCCTAGAATTTGTTTATTCAACAACAAAGTTTGAGTGCCCTGCTTAGATCTGGGATCCATTTGTATACAGGATGTCCAAGGTCCCTGTGCTCATGGGGTAGTTGGACAGAGTTGGGGGCAGGGCATATAGGGATGGGGAATAAAAGGAAATAACTATGTCCTTCAAGCTGCTGTTGGAAAGTGGACTCTTCCCACGGGACTCTGTTAGACCCTTTTCACCACTTCTCACTTCTCACCCACATTCTGGATGCCCAGCTGACAGGGCCAAAGAGCCAGCTTTGTCAACAGAGCTTTCAGACACAGAGCCCTGTACTCCCTCTGGCCCAAAGCCATGACTTCAAAGTCTTAACACTGCCCTTTGGCCCAGGTTGCTCTCTTGACACATAGATAATTTGACCTAAACATTGAAGTGAGGTGAAGGCAGAGGCCACTTCTTCAGGTACTTCCCTCTCTCTCTATTACTGTCTTATATTTTCAAAGCCCAGGTTGGATCAATAAGTATTAAGTGTATCACATATTTAAAATTTTTTAGTAATTTTTATTGGAATGTACTTGCTTTGCAATGCTGTATTTGTTTCTTGCTGTACAGCAAAGTGAATCAGTTATACATGTACATATATCCACTCATTTTTAGATTTTCTTTCTGTTTAGATCACCACAGAGCACCGAGTTCCCTGTGCTAAACTGTAGGCTCTCATTATTTACTTATTTTATACATTGTATCAATTATAAATATATGTCAGTCCCAATCTCCCAACTCATTTTACCCCCCCTCCCCCTTTGATAACCATAAGTTTCTTCTCTACATTTGTGACTCTATAAATATTTTTGCTTTGCTGACAAGTTCATCTCTACTATTTTTCTAGATTCCACATATAAATGATATTATACAATATTTTTCTCTTTCTGACATAACTCTACTTTGTATGATAGCCTCTAGGTCCATCCACATCTCTGCAAATGTCATTTCTTTTTATGGCTATGTAATATTCCATTATATATATGTACAACATCTTTTTTATCCTTTCCTCTCTCAATGTACTTTTACCTTGCTTTGGTGTCCTGGCTACTATAAATAGTCCTTCAGTGAACAGGGTGTGTGAATCCTTTAGAATTATGTTTTTTTCTAGATATATGCTTAGGAATGGGGCTGCTGGGTCATATGGTAGTTCTGTTTTTAGTTTTTTAAGGAACCTCCATACTGTTCTCCATAATGATTGTACCAGTTTACTTTCCCATTGACAGTACAAGAGGGTTCCCTTTTCTCCACACTCTCTCCAGCGTTTATCGTTTATAGCCCGTTTAATGATGGCCATTCTAACTGATGTGAGGTGATATCTCATTGTAGTTTTGATTTGCATTTCTCTAATAATTAGCAATGTTGAGAATCTTTTCAGACGTTTGTTGGCCATTTCTATGTCTTCTTTAGAGAAATGTCTATTTAGGTCTTCCACCCATTTTTTGATTGGGTTGTTTGTTTTTGATATTGAGCTGCATAAGCTATTTGTGTATTTTGGAGATTAATCCCTTGTTGGTTGCTTCGTTTACAAATATTTTCTCCCATTCTGAGAGTTGTCATTTCGTTTTGTTTAGGGTTTGCTTTGCTGTGCAAAAGCTTTTAAGCTTAGGTCCTATTTTTTAATTTTTGTTTTTATTTTCATTATTCTAAGCAGTGGATTGAAAGAGATATTGCTGTGACTTATATCAGAGAATGTTCTGGATATATTTTCCTCTAAGAGGTTTATAGTACCTAGCCTTACATTTAGGTCTTTAATCTATTTTGGTTTTGTGTATGGTGTTAGGGAATGTTCTGATTTCATTTTTGTACATGTGGTACAAGTGGTTTTCATTTTGTACATGTGGTATAAGTAGTTTTCATTTTGTACATGTGGTACAAGTGGTTTTCATTTTGTACAAGTGAGTTTTTGCAGTACCACTTATTGAAGAGACTATCTTTTCTTCACTGTATATTCTTGCCTCCCTTGTCATAGAAAATGCTCAAAATTCTCCAAGCCAGGCTTCAACAGTATGTGAACCATGAACTTCCAGATGTTCAAGCTGGATTTAGAAAAGGCAGAGGAACCAGAGACCAAATTGCCAACATCCATTGGAACATTGAAAAAGCAAGAGAGTTCCAGAAAAACATCTGCTTCATTGACTATGCCAAAGCCTTTGACTGTGTGGATCACAACAAACTGTGGAAAATTCTTCAAGAGATGGGAATACCAGACCACCTGATCTGCCTCCTGAGAAACCTGTATGCAGGTCAAGAAGCAACAGTTAGAACTGGACATGGAACAACAGACTGGTTCCAAATAGGGAAAGGAGTATGTCAAGGCTGTATATTGTCACCCTGCTTATTTAACTTATATGCAGAGTACATCATGAGAAACTCTGGGCTGGAAGAAGCACAAGCTGAAATCAGGATTGCCAGGAGAAATATCAATAATCTCAGATATGCAGATGACACCACCCTTATGGCAGAAAGCAAAGAAGAACTAAAGAGGCTCTTGATGAAAGTGAAAGATGAGACTGAAAAAGTTGGCTTAAAACTCAACATTCAGAAAAAGGTCATGGCATCTGGCCCCATCACTTCATGGCAAATAGATGTGTAAACAGTAAGAGACTATATTTTTGGGGGTCTCCAAAATCACTATAGATGGTGACTGCAGCCATGAAATTAAAAGATGCTTACTCCTTGGAAGAAAAGTTATGACCAACCTAGACAGCATATTAAAAAGCAGAGACATTACTTTGCCAACAAAGATCCATCTAGTCAAAGGTATGGTTTTCCCAGTAGTTATATATGGATGTGAGAGTTGAACTGTAAAGAAAGCTGAGTGCTGAAGAACTGATGCTTTTGAACTGTGGTGTTGGAGAAGACTCTTAAGAGTCCCTTGGACTGCAAGGAGATCCAGCCAGTCCATCCTAAAGGAAATCAATCCTGAATATTTGTTGGAAGGACTGATGCTGAAGCTGAAACTCCAACATTTTGGCCACCTGCTGCAAAGAACAGAGTCATTTGAAAAGAGCCTGATGCTGGGAAAAATTGAAGGCAGGAGGAGAAGGGGATGACAGAGGATGAGATAGTTGGATGGCATCACTGACTCAATGGACATGAGTTTGAGTAAACTCCAGGAGTTGGTGATAGACAGGGAGGCCTGACATGCTTCAGTCATGGGGCTGCAAAGAGTTGGACATGACTGAGCAACTGAACTGAACTGAGGTGGTCATAGGTGCAGGTACATGGGTTTATCGCTGGACTTCTATCTTGTTTCCCTGATCTATATTTCTGGTTTTGTGCCTGAATCATACTGTTTTGATTACTGTAACTTTGTAGTATAGTCTGAAGTCAGGGTGCCTCATTCCTGCAGCTCTGTTCTTCTTTCTCAACATTGCTTTTACTATTCAGGGTCTTCTGTGTTTCCATACAAAGTGTAAAATTTTTTGTTCTAATTCTGTGAAAAATGCCCTTGGTAATATGATAGGGATTGCACTGAATTTGTAGATTGCTTTGGGTAGTATAGTAATTTTCACAATATTGACTCTGTCAATCCAAGAACATGGTATAGCTTTCCATTTGTGTCATCTTTGATTTTTTCATCAGTATCGTATAGTTTTGCCTCCTTAGGTAGGTTTATTCCTAGGTATCTTTTTTTTTTTTTGATGTGATGGTAAATGAGATTGTTTCTGTAAACTATATTTCTGGTCTTTCATTGTTAGTGTATAGAATTGAAAGAAATTTTTATGTATTAATTTTGTATCTTGCAACTTTACCAGATTCACTGATGAGCTCTAGTAGTTTTCTGGCAGCATCTTTAGGATTTCTTAGGTATTGTTTCATGTCTTCTGTAAACAGACAGTTTTACTTCTTTCCATTTTGGATTCCTTTTGTTTGAAATCTTTTGGATTCCTTTTGTTTCTTTTTCTTCTCTGATAGCCATAGCTAGAACTTCCAAAACTGTGTTGAATAAAAGTGTCTAGAGTGAACATCCTTGTCTTATTCCTTACCTTAGAGGAAATACTTTCACCTTTTCACCATTGAGTTTGATTTTAGCTCTAGGTGTGTCGTATGTTTATTATGTGTCATATCCTTTATTATGTTGAGGTAGGTTCCTTCTAAGCCCACTTTCTGAAGAGTTTTTATCATAAATTGGTGGTATCTCATATTTATTATTCTTTTTGGAGACTCTATTTGACTCTTTCCTCCTCTTCCTGACTTCTAGTTTCTTGCCTTATCATATCCTAGACATAGAATTGATTACAGAGGATCTATTACACATCTCCATTCCTCTCCACTTGCTGCCTCTTTCTCTGATTGCCCACGGTATACAGCTTAGCAGAGAGCCAACAGTAGGTACGATTTTGCAAAAAATAAGGGAAATAAGTTTTGTCCTATTACCAATGTTAATTAAAAAGCCCTTCTTAGATAATCTGAAAACTATGGCTTACATCACAGCCTTCCATCATCTCTGAAGCCAGGAATTAGCACTTGGGGTCCTGTCTGATTCATTACTAAGGAAGAGAGGGGAGGTGAGCAGTGGCTGTCTGGATGCTATTGATCAGTAACTGAATCTTGGTCAACATTGTCTTTTCCAGACTTGACAAAATCCAGTTGGCTTTCTCACTGCATATTCTGGTGGCATCTTAAATCAGGCAGGGTTCAGTAAACTTTCTGGAAATCTGGCATTTACAGAGATTGAAATAGCTCCATTAAAGCCTAGATTATCAAGGAATCTACCCCAGCTCTGGTTCTCTTCTTCACTGAGAGTAATTTATCTTCATAATCAAAAGACTAACACGTTCAGGTAAACTGTGTTCCTGTGTGGGTTTAAATCTTACTGTTCAAAAGTCATTCTTGATAGTAAAAAATAAGGATGAGGGAAATGGATTAAAAACCATTCCACAGGACCCTCTATGGAAAAGGAGTCAAAGATTATAAAACTTTAGAGGTTATGAGTTTAATGACATATACCCCAACATCTTCTTTCTGGAAAACAGCTTTTTTGAGAATTGAGGGTCAGAAATGGGTCACAGAGCAGATATTTCATTGCTTAGGAATAATAACTCCTCTGAGTCTGGTTTTCCCTCAGCCCTGCTCTCTACCCCCTAGTTGGCTAAATCTCCTTACAGAAGTCAGGATATGCCCAGGGGACCCTGGGTCAAATAACCATGACAACAGGCTGACCGGACTTTCTCTTCCTCTCTGCCCTCCTCTAGTTGGGAAGTGTTAATAACTTTGCTCAAGAGCAATTGGATTTGTTTCCTCCAGACAAGACACTCGGCAGCCTGGGCTCTGTGGCACTGAGACAACATCAGCTGGAGTGAGTGTGGGGCTTCCAAGACAACATTACCTGGTTGGTTTCTGAGAAGTAAAGAAGTTGAGGGTAAGGGTCTTCTGGGAATTTTACTGAGGATGAAGAGGCCTGCAGGGAAACCCCTGGAGAGGTTACTGAGGGTGAATGACCAAGAATGTAAATACTCTGCAGCCACTGGCTTTTCCAGAACACAACTGAAATGGCTGGTTTTACGAATGGCTACTTTCTTATCTGGCTGAGCAGAGGAACGACTGGCAGCTATGCTTGCTTAAAAAGAGAGGAATTAATGCAGAACTTTTTTATTTAAAAAAAAAAAAAAAGACTAAACCTGAAATTCATTCTTTTAGTCTCTTGGACCCTCATCTAAGAGCTCCCAAACTTCATCTAAAACCTCTTATCTCTTAGAAGCTACTTTCATTTTTTGTTTCTTACCCTGAATACTTAAAAGAAACTTCGGTCTCGACAAGTAGGCTGCCAGGCCTCATCCTTGTAGGACTCTAAGGACTAGCCACTTGTCTGTGACATTCATCCTCCAAATACCTTCTCTTCAGGGAACTTGAAGCCTAGGTCCCCTTGATGGCCTTGAGGGATAGGGACTGACCCTGTGGATCTCAGGCTGAGGACTTTCTCATGGACCTAAAACCTTCTGCTTTGCAGTTTGAAGAGCGTCAATGGCAGTCAACAAGGGCCCCACCTTGCTGGATGGAGACCTCCCTGTAAGTAACTTGGGCTTATATGAAGCAGTAGACAACTCTAGGGGGAGGGAGCAGCTGGGAGGAAGGGCTCAGGGGGCTTAGAGCAAAGTATTTCTAGGTTATATTCATAATTCATTGAGCATTACATCTTCATTATTCTTGCTTTTGCAGAAGGCTGTTAGAGAATGTGAGGGGTGGGGGGCAGGGAATGATGCCTTTTAAAAACTAAGCACCTTGGAGAAAAAATTGGCTGGTGGGGGACAAGGAGAGGAAGGCAACTACTGTATTCTAAAGCCTGACACAGAAGTCCATGCTTTGTCCACCCAGGCAAAACTGAATTCTCAGGACCAAGACTCTGCATTCTGTAACTCCAGAGCCATCTTGGATATGTTAGTCTATGTAAATGGCACATCTTAGAGCTACACAGCACACGTTATGTATGTGAGAAGGGACTACAGGGGCAGTGTGTCTAGTACTGTTTGTCTAGTACTGTTTGTCTAGCCTGGTCTTCAGCATGACTTAGACAGGTTTAACACGTTTAGGTGTATTGATGCCTCCTGGCAAGGCCTCTCCAACTTAGGCACAGTTCAAATAACGAAGCTGAAAAATTGTGAGCCCATCTAATATCCATCTTGTCCCAAGTTAGGCTTTAATCACCTTTGCACTAGGAATCGCCATGTGTTGTATTTGATCATAGAACACAGAGGGGCATAAAATGGTCACGTGCATAATTAAGCCATCCTAACAGATGGTAGTGTATTTCCATCCTAGGACCTCTCTCCCTCTTTGGCTCTGCCTAAATCAACTCCCGAAGGCTTTGTCCAAAATGTTAAAGAAAATTTTTCTTGTTTACAGTCATAACCTTTTTCTAGTTCAGATTGTCAAACTCATCTGCAAGACCAAAACCTGAAATATTGTAGCCTACGGTCTGGTGTACGTACAAGTCTCCTACAAACAGAAGAAGCTAGGTCCTCCCCTCTGGAGAAAAACTATGCAGCAGTGCAAATTCAAAACTACAAAAAGAACCTGACATCTGAGCCAGACTTGGGATGTTTATGTGGAGAATTCCTAATATTCCTAAGAATAGACAGAAAAATACAATACCCTTCACTAGCCACAGCAACCAAATCCCATGGACATACTGCCTTCTCCTCACCCATCCTTTCACCCATCTTATGTTATTTTGAAGCAAACCACAAATTTGCCATCTCAGGCCTGAGTTGGAAGCCTGGCTCTGCCACTTACTAGCTGTGTGTTGTTGGGTAAGTCACTTCATACCGCTGAGTCTTTCTCTCCTCAGTGGCAAAGTGCTGGTGACAATGCTGACCTCAGAGGGTTGCTGTTAGAGTTACATGAGGTTACGTTACTGAAGCACCTCAGTCAGTGCCTGGAGCATAATGGCACTGAATAAATATTGTCTCTCTCTGCAAGATTAGAATCTGCTTTTTTTTTTTAACTCAAAGACCACTTTTTAAATTTTAACTAAGATTCCTAGGTGATCCAAAGTTTAATTATATGCCTGCTGCCAAAGTTAGAATGCATTAATAAGAGCCCAGCATCCCAGTAATGAGAGGTGATGGTCTCACTGGACCTCACACATTCAGATCACACCTGGAATGCTGTCTTCAAGCTTGAGTGCTATAAAGGCTATGTCAAAATGTAGTGTGTGCAGAGGATGGAATTAGCAGATCAGGACACTGAGTCGTTTATAAGCTAAGTTAGGAACTAGAGCTATTTAGAATACAGAAGGAACTGCTAAAGGCAGAGATGCTTATCTTCAAGTGTGTGAAAGGCCAGCCCATGAATGATGAAATAGATGTGCTCAGCATTGTTCCACAGGGCAGCGGGTGGAGCAGTGGGTGGAGGTGGATTCCAGTTCAGCCACGCTGTCCAACAAGGGGCATAGGCCACTCTATGAGGAGTGAGCTCCATTCGAGGAGAATTCCAAATGCAAGCCTACCAGACGAATGTGGGAAGCACTCTTGCTTCAGAGGCTCCTGGAGGCCTAGGATTCTGTCATTCTGTCCAGTTGGGCAGGTCTACACACCTTAGGTGCAGCCCTGCCACCTGTTGAGCTAACATGACTCTGCAGGCTTTAGGTGAGGCCCTGGAGGTACATTGGTGAGAGTCTCCTGGGATGGAGCCAAGTACATAGGTGATCAGCACAAGCACAGCACCATGTGCGAGTCCGGACACATCCCAGGGAGGGAGATGGTGACTTCTGATATGAGGGAGAGTCAGGAAGTTTCTCAGGAGAAACAATGCTCAAGCTGTGTCTTCTGTCAGACAGAAAGGGCTGTGGGAGGGAAGGGGAGCACCCCAGGCAGTGAGACCAGCACTGGAGGCAGGGAGGTGTGTCCCAGAAAGACCCAAAAGTGTTCAGGGGAAGCTCCCAATCCACGGTGGACTGAAGCTCTAAACAGGTACACCGGCTCCTCACTCCTGGCCATGAAGTTCAAGTGGCTGCAGGGTGGGGTGGCCCCTGGAGGATGGAGGCTGCCTCAGGAGCTCTCCAGAGCCAGGACCGTGACCAGGAGAGTGCGGCCACCCGGCTCTTATGTTTCCTGTGAGGCCTGCAGAGGCCTCTCTATTCTGGATTCCTCCTAGGTCATCTGGACTCAGGCCAGCCCTAGTGGGCACCGCAGCTCTGAGACCGCCTCCCCAGGAGGTAGGAGAAGGAGGTGGGCTGATTTCTTTCGCTGCTTTCCTTCCATGCCAGGAGCAGGAGAATGTGCTGCAGCGGGTCCTGCAGCTGCCAGTGGTGAGCGGCACCTGTGAGTGCTTCCAGAAGACCTACGCCAGCACCAAGGAAGCCCACCCCCTGGTGGCCTCTGTATGCAATGCCTATGAGAAGGGTGTGCAGGGCGCCAGCAGCCTGGCTGCCTGGAGCATGGAGCCAGTGGTCCGCAGGCTGTCCACCCAGTGTGAGTCCTCGTGGCACTCGGAGACTGACTGCCTGCCAATCTTTTACCTGTCTGCCAGTCTTTCTGATAGCCAGCTTGTCTGTCTGCCTTTTTGTTTGTATCTGACTACCTTCCTAACTCTCTACATCCCATTCCATGGTTGTTTCATTTATAAATACAGATGATTTAGACGCAGATACGTGGCACTAATGGTGCAGAGACTGCCTGCCAGTACAGGAGACACAGGTTCAGTCCCTCGGTCTGGAAGATCCCCTGGAGGAGGGCATGGCAACCCACTCCAGTATTCTTGCCTGGAGAATCCCATGGCCAGAGGAGCCATGGGGTCCATGGGGTCACAAAGAGTCGGACGTGACTGAAGAGACTTAGCGTGCAAGTATGTTACTGAGAGATGAGAGACAGATATAGACATAGGTCTCATCTCATCTATAATGCCTCATCTCTGATCCAGTTGGCATTTTCCTAGGGTGATAATTGGCAGAAGAAGGGGTGGACAGAGTTATGGGGTGGGCAGTGGGGGGTGTGGGGCATACGGCAGACCAGTTTAGCTCCAGATCCAGCAGCAGCAGAAACTGGCAGAGTCTGGCACAGAGCCAGTGGGCAGGAGGGCTGGCCTGGCAGGGCTGGGGGGAGTGGAGGGAAAGGGGAAGCCCTCTGGGTCCCGCAGCTGATGCTCCTGGCCCCATGACAGGCAGTGGCAGAAGAGAGTTGCCAGCCAGGGCCCTGAAGGTGGAGGACAGCTTACCAGGCCTGCCCCTGTTCAATTTGTTCTGCCTCATTTGAAAATATGGTCTCCCTGGCACAGCTCTTGACAGGACTGAGGGAAATTCCAGCAGTCTAGGACCTTCCACCATCCTGAAGAGAGTTATGGGTACCTGTGGATTTGGCACAGCAAATAGGAGAGGAAGAAGACCTGGGCCTGGGCCCACCTCCCTTCCTGCAAGCTCCTTAAGTAATCTCCCTGGGTCTCATTTGGCCCAATATCAGAAGTCAGCTGAGTCATCTGAACCCTCTGCTGCTTGAGAATTTTGTGAAAACCTAAGATACCTGGAGAAAGAATATGTGAAAGAGAAGATGTAGGTATCCTTTGAAACTGTGATCTCCATGATCACGGGCGCAGAGCTGACGTCCTCAGTAGCCCCTGGGCCATGTCTTCCAGGAGCATTGGCATCCTCTGTCACTTGCCCCTTTCTCTTCCCTGTGACCCTCTTCCCACTGTTGACCATCTCACTCCTCAAGGTTACAATGAAGGGTCACGGACCATCTGGCACTCTAGACCAGCCTGTCATCTCTGGCCCTAAGCAGTGCCAGGCCAGCTCCCAGCAAGGTCTTCCCTGAGGGCCTGACTGCCTTTCCTTCCCGCTGCCACTTCTGCTTTCCCCTGTCATGTTCGCCCAGCACTCACCCAGACGGGGGTCATAGGAGGACGAGAGGCCAAGATCCGTTGGTGATTCCCATAGGTTCTGTCGCTTCCTCCTCCTGACAACCCTGCAAGGTTTGTCCACGTTAATCCACACTTGACAAATAAGGAGCTTGAGGCTCAGCCAAGTTAAGACTTGCCTGAAGTCACACCGCAGATGCAGGCACCGGGCTCTGAGAGCAGGTGTGCAGGACTGCAGAGCTACCCAGAGGGGAGACATCCCAGTGTCAAGGAGTCACAGTGGGTGGGGGCCAATGGTGGCAGAGGGCCTCAGGCTGCCCAGCGCTTTGGAGGTGGCAGGGCTGGGGGTTTTGAGGGCTCCAAGGTGCCTTCCTTGGCACAGAGGCCCCTGCTAGGTCCTCACAGTAAAGGCGGGGTTCACCCCACCACGGCCTTTTGCTTCCAGTTGTAGCTGCCAACGAGCTGGCCTGCCGAGGCCTGGACCACCTAGAGGAAAAGATCCCCGCCCTCCAGTATCCTCCTGAAAAGGTGAGCCCCTCCCCTCTTCTCTGCACGTCTACGTTCTGTTGTCACTGCCTCTCAGTGGAGGAACAGGCATGAGCCCATGATGCAGGATGGCATGGCTTATGCCTTCCCAGGCTGGTGGCCACTGCCTGCCCCTAAAACTGCACAACGGGCTTGTTCCTCTCCCTGTGGGACCAGACAAAGGCAGGCTTTCTGAAACCAGCAGGCACAGCCCAGAGGCAGACTCATACAGGAGCTTGGGGTGGGGGCCACTGCTCCTGATCCCCCCTCTATGAGATACCCCATGGGCCTACATCAGACCACTTGGTGACTGCTGCTGCTGCTGCTAAGTAGCTTCAGTCATGTCTGACTCTGTGCGACCCCATAGACGGCAGCCCACCAGGCTCCCCTGTGCCTGGGATTCTCCAGGCAAGAACACTGGAGTGGGTTGCCATTTCCTTCTCCAATGCATGAAAGTGAAAGTGAAGTCCGTCAGTTGTGTCCGACTCTTAGCGACCCCACGGACTGCAGCCCACCAGGCCCTCCTTCCATGGGATTTTCCAGGCAAGAGTACTGGAGTGGGGTGCCATTGCCTTCTCTGATTTGGTGACTACAGACGCCTAAGATCATGGGTCACACTCACCAGATCTCAGGATTGCAGTCCCATGTCTTCACAATCCAACACCCTATGAACCATGAGACTGAAAAAGTCGTTCCACCTGGATACCTATTCACTGGGTATTTGCCGTCTTAATGGCCAGGTCTGGTACTTCAGGGGAATACATTTCACTCTCAGACCTCATCCATCTCACTGATAAACTACCACTCATCTCACATTTACTGAGTGAGCCCTAGCCTATGCCAGGAGTCATGACACGTGATTTATAGAGTCCTCTCCTTTAATCCTCTTTCCCCCTGGTGGCTCAGACATAAAGAATCTGCCTGTAATGCAGGAGACCCAGGTTCGATCCCTGGGCTGGAAGATCCCCTGGAGGAGAGCATGGCACCCCACCCCAGTGTTCTTGCCTGGAGAAGCCCATGGACAGAGGAGTCTGGCAGGCCACAGTCCATGGGGTCACAATTGGACACAACTGAGCGACTAACACTCTCAAACCTTCTGGGATAGGGGTGGTATCCCCATTTGACAGAGAAAACTTGTGACTTCCCCCTGACCACACAGCCTGAAGTGGAGGCCACAGGAGAGCAGGGCTGTTCAGCTCTCAGGCCTTGCTCTTCACTTATTTTTCCAGATAAAGGGCAATGCCTTTGTCACAAAGAAGCTCCCAAGTCAAAGGAGTTGTTCAGTTGCTCAGTTGTGTCTGACTCTTTGAGACCCATGGACTGCAGCACACCAGGCTTCCTTGTCTTCACTGTCTCCCAGAGTTTGCTCAAACCCATGTCCATTGAGTCAGTGATGCCATCCAACCATCTCATGCTCTGTCGTCCCCTTCTCCTCCTGCCTTCAATCTTTCCCAGCATCAGGGTCTTTTCCAATGAGTTGGTTCTTCGCATCAGGTGGCCAAAGTAGTGGAGCTTTAGCATCAACACCCGTCCTTCCAAGGAATATTCAGGAACCCAAGGAACTGTATTAAAAGGCAAAAAGTCAAAGGAGAGGAAGACATTACTTTAGTGCAGAACCTGTATAAAGGCCAGCCGCATCCGTACGATCACCTAAGCACAGATGGGAATGTGAGGAGTGCTCTGAGGGCAGGACAGAAGCAACAGTGGAGGAGGTGCCTTGAGGATATGAGGACAAGTGTTATCAAGAATTTGGTCACTGGGGTGATTCTTGAAGGATGATTAGCATCTCAACAGGCAGAAATGGGGTGCAGAGAAGCCAAGAGATCCAAGTGGTTGGCGCAGAAAGGACTAGAGCCCTTTCCCTTTAAAGTTCAGCTTAATCAAGGTGCCCCAATACTGGCGCCAGTCCCCTGGGCCTTTAAATGAAACTTTCCTGAAGTGGGATATAGGCCCTGCCAGAGCCTCACGTCTGACTCCCCATCCCTGCTTCCACCAGATTGCCTCTGAGCTGAAGGACACCATCTCCACCCGCCTTCGCAGTGCCAGGAACAGCATCAGTGTGCCCATTGCCAGCACTTCAGACAAAGTCCTAGGGGCCGCTCTGGCCGGCTGTGAGCTCGCCTGGGGGATGGCCAGAGATACTGCCGAGTACGCCGCCAACACCCGAGCTGGCCGGCTGGCCTCTGGAGGGGCTGACTTGGCCTTGGGTGGTGTTGAGAAGATGGTAGAGTTCTTCCTCCCTCCAGCCAACGAAGAGTCAGGTATCTGCCATTGTGGGGGTTGCTGGAAAGGGAGATCCCCCCTCACCCTTGCCCTGTTGCTTGTGGATTAGGAAGCAGCAGCCAGGGCTCATCTAGCCACTGCTCTCCCTGGTGGCTCAGAGGTTAAAGAATCTGCCTGCAATGCAGGAGACGCAGGTTCTGTTCCTTGGTTGGGAAGATCCCCTGGAGGAGGGCATGGCAACCCACGCCAGTATTCTTGCCTGGAGAATCCCTTGTACAGAGAAGCCTGGCTGGGTATACTCCTTAGAGTCATAAAGAGTCGGACACAACTGAAGTGACTGAGCACACGGCCACTGCTGTGGAGCAGGGAAGGCCCAGCAAGATTTCCAGAGGGCTCCATTTTCATTTGGCCCCTCTCCCCATTTTTAAGTGGAGAAAGTGACTTCCCCAAATCTCCACTGAGCTTGTGTTGGAGTAGGGTGATCCCTTTCCAACTCTAGATACAACCCAGCTTTGTCCAGCCCCTCTCTGATCTGCTTTCCTCTCCTTCCCCCCGGCAACTCCCACGTAGCCCCTGCCCCAGGACTGCAGGATGCCCAGAAACCTCCCAAGGCCAAGCCGAGCTTCGTGAGCAGGGTTGGGGCCCTGGCCAACACTCTCTCTAGACACACCTTCCAGACCACAGCCCGGGCACTGAAACAGGGCCATGCCTTGGCCATGTGGATCCCAGGTGTGGCGCCTCTGGTGAGTGTCTGCCCTGAGTTGCCATGGCCTGGGAACCCTGTGGACCTCCTGGTCCCTCCCATCCCCTATCCAATTCCACCTCCTGTCCTGAGAACATCCTGTCTTCCAGCCAGGGGTGGGCGGGGGGTGGGGTGGGGGTGGGACATTAGGTCTAAGGATAAGAGACCTTAGGTGGGGTGGAAGGCTAACCCTCTAGGATACAAGGGGAGAAGAGAGCAGGCCTGCTTGTTAGGATCATCCTGCCCCACCCCACCCCCTTCTGTCTCTCCCATTCTCCCTCTAGGTTCCACTCTATCCCCCAACCTTCTTGGGAGAAAGCAGAAACCTCCCCCTACCCATCTTCTCTGTAGGCACTTGGGAGTGTCACCTCTGAATAAGCAAGGTGCAAGGCACCAAACCCCTCCTGTGGGGCAGAAAGCCCCAGCTGGGCCATATCCCTGACTTCCCCCAGGCTTCTGGTTTCCCTTCTAGAGGCTTCTAATTGGCATCCCACTGCACCTCTGATAGAGTTGTCTTTTCTAGCCCCAGATAGGGCTTACTCCCCCCAACACCACACTCTGTGTATTTTAGCAGGGATAGCATGGATTTTTTTCATTGGAACTTTAATAAGAAACTAAGCCCCCTACCCCCACTAAAAAAGGAAATAAAACGTTACCGCATAAAGGTCAGTGAACAAGATAACCACTTTTCAGTCATCATGAGGGTGGCACTTTTAAAGCACTGTCAAACCTGGCTCATTCATTTAAGCAAATGTTTGCTGAGAGCCCACCACATGCCTGGTCCTGTAGGGAGCAGTAGTTCTCCCCTGTCTCCTACACTGGAGGTCACTTCCCCATGGGGGCTAGACTAACTCCTGTGCCCTAGCCTAGCCCATAGTGGACGGAGGCCACTCTGCGGCACCTCAGAAACCACCATTTACATAGAAAATAATGGTGTCCCCTAAGGTTGTATAACAAGGAGACTCTGTGGGGCCCCCTAGGGGTTTGAAATGAGCTGGGCTGTGCCTCAGCAGACACCTGCCCACCTGCCCAGGTCAGTTTCCTCCTATGGGACCCTCTGGCCCTCTTGATTTTTTTCACTTTTTAAAGAACTGCAAGGAGTACCTCTGAAAGCTAAACACACACATCCCCTATGACTTAGCAACTCTACCCAACAGAGAGGAGAGCTTATATCCCTCAAAGACATGTTGGAAATGTTAGTATCAGCTTTATCCTTAGCTAAGAAATGGGAACAACACAAATGTCCATCAGCGCTGAAATAGGTAGATTTTGGTATATTTATTCAGTGGAGTGTGACACAGAAATGAAAAAGGAGCAACTATTCAGACAGTATTGTGGGTGAAGCTTACAACATGACACTGAACAAAAGCTGTGCAAGGAAGAAAGCGCGTGTGGGGCCGTTCACAGATGGGCGGGATTAAGGCCTGGGAGAGAGGCCCGTGTGTGGTCCCCTTAGGCGGTGCTGGCTGGGGGAGGGGCACGGGGTTTTCTGGGGTGTTGAAAATGGTCTCTGTCTCGATCTGTGCTGGTCACACTCACATGTGTTTCTAAAAATTCCCAGAGCTGTACACTAAAGCCGTGCGCACCTCAGTGGGTGTAAGTTATCACGCCATAAAAAGTTGGAACAGTCCCCTGGGGCCAGGCCCGGCTCGCCTCCCCCTACCCTGACCTTGTGGGGCTTTGCCTGCTGGGGCTGCCTGGCCTCTGGCAGGGGCGGTTAAGGGAGCGGAGCACCGCCTTCCCGCCCTCAGAGCAGCCTGGCCCAGTGGGGCGCGGCGGCGGCCAGGCAGGTGGTGTCGCGGCGGCGGAGCGAGGTGCGGGTGCCCTGGCTGCACAGCCTCGCCGCCACCCGGGAAGAGGGCCGCGAGGAGCACACGGACACTGACGGGGAGGAGACCGAGGAGGAGGAGGACTCAGAGACGGAGGACAGCAAGCTCAGTGAGGTGAGGGGGGAGCCAGCCCAGGGGGTGTGCAGGGCCCTGGGGGTCCCGTGGCCCCCTGAGGTGGTGAGAAGCAGAGGCACAGGGTGTCACCAAGGTCTCTGCCCCCAGGCCCAGGGACGTGTACGTGGGTGCAGCACTCTTCCCATCACCCCATCACCCAGCTCATAGTTCTTTCAGCAGATCCTCCCAACAACCCCATAAAATAGGACAGAGACTGTCATCCCCATTTTGCAGATGAAGAAACTGAGGTTCAGAGCACAGAAGTGACCTGCCCAAGAGCCAGGCCTATAGTTCCTTCTTTTTCCGATTTAGTGTCCAGATTCTTTCACCTCTGGCTCCGGGGATGGTGAGGAGGGGATGGGTCAAGGGAGTTGCTGTGGAGGCACTGACCCTGCTCTGGTCACCAGGGAGCAGCCCTGCCCGGCCTGCAGGGCCTCCTGGGCAGCGTGGCGCACACCCTGCAGAAGGCCCTCCAGAGCACCGTCTCAGTCGTGATGTGGGCACCGGCGGCTGTGCTGGGCACGGCGGGGAGGATGCTGCACCTCACGCCGGCCCAGGCCGCCTCCTCAACCAAGGGCAGGGCCATGTCCCTGTCCGAAGCCCTGAAGGGTGTTACTGACAACGTGGTGGACACAGTGGTGCACTACGTGCCGGTGAGTGCCCCCCACCCTTCTGGCTAATGCCCACCCCACCCCCCAAAAAAAGCAGATTAGACTGAAGGGGCAACAGCAGCTCTCCCTTCGCCCAGTCTGATCCTCAGTGCCCCAGAAACATTCTGACATACTGTGGCTTTGACTGGGGGCCTTTGCAGCCCCAAGAATATAGAGACCCTCCCCCACATCCATCCTTCCTACCTGCTGCTGGAGAGATGGCCCAGCCCTCACCCCTCAGCTCCCGACCGAGGGGCCTGGCAGGTTTGCATGCTGCTCCCTGGGGAAGTGTTGGAGGGAGGCTTCCAGGACCCCGTGGAGGGTGGGCTGTGTTTCAGGGGACAGCAGCTGCCCCCATCCCAATTCCAATACCTGTTCCCAGCAGGAAAACCCCAGGGGTGCCTACTATCAGTTTGGGGGTCCCTGGGTCCCTTCCCAGAGCAAGTTAACAGGTCATGCAGGCTCTAGAGAGCAGGTCAGAGCAGGAGGCCCCTTCAAGCTGAGGGTGAGGGGGCTGGGAGGGTAGGAGTGGGGAATGGGTTACTAGTCACTCATTCACACCAAGAAGCTTAAACAGGGGTCTTGGCAGAGAGCTCCCTTCACTTTGGACCCAAAATGGAGCCAGATGTGGGTGCCCTGACCCAGGAAGGGGCAAGGTGTGGGCTATCCTTAGCTCACGGAATTGGGCCAAGGAAGGGTCAGGAAAGCCCCTGACCTCCCACTGAGTGACCTCTGAGGGGGATCCCGGGGTCCGGAAACTAGAGGGTGGCTGCCTGTCTTGCCTTGGGGGTCCGCACTTGCAAGCCGGCAGGGGTGGCAGGTTCCCTTGCATCCTCCATCCCCGTCCCACTCCCGCCTGTGCTCTCCGGATCGCGCGTGACCGCGGGGCCGCAGACAAGGCGGCGGTGGGAGGTGCAGGGACAAGGGCCAAGCTGAGGCCCTAATATGGCTGCCGTGTCCTCAGCTCCCCAGGCTGTCGCTGATGGAACCCGAGAGCGAATTCCGAGACATTGACAACCCTGCGGCCGAGGCCGAGCGCCGGGAAGCGGAGCGCAGAGGGTCCGGCGCGCCGCCCGCTTGCCCAGAGCCCGCCCCGCGCCCTGCGCCGCCCCGCGGCAGCCTGCGGAGCGCTCGGGGCCCGGGCGCGGAGGAACGCGTGGACGCAGCCGCCTTGCCGCGCGCCGCCTTACCGGCCATTCCCCGCGAGAAGCCCACGCGCCGGGTCAGCGACAGCTTCTTCCGGCCCAGCGTCATGGAGCCCATCCTGGGCCGAGCGCAGTACAGCCAGCTGCGCAAGAAGAGCTGAGCCGCCTCCCCACCGCCCTCCCGGCCCGGCGCTCATCCCCCACCCCAGGCCGGGCCGCTGTCGCCAGCAGACAAATAGAACCCACGAAGTGAGCGTTGGCTTCCTCAAAGTAGTCCCGCTGGGTCCCGAGCCTCCTTCCAAGGATGCTGCCAAGGCACACATCTTTTGAGCATCCTCTTTGGGCTTAGCTATCAGAGCCCATTTTTGAGAAACATCAGAGTAGCAGTCTGATTCTAGGCCTTGGTTTTTTGATTTTTTTTTTTAACCAAAAGATTAATTGCCTAACATCTCTCACTTCTTTCACCAAATTTGTGGCCCGCTGACATTTAACTGTTTCCAATATTTACATCCATCCTCTGTAGACGAATATATGCTACCAGCGAGTATCGTATCACCACGCCAAGGGTTCAAGCAGGCGATCCTGACACATGTTCAAGTCCCGAATGCAGAGATTCCTGTGAGTACACAGGCTCTCAGCTGACTCCTTCAAAGGGAACAGCGTGCGTGGGTGGTAAGTTGCTTCAGTCGTGTTTGACGCTTCGCGACCCCATAGGCTGTAGCCCGCTAGGCTCCTCTGTCCATGTGATTCTCCAGGCAAGAATGCTGGAGTGGGTTGCCATGCCCTCTCCTCCAGGGGATCTTCCGGACCCAGGATTGAACCAGTGTCCCTTATGTTTCCTGCATTGGCAAGCGGGTTCTTTACCACTAGTGCCGCCTGGGAAGCCCCTAGATACATATTAGCATCATTTTCTGAGAACCCTGCTCTCTTTACAGGCTGAGTCCTCGCCTGTGCTCTGTAGCGCCACCTTTCTGTTCCCAGCTACATTGCCATTTGCACCGTTCCGGTTTTACACCTAATGTTCACTCTTCCTTCCACGTTTTGAGTGCTGGCACCCCCAGTCCTAGGAGACAATAGAGAACGTTAGTTGTATAAATAATATATATATAGAATCCATGGCGCGTCCCTTGGTGGCTCAGCAGTAAGGAATCCACCTGCAACACAAGAGATACAGGTTTGGTCCTTGGTTGGGAAATCCCTTAGAGTAGGAAATGGCAACCCACTCCAGTGTTCTTGCCTGGGAATCCCTTAGACAGAGGAGCCTGGTGGGCTACAGTCCAGGGGGTCGCAGACAGTCGGACACGACTGAAGGACCGAACAACAGCAGCATGGACCCTATAGCCACAGCTCATTCCAAACCTGTGTTTGAAAGCGTTAATATTTGGTACATTTAGAAATGCATACATATAATTTAAAATTAAAACATTGCAGAAGGGTGTGTGCTTTCCTCCCTGAGTTCCCTGGTTCCCCTTTCCCAGAGCACTCTTGGCCCCAGTCTTGAGCACCCTTTCCGTTACAGACTGGGGGTGTGCAAGCACACGTGTGTGCCCTCCCCACTCTTTATACACACTGTGGGTGCTACACTCGCTGCTTTTTCACTCAGCAATACATCTTAGAAGTATTTTTGTAAGCAGTATCATAAATCCTCCTTGCTGTTTTTAACAGCCACATAATAAGTGCTTCATAATATAGACGTGCTATATTTGATTAAACCAATATTCATGAACTTTTCTGTTATTTCCTTTTTTTTTTTTTGCTACCAGGAACAGGGCTGCAATAAATATATTTATACAACAATGTTTCATGTAGATGTGTGCCTGTATCTATAGGGTACATTTATAACTTGAAACCATGACATGTTGAGTGAAAGAGCACATTCATTAAAAAATATTGGTAGGTGGTACAGTGGATAAGAATCTGCCTGCCAACGCAGGGGACATGGGTTTGATTTCTGGTGCGGGAAGATCGCACATGCCGTGGAATGTGGGCCATGTGTGTGGCATGTGGACTTAGTCCAACAAGTCCACGTGCCACAATTACTGAACTCGTGCCCTAGAAACCCCTGCCGCCCAAGTGCTGTGACTACTGAAGCCTGCGCCTCTAGAGCCCCTGCTTCACAACGAGAGAAGCCACCACAATGAGGACCCCGAGCACTCAAGAAAGAGTAGCCCCCTCACCGCAACTAGAGACAGCCTGAGCAGCAAAAAAAGACCCAAAACAACCAAAAAATAAATAAATTATAAATAGAAAATACTGATGGATAATGCCAAATAGCTTTCCAAACCAAACTTGGTTTTCCTTGTTATTGTCATCTGTACCTGCACAGGTAATTCTGACATTTCTGTCCATCCTTTTTGACATCTGTATACACACGCTCATCCCCTCACCCATGAGTGCCCTCTTGGCCTCCACTCTGTCGCACACCTAAGAGTCCAGCTCCCTGACTCTCCCTGACACTGACTCTAGACCCTGGCAGATCTTTGGTGTAATGAGTCGTTGGCCTTGATCCATGGTTTTGGAATCTGGGGATGTTCAGAATGAGGAAAGGGGAGTGTTAATGGACATACACAGGTGGACATGGTCAGGACCTTGAATTAGCTTTTGGATCAAGCTCACCCACCTCAACCCCCACCTCACCCTCTCCCCCTACCTCACGCTCACAATGCACAGCACACTCAGCAGTTTCCTGGGGAGGGGGGATGTGGATCTGGCAAGTGAAGCCTTTAGAAGCTTATATGACGTGGCTAAGAAGACAGAGTCCAGCGTAGCCCTGGCAGGGCCCCCATGGGCAGCTGTGGGAGACCTGGCCTCAGGCCTGACATCACTTGCCCACACCTCCTTCTTCCTGGAGTTCCAGAATCCACACTCCTAACTGTTCCTCCATAGCCCTGGGGCCCCTCCAGCCAGGACAGCCATAGAAGTCAACACACCCACTGGCCAGACCCAGACCCCTCACCCTGTCCGGGACCCCAACCAGGGTGCTGGAACCAGCATATGGCACAGGACAGCCCAGGAGGCAAACAGCTTGTCCCCCAAATTCTGTTTTTATCATTCAACTGATAGCAAAGTGCTCTGAGCCTGGCCCTCAGTCTTTCTGAATACCTTCTGGTGAGAAATGAGAAATGAAGCATCTCCTCTAAATGACAGAAATTTGCTTCATTGGCTCCAGGCTGGATGTGGGGCTTTTCTCCTGAGAGATATCAGTTTGGCTGGCCTTCCTGCTCATGTGGGTGTGATGGCTCACCCACACTCTGGACCTCAGGAAGACCTCCCCTTCATGCTGGGGTGCCAAGGTCCCTCTCCAGAGAAATACATTGTTCCTTCTCTTCTGTTGCAGTTCACAAAATGCACCTCCAACTGAATCACAGTTTTGGAGATGGAAAAACAGCCGTTACACTTAATAACATACATTTATCATGTTTTTTTTTTTTTGTCTGTGTTGGGTCTTCCTTGTGGCTCTTGGGCTTCTCATTGCAGTGGCTTCTCTTGCTGCAGAGCACAGGCTCTAGGGCGCACGTGCTTAGTTGCTTCCCAGCATGTGGGATCTTCCCAGACCAGAGATCGAATGCGTGTCCATGAAACGCAGGCGGAGGATTCTTAACCACTGGACTACCAGCGAAGTCCTACAACTTGGGTTTTAATGCTCATTGTATTAAGCATAGTTTCTAAACATTGAAACTTGGTGGTATATTGGAGAAGACAAGAGTCAAATATGGCTTGAGTGATGGGGTGGATGGTGCGGGGCATGCTGGAAGAGATGTTTGAGGGCGGTTTCCTGGACAGCTCCTGCTCAGGAATATGCAGGATGAGCCCCCTCTGCAGGACTTCCACTGACTGTTCACCCACAAAATTGCCTCCCCAGCTGGAGAGGCTGGCTAAGAACTCAGTGGCAGCCCCCACCTCCCGCTAGCCTCTTCTAGGGCCAGTTGTCCAGCCAGGAACCCAAGGCTGGGGGACAGTGTGGTCCACCAGTGAATCCCATGCCCATTCCAAACTGGGGACTTATGAGCCAGAACTGTGGGGCCAGGATTTCTCAGGCCATCCTGCTCTCTGCCCAGCTTGCTAGAAGGCCTGAACAGCAGTTCCCTAGTGCTTTCATCCATCCACCCCTAGGTCACCCCAGCTCTGGGGCAGAGAAGGGGCCCAGGGATGACTTCCTGGTGTGAGTGCCCAAGGAGCAGCCAGGGCTTCTGCCACACCATCCCAATCCCAGATATCTCAGAGCGGATGAGTCCTTCTCGGCTTTAGAAGAGGTAGCGAAATCAGAAGAAAACAAGGCTGGAGGCTTCCTGGGGTCTAGGAAGGGTGAGCTTTGCTGAGCTTTGATGCGGCGTGGGGAGGGCTGCGATAGAAAGGAAGGGGGAAGGTCTCTGCGCCTGAATGAACAATCGAACTACAGTAGTTGATTTTTAGTTAGTGTTAGTCTCTTAGTCGTGTCCGATTCTTCGCGACCCCATTATCCCGCCAGGCTCCTCTGTCCATGGGATTTCCTAGGCAAGAATACTGGAGTGGGATGCTATTTCCTTCTGCAGGAATTGATTTTTAGGGTACTGTTAACCGGAGTCTCAGGGTTAGAAAATGCTTGTGGAACGAAACTGTCTCCTAGTTAGTATTCATTTACCACTTGTTACAACTTGCATCATAAACCTAGATGCTCCGCTCCACCAGCTGGTGGGCTTTTCCAGCTCGTAAAATCCAGGCGGACTTGGTTGCTGTGTTCCAGCTTTAAGTGAGTAGATGCTAATATCAGCGCTCGCGACTCGGGGCGGTGCTGGGGGTCGCGGGGCCTGTGGTCCAGCCGTTCAGCCCAGGCCACGCCCGATTCCCCGCCCCTCGGGCCCCCGCTCCGCCCCGTCTGCGGACAGACTCCGCGGCGCCGCGCAGCCCGCGCCTCCGCCCCGGAGCGCCCAGGCGGGAGGAGTTGCGGATGAGGGGCGGGATGTTTTGGTGGGCGGGGGTCCCGGTGACGGCATCCGACCGCGCCGCGCTGGGGCTCAGAGCCTCAGTGCCCCGCGAGGAGACGACGCTCGCACTCTAGCAGGGGGGGGGGGGCGGGGGGGGGGGGAGGGGGGGGGGAGGGAGGAGGCGTGCGCTCGTCCCTTGCTTGTGCAGGCCTCGGTTGGGTGGCTGTGGGCGTCGGAACCCCGGAGACCTTTGACCGAGCACGAGGACCACGCCCTCCTTCCCCATTTTTGCTAACCTCCTCCAGGCCCCTCTCCGAGTGGACTGGAGACTCCCCTTCCTTAAGTCGGGGCCTGAGGCTGGCATTCCGGGCCTGGCCAGGAGGAGCGAGCACCCACGCTGCGAGAGTCGGGTTCGCCTTTGTAATCACTTTTCCCACTTTGCCGGAGCTCCTGTCCCGTGCTCGGCGCCTCCGACTCCGGAACCCTCCGTGTTGTCCGGGCGCCTTCGGTGCGCAGAGCACTGGGCCCCGAGCCCGGGCGCGGAGAAGCCGGGACCGCGGGGCTGGAAAAGCTGTGACTGAGGGATGCCCGAAGGCGCCTGTAGTATTGCGTGGCAGTTACCGCTGCTGCCCCAGGGCCGGACACCCAGCTGGGACTGTTGATTGAAGGAACGAGCGAACGATTACAGGTGCCGAGAGAAGTAGTGAAAAATAAAGAGCTGTGACCCTCGGGGTGGGGGCAAGGAGTGGGGGTGGTGAAAGTTCCCTTTCCCCATGTACTACTCACCAGCTGCTCAGCGTCGGACCTGTGCTGGGTGCTGGAGATACACTATGAAGGGGACAGGCGGGTCCCTGCCTCCCAGCCCCCAGTTTGGGAGGTGCGGGGAGACCAATGGATAATCTGGCTTTTCCAAGGCAAGGGAGTGATCAGTGGCTGATGGCAGAACTAAAGCGGTGGGTATGGGTGGGTGAGTGGTGGGGGCCACAGAGCAGACGCCCCTCTTTGGAGGGGAGGGCGCTCCCTGAGGTGGCCCTAATAACAGCTGAGTGTGCTGCAGGCAGAGAAAGGTGAGGAAATGTGGGGTATTAGTGGGTAAGTCATCAAGGTAGGCAGGGTCCATTAAAAGTTGTTTTTCCTGTTAAGGTTTTGGATCTAGAGCATTAGGGAGCCCCTCTTGCCTCTTTGGGGGGCAGTTTAAGCAGGAGAGTGGTGTGGTCACATTTGGATTTTTGAAAGATGCCCCTGGTTGTCACATAGGAAGGTGCAGGGAGGCTGAAACCAGTGAAGAGGTTGGTAAATATTCTGTCCAGTGAGCGGGATCCGGGCTTGGGTAATAGGGTGGAGAGAAGTGGGTATACTTGATATTTAGGAGATGGAATTGGCAGTATCTGGTGGTAGGGGCTTGGCCTCAAAGGATGTGCTGACTCTTTAAGAAGGTGGAGCGGGGAATGTGAGGTGACAAAGGCAGTCAGTTCAGTCACTCACTCGTGTCCGACTCTTTGCCACCCCGTGGACTGCAGCATGCCAGGCTAACTTGTCCTTTGCCAACTCCCAGAACTTACTCAAACTCACATCCATTGAGTCAGTGATGCCATCCAACCATATCAATCTTTCCCAGCATCAGGGTCTTTTCCAATGAGTCTTTTCCAGTTCTTTGCATCAGATGGCCAAAGTATTGCAGTTTCGGCTTCAGCATCAGTGCTTCCAATAAATATTCAGGACTGATTTCATTTAGGATTGACTGGTTGGATCTCCCTGCAGTCCAAGGGACTCTCAAGTCTTCTCCAACACTACAGTTCAAAAGCATCAATTCTTTGGCACTCAGCTTTCTTTATAGTCCAACTCTCACGTCCATACATGACTACTGGAAAAACCATAGCTTTGACTAGGCAGACCTTTGTTGGCAAAGTAATGTCTCTGCTTTTTAATACGCTGTCTAGGTTGGTCATAGCTTTTCTTCCAAGGAGCAAGTGTCTTTTAATTTCATGGCTACAGTCACCGTCTGCAGTGATCTTGGATCCCAAGAAAATAAAGTCACTGTTTCCACTGTTTGCCCATCTATCTGCCATGAGGTGATGGGGGTCCCAACGAGAACACAGATGCCCTTGGGTGTTGAGTGGAGGAGTTAGGGCCTCATTTTGTCAGTGATGGGAGCCGTGAAATGCTACCATGTAGGATTCTGTTGTGGCCCTTGCAGCATCTGGGCATCAGGTTAGGGCACAGAGGATGTTTTGAATTTTGACCACCTTCCCTTTTAATCCCTCTAAGGTCAGGAGCTGCAGGAACTGGCTCCAGGTCACCTGCAAGGTGAGTCCAGGTGCTGATAGCCAGGGCCTCTTCCTCTCTCCACAGGGCTGGGAGCAGCAGTCTCTCAACATGGGGCTGGAGGCCCAGAGGCTGCCAGGGGCTGAGGAGGCCCCCGTGAGGGTGGCCCTTCGAGTGCGCCCACTCCTGCGCAAGGAGCTGCTGCACGGGCACCAGAGCTGCCTGACGGTGGAGCCGGGGCGCAGCCGGGTCACCCTGGGCCGAGACCGCCACTTTGGCTTCCATGTGGTGCTGGATGAGGACGCCGGGCAGGAGGCTGTGTACCAGGCCTGTGTGCAGCCCCTCCTCGAGGCTTTCTTTGAAGGCTTCAATGTCACCGTCTTTGCCTACGGTCAGACGGGCTCTGGGAAGACATACACCATGGGGGAGGCCAGTGTGGGTGAGTGACCTGGCTTGAGACTCCCTGTGTTCATTGAGGGGCCTCAAATATCTCCTAAATTTCTGCTCTGCCATTTCCTGTTGAAGATGAGGAGGCTGGAGGAGGGAGGGCAGGTTTCCTAAGTCAATCTGCAGCCCAGGGTAGGATCAGCTGTGTCGTTGGATTGGGTCGGGCAGGAAGAAGAGTCCTCGGAGGTTAGTGGCCCTCTCATGTCCATGGGAGATGGGATCATACTGTCTGGTTCTGGGGACCTCACGGGGAGGAAGGGCATGGGAAGTTGTCTTGTCTCTGGAGGTTGTCAGGATCATTGTCAAGGGTCAGGATGGCAGGAAGGGAGACTGTCCTGGAAGAGACATGCTCTGGGGGCTGCATAACAGGGAAGCAGGCTGGTTCCATGAGGCTCTGGAGCAGAGTTTTGCAAGAGATGCTTTGGGCCAATTGAAGGGATTGCCCGCTTCTAAGGAGCATGATTTGAAAAGTGTACATGTTTGTTGTAGAAAATTAGGGAAATACAGAAAAGCACATCCACAAAAGAAGACTTATTTGATAACTGCCTTTCCCTGGTAGCTTAGATGGTAAAGAATCTGCCTGTAATGCAGGAGACCCAGGTTTGATCCCTGGGTTGAGAAGATCCCCTGGAGAAGGGGATAGCTACCCACTCCAGTATTCTTGCCTGGAGAATTCCATGGACAGTGGAGCCTGGTGGGCTGCAGTCTGTAGGGTCGCAAAGAGTTGGACACGACTGAGGGACTAACACTTGCACACTTTCTGATAATTGCCTTTCACTCACGCTGTTAGCATTCAGTTTTTTCCTGGTGAAAATTTTTATACTTAAA
The DNA here is from genome assembly GCF_014754425.2 of Oryx dammah. Classification (NCBI taxonomy): domain Eukaryota; kingdom Metazoa; phylum Chordata; class Mammalia; order Artiodactyla; family Bovidae; genus Oryx; species Oryx dammah. Next base: position 47,949,820 of record NW_024070200.1, read on the forward strand.
AAAATATGGTACCAATGTACCATTCTTTTGTATCCTGTTTTATTTTCTTAACAATATATTAATATCATGAACATTTCTCTATATCATTAATTATTATTCAAGCAAAAACTTCAATGGCTGCTTAGCATGCCATTGTGGATATAAGGTAATTTATTTAACCAGACCCCCTCTTGGATGTTGTGATGGACACTGAGGGTGTTTATGTTTTGTTTTTTTTTTTAAGTTATGAGGAAGAGTGGTTCTGAACATCCTTTTATTACTTCCTTGGCATAAAGTTAGGGGCTTCTTTAGATAACTGAGTGTAGACTATGATAATGAGTCCCCAGGAGTCATCAAACAAAGGGTATCTGACTGTCTGGCAGGGGTGTAGTGGAGATGCTTACATCATGAAAGTGGTTGGTTGAACCTTGAGGGGTTGCTTCCAACTCTGAAATTCTGCCTGAGCACCCTAGAGCCTGGCCTGGCTGCCCAGCCCATGCTGGCCTCTGCCTCTACCTTCTCCACACTGGAGCCCCACCTGCCAGCTTCTGGCAGGAGCCTCTGGGCCCCGTGGGCGCCATGCCCAGCTGAAAGCACCATGGCAGGTGGCCCTGCGGTGTCTCCCCAGCCTCCCTTCACGAAGACGAGCAGGGCATCATCCCTCGGGCCATGGCCGAGGCCTTCAAGCTGATTGATGAGAATGACCTGTTGGACTGTCTGGTGCACGTGTCCTACCTGGAAGTGTACAAGGAGGAGTTCCGAGACCTGCTGGAGGTGGGCACCGCCAGCCGGGACATCCAGCTCCGGGAGGATGAGCGTGGGAATGTTGGTAAGAAATTCCTGGGTCCTCCTCTGGTTGGGCGTGGGGAACCTGGCTCAGGGAGGCTTCACCTGCTTAGGGTGGATACCCTGTCTGTAGGGGGGTAACCTCCTAACTAGGAAACTCAAGCTCTGGGAAGTTTTGCTTTCATTTCCCTTTCTCTGCTGAGTTCAGTATACACTGGTGTACCCAGAGTGAGTTCAGTACACACTGGTGTACCCAGAGTGAGTTCAGTACCCACTGGTGTACCCAGAGTGAGAGTCACTGAGGTGGGCACAGGAGAAGCTGAAAAAAGTGAAAGTGTTAGTTGCTAAGTCATGTCTGACTCTTTGCAACCCCATGGACTGTAGCCTGCCAGGCTCCTCTGTCCATGGGATTCTCCAGGCAGGAATACTGGAGTGGGTTGCTGTGCCCTCCTCCAGGGGATCTTCCCAACCCAGGGATCGAACCCTGGTCTCCTGCATTGGAGGCAGATTCTTTACCACCTGAGCCACCAGGGAAGCTGCTGCTGCTGGGCAGGACCCCCTGGGCATGCAGAAGGGGCCCCTGAGTCAGGAGGAGCTGTAGAGGACCAGTCTTGCTCAGCCTGCCCTCCTGGCTGGTCAGCCTCAGGCTGCCCTGCCTTGGGCTCACAGCCTTCTGTGCCCACAGTGCTGTGTGGGGTAAAGGAAGTGGACGTGGAGGGCCTGGACGAGGTGCTGAGCCTCCTGGAGATGGGCAACGCAGCGCGGCACACGGGAGCCACACACTTCAACCGCCTCTCCAGCCGCTCCCACACCATCTTCACCGTGACCCTGGAGCAGCGGGGTCGCGCCCCCAGCCGCCTGCCCCGACCTGCGGCCGGCCAGCTGCTTGTCTCCAAGTTCCACTTTGTGGACTTGGCAGGCTCAGAGAGGGTGCTCAAGACAGGCAGCACAGGCGAGCGACTCAAGGAGAGCATCCAGATCAACAGCAGCCTCTTGGCGCTAGGCAACGTCATCAGTGCCCTAGGTGATCCCCAGCGCCGGGGCAGCCACATCCCTTACCGGGACTCCAAGATCACCCGGTGAGCTGCCGCTGCTGCTGGCCCAGTGAAAAGAGGCCCCATGAGCCTCTTAGTCTGTTCTGGCTCCTATCTGGCTGCTCTGGCTGGGGTGAGGTGACAAGATATGGGTCCCCCTCTGATTTCTGGGGCGCAGTCTACACCTGGTTGAAGTTTTGGGCCCACAGGGAGCCACGCAGAGATTCAAACCCTCTTTGGGGTCTGAACTTCTGGCTCTGGCACTTGGGGGCCCCTGACACATCTCCCTGGTGCCTCAGGATCCTCAAAGACTCCCTGGGCGGGAACGCCAAGACGATGATGATCGCCTGCATCAGCCCTTCCTCCTCCGACTTTGACGAGACCCTTAACACCCTCAACTATGCCAGCCGCGCCCAGAACATTCGCAACCGCGCCACTGTCAACTGGCGGCCTGAGGCTGAGCGGGGGCCGGAGGAGGCCGTGGCCAGCGCCCGGGGGCCGCCTAGGCATCGGTCGGAGACACGCATCATCCATCGGGGCCGGCGCGCCCCGGGCCCTGCCGCCGCCTCCGCCGCGGCCGCTGCCCGCCTGGGCGCTGAGTGCGCGCGTTACCGAGCCCGCACCGACGCCGCCTACAGCCTCCTGCGCGAGCTGCAGGCCGAGCCAGGGCTTCCCGGCGCCGCCGCCCGCAAGGTGCGCGACTGGCTGTGCGCCGTAGAGGGCGAGCGCAGCGCCCTGAGCTCCGCCTCCGGGCCCGACAGCGGCATCGAGAGCGCCTCTGCTGAGGAGCAGGCCACCCATGGACCCAGCGTGCGAAGGGTGACCAGGGGCCGGGGGTGGCCTGGTGGGGGGCGGGGAGGTGAGGAAGAAGGTTTTCCATACTGGGATTCAGAGGCATTTCTGCTGATGACCTTTGATGTATCCTCAGGGTTTCCATCTGTTAAAAGATAACAGGAGTATCTACCTCCTTGGGATGTAAGGACTGAGGGTGTCATAAGTGCTGGTGAAGGCTAGTTCTTAATAATTGTAGTGGTGATATTACTGTTAATGAAAATATGATTAATAATGACAAGAGATAGCCCAATGGCTTGTGGAGGGAACTGCAGGCCACGTGGGGTCTGGACCCCCTTCCCAGTTGCAGGCAGGCTTTGGAGCAGAGTAGCAAGCAGGGCCGGTGGGGTGACCTAGGGACAGGTAGGCTCATCCTGACTGTTCCCCTGAAGCTGTGCTCCCTGCCCCACTAGGAAGATGAGGGCCCGCTGCAGCTGCTGGCCCTGCAGAGCCAGGTGGCCCGGCTGCAAGAGGAGAACCGAGACTTTCTGGCCGCGCTGGAGGACGCCATGGAGCAGTACAAACTTCAGGTGGGTGCCCCCTGCCACAGTGATGGAGGGGAGACTTCTGCCGGGAGGTGAAACAGCTGTGTCGGAGTGAGAGGAGTGGGTTCTGGCAGGTTGGGTAGAGGTGGGAGCAGAAGTGCAGAGGAAAGGAACAGATTGGTGCAAGTGGGTGTGTAGGGCGAGTTGGAATTGGGACTGGAGAGGCAGCCCTATGAGACTCCTGAGCCCTGCTTTTCCTTTTGTGCAAAGATAACCAGGTCAGCGATGCTCCTAGCGCCCCCTGGTGGCAGTAAGTGGCATGAATATGGAGGGAGTGATAGATGGGGCAGAGTCGGTTCAGTCCCAGTCTGTCCAACTCTTTGCGACCCCATGGACTGCAGCACACCAGGCCTCCCTGTCCATCACCAACTCTCGGAGCCTGCTCAAACTCACGTCCATCGAGTCAGTGATGTGGCCGGTGGGAGAGTTTAAAACCTCAGCTAATGTACTGTGTATTTCAGAGGGACACCAAGAGGTGGTCAGAGGCATTTGGCCCTCCATTTTAGCACAGAGAGGGCAGGGTGGTCTCAGACGTGTTCTTCATTTTCCTGCACTTCTGCCTGTCAGAACCTCGGCTCCCCACCTCTCTCTCATGCACGTCTCCCATCACCACCTGGACCGTGTCTTGCAGAGTGACCGTCTTCGTGAGCAGCAGGAGGAGATGGCAGAGCTGCGACTGCGGCTAGAGCTGGTGCGGCCAGGCTGGGGGGCCCCAGGGATCTTGCAGGGCTTACCTCCGGGATCTTTTGTGCCCCGGCCTCACACAGCCCCCCTGGGAGGTGCCCACACCCGTGTGCTGGGCATGGTTCCTCCCGCCTGCATTCCTGGAGATGAAGTTGGCCCTGAGAACTGGGGAGAGGTGAGACGATGGCAAGGCTAGGTGTCTGCTTGTCAACCTGGGCAGGCTCAGGCAGGGGAGGGGCAGTCCTGGGGAGTGTGTCACTCAGCTCGTGGTTTCACGGGACCAGCTATGAAATACCCCTTTCTGGTGTTCCTGGAGGAGTGGCCCAAATTTGGGTAGGGCCTCTCAGAAGGGTCTGGTGCCATGGAGCATTCTTGGAGTAGCTGGAGATTGCTTGGAGTGAGGATTACAGAGGGGATTCTGGCTTCCAGTATGGAATGGAATGCTTGCCTGCCTCCAGGGGTGGGGAGCTCATCACCTCTGAAGTCGTCCCCCCCCCCACACACACACCATCTTTGGATGCCTTCCTCTGCAAGTTCAGTTTTCCATGAGCTCTGATCTCCTTGCGCTTGGTCTCTTGTTTCTAGTTCTGTCACTTGGGGCCTTTTGGACAAAGGCTACTCCTGCATCTGCCTGAAAGCTCTGGGTCATCTGAGCTCTAAAGGCCAGAGGCACTGAGGGGTGGGAGGACGTGGGTTTGGAAGAAGCCTGTTATGGACTCCCCACCCCCCACTCTGGTGGGGCGTTGTTGGTGAGATAAGACTCGCTGCAGATGACTTATATACACGGTGGAAAGGGGAGGTTGTCCCCTGAGGAGTGCTAGTTCAGCTGTGGGAGCTGGAGCAGGGTGGGGGTGGGGGTGGGGGGGCAAGAGAACAGGAGGAGTAGAGGAAGGAATAAGGAGGGGAGAAGTTTCTGCTCCAACTTGAGACTGGAAAGGCCTCTCAGATACCACTGGAGCTAGATCCTGAAGGTTAAGGTCAGGCTTGAAGAGCACGCAAGGTGGGCCGAAGACTGGGTGGGGGTGATGGCTGATGGAGAAGACCCTGGGAGCCTGTCCTGAAGCCCTGGCATTCCCCAGAAGATGGAAAATGGCAGGGAGGCTGGAGCCAAGTTTCTGACTGAGGGAGACAGGCTGGGAAGTGGCTCTTCAGATGCATCAGAGGAAGAGGAAGGAGACGAGGAAGAGGAGGGAGAGAAGGAGGGGCTGCCCCAACAGAGCCTGCACCCACGAAGGTGAGTGGGACCCGTGGCCCACCTGACAAGGACCGGCTCAAGGCCTCAGCTGGGCAAGAGGGGGATCCCACTGTAGTCTCAGGGTGCCCTTGCCTCCATCGGCCTGGCCAGCCCTTGGGGAGAGCAGGCCAGGGCTGTGGGCTTCGAATCAAGCGTTCTCACTGGGGCAGGTGTGCTGAGGGATGGACCCAGCCTCCTGGTTCTCAGCCTCCAAGGTGGCCCTCAGTGCCTTGCCGTCTCAGCTCAGCTGCTGGCCTCTGAGTTCTACCAGACACATCCTGGGGTCAAGGTGACCCTGGGATGATGGAAAGCCTGGGGTTCTCTCTTCCCCTCTGGGCCTGGGAGGTGGCTGGGCTGGGGCAGGGCTGGGGAGGGGTACAGACTCCCCTTCTGCCTTCCAGGAATGGGATTAGCAAGTGGAACCAGAAGATGGGGGCCTGCCCAGGGAGTCCACTCAACAGGAAGGGCCCAGAGCTTCGCCTGGAGGAGCTGGGTGCAGCTACCCCGGGACCCAGAGGTGAGCTGGGTGGGGCACAGAGAGGGTCCTGACCCCTTTACCCACTCATGGTCCTAGACTGGCCACCCTGGAGAGTCCACATACCATCCCTGGCTGCCCCTGGCCAGGGTATTCCTCCCCTTCCCTCCCTTCTGCCCACCCCTGCTTCCCCCACTATCTGTCATGGCAGCTGCCCTGACCGTCAGCCTGTTACAGTGGTTGGTGGGAGCAAGGCCCTGGCTCAGCCCCGCCAGCCCCCTGCGGCCATGGCCTCTGAGTGGCGACTGGCCCAAGCCCAACAGAAGATCCGTGAGCTGGCCATCAACATCCGCATGAAGGAGGAGCTCATTGGCGAGCTGGTGCGCACAGGTGAGGCAGGGGCTTTGGGCTGGGCCTCCCGCCTGGGGGTGGGTGGTTAGAAGCGGGGTCCAGATGTTTGCCCACTCAGCTTCTTCCAGATGGGTGGCCTTGAGCAGGTAGGATAACCGTTGTGTGCTCTGAAGTGGAGATAGTAACTGCACCTGTTTCATAGGTTGTTGGAATGAGTTAATTCAGGTAAAATGCTTAGACTGGTTTTCAGGAAGCGTTCTTGCTTACTGTTATTAATCAGTTGCCTGCTGTGTGTCAGACACTGCACTGCACGGGGCACAAACAGCAGTCTTGGGGAGCAAACAGTGTCCCCCAGTCATAGTAGCATGTCTGCTACTGGTGACACAGGCAAGTGAGCAGGGGATGGTTTCAGGTGGTGACTGGTCAAGCTCTTTAATTTTAATAGCTATGAGTTTACTATAAAATGTATTGGCAACAGCTGCAGACAGACATACGAGAGTCCCTACATACCCATCATTCAGATTTAGCATTTCCAAGCTTGGCCCACATTTGCATCTCTCCCTTTTTTCTTTGCTGAAATTTTTTGTTTCTAACTTATTGGCTGTGCCGGATCTTTGCTTGCAACTTGCAAACTCATTAATAGCTGTGGCGTGCTGGATCTAGCCCCCTGAACAGGGACTGAACCTGGGCCCCCTGAATTGGGAGCACAGAGTCTTAGCCATTGGACCACCAGGGAAGTCCTTTTTTGCTGAAATATTCTGAAGCAAATCCCAGACTTCATGTCATTTCATTCCTGCACCTTTTAGTATGCCTCTTTTTGGATATTTTAACCAAAATGCCATTAGCATATCTAACTAAACTGATGCCCTCACAGTGCTCTGAACAGAAGCAGTTCTTCAACAGTGTCTGTGTGCAGCTCTGGGCTTGTCCACACATTTGCTCATTAGGTCTCTGAAATCTCCCTTCTCTCACCTTTTCACAGTCATCCTGTAGAATGTTCCAGATCCCAGATATTCTGGGTTTGTCTGTTAGCTTCCTTGTGGTGTCATTTAGCTTGTTCCTTTGTCCTATCTCCTACAAATGGAAGTTAGTTCTAGAGGCTTAGTTGTATGCCGCTTCAAGTTACATATTTATTTTAGCATGTGTTAGTTAACCTGTATTTTCTCTGGGTCACTGCTATGGAAAAGTCAATTAAAGAAAAGTAGTAAATGGTCACAGTACTGGAGGGTGCAGTCATCATGAAATCCTTGTAGGTGCCAGGGACTGACAGGTCTGGGAAAGCTATTGGGAGGAGGTGCGATGCTTCAGGGAGGGGTCTCCGGTGCTGACTGCACCCCGGTTCTTCCAGGGAAGGCCGCCCAGGCCCTGAACCGTCAGCACAGCCAGCGCATCCAGGAGCTGGAGCGGGAGGCGGAGCGGGTGCGGGCCGAGCTGAGCGAGGGCCAGAGGCAGCTGCGGGAGCTCGAGGGCAGGGAGCCCCAGGACGCCGGTGAGCGCTCGCAGCTCCAGGAGTTCCGCAAGAGGGTTGCCGCCGCTCAGAACCAAGTGCAGGTCAGTGTCAGGACCCCGGGTGTGGTGGCTGCAGCCTCGCAGGCTGGGGTCCTGGGATCAAGACATGTGTGAGCCTCAGAGCCCACGCCCACTGTGGAACCAGGGGTTGCCCCAGCCCTGGCTGGTGATGCGAATGCCCTCCTGGCCTTCCACAGTGAGGCTGGTATTAGGTAGGAGCTGGCAGTGCTGGGATCTTTGAACACAGCAGAGGCAGGGAGGTGGGCCCTGCCTGAAGACCACCTCAGGAGCCCAGTGAGGATGAGGGAAGGGTATGGGAAGGAACCAACCCTCCCTCCTGTAGCCCTCCCCTCCCTCCGTATGTCTACCTTTCCAGCAGTCTGTTTATCCATCCCTCCAGCCCATCATCCCTCTGTCCATCCACCCACCAGTCCAGGTGTCTGTCTAATCCAGCCGTCCAGTTATCCTTTTATCAGTTGAGTGACTATTTATGTGCCTGTTCATTTGTCTATTTCTGTTTATCGATCCTTGCATTGTCTGTTCGTCCTGTTTTTTACTTTTTTTAAAAAAGTGCTTTTTAATTTATTTGGCTGCACTGGGTCTTAGTTGCAGCATGTGGGATCTTTAGGTGTCACACAGGATCCTTTTAGTTGTAGGCATGTGGGATCTAGTTCCCTTGCTGCTGCTGCTGCTAAGTCGCTTCAGTCGTGTCCGACTCTGTGCAACCCCATAGACGGCAGCCTAACAGGCTCCCCCGTCCCTGGGGTTCTCCAGGCAAGAACACTGGAGTGGGTTGCCATTTCCTTCTCCAATGCATGAAAGTGAAAAGTGAAGGTGAAGTCGCTCAGTCGTGTCCAACTCTTCTCGACCCCATAGACTGCAGCCCACCAGGCTCCTCCGTCCATGGGATTTTCCAGGCAAGAGTGCTGGAGTGGGGTGCCATTGCCTTCTCCGCTAGTTCCCTTGAGCAGGGATCAAACCCAGGCCCCCTGCTTTGGGAGCTCAGAGTCTTAGCCATGGACCACCAGGGAAGTCCCATTTTTTACCTTTATATGATCGCATCATCTGTCTGTCCACCCACCCTTCCATCCATTCATCTTTGCACCTGTCTGTCCACTACAGTAGAGTGATTAAGAGTGAAGGTTCAGGAGCCTTGACTGCTTGCGTTTGAATCCCAGCTCTGCCATGTACTAGCTGTGGGTCCTGGGTCAAGTTTCCTAACCTCTCTGCATCTCAGTTCCCTAATCTGTTAAGTAGGAAAGCTTTAAAGTTGTTTCGTAGGGTTCTAAGGATCACTTAATATACTGAGAGCACTTGGTGTACTGTGTGGTATATAGTAAATGTCACAGTATTTTGACATTTTTATAATTTGCTATTTTTATTAGTCTATTGTCCATTGGCCTGTCTTCCCTTTTGTCTGTCCCTCTTCATCGTCCTTCTGTCCTGCCGGTCCTTGTTGAGTGCCAGGCGCCATGCCCGGCTCTTGGCAGCTGCCATGAGCAGCCCAGCAGAAGCTATGTTGGTCCAGGTACTGAAGGAGAAGAAGCAGGCGACAGAGCGGCTGGCATCACTGTCGGCCCAGAGCGAGAAGCGGCTGCAGGAGCTGGAGAGGAACGTGCAGCTCATGCGGCAGCAGCAGGGGCAGCTGCAGAGGCGGCTTCGCGAGGAGACAGAGCAGAAGCGACGCCTGGAGACGGAGATGAACAAGCGGCAGCACCGTGTCAAGGTCGGGTGCTTGGCTGGCGGGGTGCCTGCGTCCCAGCCAGGAGGCCGAGGGGAGCGCGTACCGCCACGCGACTGTAAAAGGCTGGTCACGTGGCCTTCCTGAATTTGTTTCTTCACTTGAAAGTGAGAGTTAGAGGAAACTCAGGGCTAGGGTGAGAATTCAGTGAGATGAACCAGATAGGGGTCCAGCAATCTTGTGTTTGTGAGGCTGGGGGGTGCTGGGCAGGGTTGTCTTGGGAGCAGGACAGGCACTCCTGTGGGCTTTGGGGATCGTGGGCTCTGGGAGGACACTGGTACCCCACAGGGCCCTGCCCACCGGACTCACGCTGAACTCATGCTCCTGACCTCATGCCCAGGAGCTGGAGCTGAAGCACGAGCAGCAGCAGAAAATCCTGAAGATCAAGACAGAAGAGATTGCGGCATTTCAGAGGAAGCGGCGCAGCGGCAGCAACGGCTCTGTGGTCAGCCTGGAGCAGCAGCAGGTGGGGGCCGGGCTGAACTGCACCCCCGGGGCACCCGTAGCCTGCCCGGGCAGACTGGCCAGTTGCTAGAGTGCCCTGCGGGGTCAGCTGGTGGGCACACCATTCTACCCCTTTGAGCCGGGTGGCCATCCACACCACCCATGTGGCCAGAGGGGAGAGCTGAATTCCTTCTTGCTTCCCCCACTGTCCCTCAGAAGATTGAGGAGCAGAAGAAGTGGCTGGACCAGGAAATGGAGAAGGTCCTGCAGCAGCGGCGGGCGCTGGAGGAGCTGGGGGAGGAACTCCACAAGCGGGAGGCCATCCTGGCCAAGAAGGAGGCCCTGATGCAGGAGAAGACAGGGCTGGAGAGCAAGCGGCTGCGGTCCAGCCAGGTGAGGCCCTGCCGGGTGAGGCCCAGCCAGGTGAAGCCCTGCCGGGTGAGGCCCAGCCGGGTGAGATGCCATCAGATAAGGTCCTTCCAAGTGAGATGTCTTCAGCTGGCAATGCTGCCGGGTGAGCTCTAGACGGATGAGGCTCTTCTAGGTGGTGCTCCTGCTGGGTGAGTTCCAGCCAGGCCTCTGTCCTCCTGGGCTCTACCCTGTGCATCTTCAGAGTGTCTGTGATGTGGGCTCTGATGTGTGGGTAGAAGAGCCTCTCCAGCTATCTGCCCCCAACGCATTGTACCTCATTAACCACCTGCTCTGTGCAGGCGGAACGAGGAACCATAGGTGTAGAGAGGTGATTTGGCCAGAGAGAAAGAGCCTTCACTGGGGTTGGGGGCAGTTGCGCCTGCCCCCACCCACCCAGCTCCACTTGGCTTCGTTGCTCCCTCTTGAGTAGCAAGTTTCGGAGCCAAATTTCCTCCTCTCAGATGGAACCACAGTGTTGCCCTGAGGATTAGAGAAGGGGTATGTCACTTCACACAGAGCCCAGAGCTGTCCCAGGAGCCAGTGCTTAGGCTAGATGCCCACAGGGTTCCAGACCCTCTTCTGCTGTCATGGAGTCCTAGAGGGTTTCAGCTGGATTTTCTGGAACGTCCCTTGGCCATTAGAACCCTCCCTTCCTTCCACACTAGGTTCCCGAAGGGCCTTTGGGGTTTGGCCACTAACCCCCCATCCTTCCCATCACCAGCTGGAGTCAGGTCATCTCAGTGACAGGCCACCACCACCCTGCTCTGCCTTTGCCCATGTTGCCCCTCTTGTCCTTAGCTTCTCTGTGTCCTCCTTCCGGGCCGTCTCTGGTCCCCTAGGTCCCCACTCCCCAGCTTGTACAGAACCGAGAGTCAGACCTCCTGCTGGACAGCACACCTCCTTAGCCTCCATGGCAGGGCTGGCCTGTCCTGTGGCCCCTGGGAGGGTGGGGCCTGCCCCTTCCCTCATCACCGGCGGTGCCGCCCCCAGGCCCTCAACGAGGACATTGTGCGAGTGTCCAGCCGGCTGGAGCACCTGGAGAAGGAGCTGTCGGAGAAGAGCGGGCAGCTGCGGCAGGGCAGCGCCCAGAGCCAGCAGCAGATCCGTGGGGAAATTGACGCGCTGCGCCAGGAGAAGGACTCGCTGCTGAAACAGCGGCTGGAGATCGACAGCAAGCTGAGGCAGGGCAGCCTGCTCTCGCCTGAGGTGCGCCCTGCGGGCAGCCCAGACACCTGCTCCCCTCCGCCCCTGGCCCTGGCTCTCCGCTGGGTGTGGGCCTCCCTGCTTCGGGACACACATCCCTCCCGGGTGTCAGTCCCCACAGAAGGTGCAGGACTAGCCCTCCTGCCGCTGGTCCAGCCCCTGGGCCTAGGACACACAGCTGGGCCTCGCTGCCCTCGGTTGCCCCAGCTGGACTCGGGACTCGTCCTGTGTCCTGCATCACGTTGACCTCAGGCATATAGCACATGCTCACACCTCTCAACTCCCAACATGGGATGCAAATCAGGACCATGTCAGCACACCTCATAGCCACATAGGTTTGCCCTCCCGCCAGCAGAGAGAGCCTGTGTTAGAGAAATGGAGCCCCAGGGACTTACCTGGCAGTTTAGTGGTTAAGACTGTGCTTCCACTGCAGGGTTTGATTCCTGGTTGGGGAACTAAGATCCCACATGTTGCATGGTGTAACCAAAAAGTTAAAATTTAAAAGAAGGGGAAATGGACCCCAGCAGACCCTGGGTGCCTCTGCAGCCCCACCACGCCTTCCCTTTAGAGCAGGGTCTCCCAAGCACAGGTCACTCCAGAGGCTGTGAGCTTCAGAGAGCAGCCTCCTAGCAGAGCCCCAGCCTCCCCGACCCCTGAGCTGAGGCTGAGATGGATGTGCCCCTGCTCCTGCTGCAGTGGGCAGGGCGCCTCTGGCTCTGAGGACAAGCGGGCACATAAGGGCTGGGTTGTGGCTGCATGTGGCCATCATGACTCTGCCCAGGACCTCAGTGTTCAGGGGGCAGGTGTCCCATGGAGCGGGTAGCCCGTGCCCCCCTCCACCCGTCCCCGTGTCCCCGCAGGAGGAGCGGACGCTGTTCCAGCTGGATGAGGCCATTGAGGCCCTGGACGCCGCCATCGAGTACAAGAACGAGGCCATCACGTGCCGCCAGCGGGTGCTGCGGGCCTCGGCCTCCTTGCTGTCCCAGTGCGAGATGAACCTCATGGCCAAGCTCAGCTACCTCTCGTCCTCAGAGACCCGAGCCCTGCTCTGCAAGTACTTCGACAAGGTGGGTCACGGAGCTTGCAGACCGCCGCCTCCAGCGGGGTGGGGGGAGGTGGACGGCGTGGGCGGCGGGCCGGCCACACGCCTGCTTGCCCCTGCGTGAACAGTCCCGGGTGAAGGGAGCCGGCGCCGGGGGCTGAGCCTGGCTGTTGGGGACAGGTGGTGACGCTCCGCGAGGAGCAGCACCAGCAGCAGGTGGCCTTCTCGGAGCTCGAGTTGCAGCTGGAGGAGCAGCAGAGGCTGGTGTACTGGCTGGAGGCGGCCCTGGAGCGGCAGCGCCTGGAGATGGACCGCCAGCTGACCCTGCAGCAGAGGGGACATGAGCAGCACGTGCAGCTGCTGCTGCAGCAGAGCCGAGGTGGGGCCCGGGCCCGCCGCGGGGGCCGCCGCCTGCCCCGCAGTGCCTCACCACCTCCTCCTGCCTTTTTCCTTCCAGACCATCTTGGCGAAGGGCTGGCGGACAGCAGGAGGCAGTACGAGGCCAGAATCCAAGCTCTGGAGAAGGAGCTGGGCCGCCACGTGCGGCTGAACCAGGAACTGAAGCAGAAGCTCAGTAGCCTGAGTGCCGCCGGCCAGAGCAGGGGTAATTGCTGTGTGCCGTCACCAGGCCAGCCGGGGCTCAGCCCTGACGCCAGGTCTTCTTTGTTCTGGGCAAAGCTTAGAAACCACTCTGCCTTCAGTTCTTGGGTCATTTCACGTCGTTGATTGCACGGGGCTGTTGGAAGAAGGCTAGGGCTTCAGGAAGGGGTGGCTGGCTACCTCCATGTCTGACAAGGATGTTGTTATTGCCAGTGACGGGTGGGGAGAAGAGGACCCTGTGCCTGGAGAACAGACAAGCCCCTGGAAGCGAGGATGAGCTCTACCCAGCGCCTGAGCCTCTCTGGCAGCCCACCGGCACGGAGGGGGCCCCCCGCCCACGGGAGGAGATGCGGGACTTGGTCCATGCCCCGTTACCGTTGACGTGGAAACGCTCGAGCCTGTGCAGTGAGGAGCAGGGCTCCCCTGAGGAGCTGCGGCAGCGGGAGGCCGCTGAGCCCCCAGTGGGACGGGTGCTGCCTGTGGGCGAGGCGGGTCTGCCCTGGAACCTTGGGCCCTTGGCCAAGCCCCGGCGGGAACTGCGGAGGGTCAGCCCAGGGATGATCGACGTCAGGAAAAACCCCCTGTAGGCACACCTGGAAGACTCGGGGCCTGCCCAAAGGTGTGGTGTGACGCTCCCTTCTGTGAAGGAGTCCTTACCTCAAGCTCTGAATCAGGTCTTGATCTTTCTTGTTAGTCAACAAATTCGGGCCACTGCCCAGAACTGGACTTGAATCACTTGTTTAAAAAAGGTGAACATTCTACCAGTCACTTCCTTTAGGATGCGGCACCCAGGTGCCATGTTTTGGCTTTTTAATACAGTTTTTAAAGTTTTATAGTTGATTTATAGCATTGTTAGTTTCAGATGTGAAGCAAAATGTTTATACACATGCATATGTCCACTCTTTTTCCGATTCTTTTCTCATGCAGCTTATGAGGAGAGCTCTTTGTGCTATACAGTAGGTCCTTGTTGGTTATCTGTTTTATATATAGTAGTGTGTACATGTTAATCCCAAACTCCTGATTTATCCCTCCCCTTCCCTTTCCCCTTTGGTGACCGTAAGTTTGTTTTCAGAGTCTATGAGTTTGTTTCTGTGAATAAGTTCATCTGTATTTTTTGAGTCCACATATAAGTGATATCACATTTGTCTGATTCACTTCACATAGTATGCTAATCTCTAGGTCCGTGTTGCTGCAAACGGCATTCATTTTTTACAGCCAAGTAATATTCCAGTGTGTATATGTACCATGTTTGTGTCTGTTTCTCTGCTGATGGAAATTTAGATGGCTTCCATGTCTTACCTAGTGTAAATAGTGCTGCAGTGAACATTGGAATGCATGTATTTATCTTTTCAAATTATAGTTTTCTCCAGATACGTGCCTAGGGGTGGGATTGCTGGATCATATGGTAGTACTGTTTTTAGTTTAAGGAACCTCCATACTGTTCTCCATAATGGTTGTACCAGCTTACATTCCCACTGACAGTGCGAGAGGGTTCTCTCCACACCCTCGCCAGCAGTTACTGTTTGCAGACTTTCTGATGATGGCCGTTCTGACTGGTGTGAGGTGATGCCTTATAGTTTTGATTTGCATTTCTGTAATACCTAGCGATGTTGACCATCTTTTCGTGTTTTCTGGCCACCTGTATGTCTTCTTTGGAGAAATGTCTATTTAGTTTTTCTGCCCATTTTTTGATTGGGTGGTCTTTTTTTTTTTAATGCAGAGCTGCATGAGCTATTTGTGTATTTTGAAGATTAAGCCCTTGTCAGTTGCTTCATTTACAAATATTTTCTCCCATTCTGTGGGTTGTCTTTGTGGTCTCCTTTGCTGTGCAAAAGTTTTTAAGTTTAATTAGGTACCATTTATTTTTATCATCCTGGGAGGTGGATCTAAAAAGATACTGCTGTGATCTCTGTCGAAGAATGTTCTGCCTATGCTTTCCTCTAAGAGTCTTATAAAACACAGGCAATCACCTTGACTGTTCTGCCTATCTCCACTTCACTTAGTTGTTCTTCTGCAGTTTTATTATCTTGTTCCTTCATCTGGAACTATTTCTGTGCCATATCCTTTTGTCTAATTTTGTGTGTGTGTTTGTGGTCTCCGTTCTTCAGGCTGCAGGATTGCAATTGGTGTCTGCCCCGTGGTGGATGAGGCTGGTCTAAGAGGCTTGTGCAGGCTTCCCATGGGGGACTGGTGCCTGCCCACTGGGGGGTGGAGTGGGGTTGTCCCCCTGCCTCAGGACTGTAGAGGGGTGTTTGTAGGCGGCTGCTGGCTCCCGTTTTAGGCAGCCTGTGTGCTGAGGGGAGGCACTGTTTCTACTCTGTTGGTTTGGGCTGAGGCGTGCCAGCACTGGAGCCGGCAGGCTGTCAGGTGGGGCCAGGTCTTGGTGCAAAAGTGGTGACCTCCAGAACCCACACCAGTATTTTCTGAGGTGTCTGCCACCTGTGTTCTTGTCCCCATGGTGAGCCACAGCCAATTCCTGCCTCCCCAGGAGATCCTCGAAGACCTGCAGGTAGGTCTGGTTCAGGCTCTAATGGAGTCATTGCTCTGCCCTGGGCACCAGTGCTCATGAAACCTTGTGTGTGCCCTCAAGAGTGGAGTCTGTCTCCCCCAGTCCTGTGGAGCTCCTGCACTCAAGCCAAATGCTCCTCCCCCTGATGCCAGACCCTGAGGCTGAGAGCCTAACGTGGGCTCAATACTCACTCCTGTGGGAGAACTTGAGCAGGTGTGGGATTTGATTACATCGTGAAAGCGGCCCTCCTCCTGTCTTGTGGTTCTTCTTGGTCTTTGGGTGTAGAGCCTCTTTCTGGGTAGGTGCCAATCCTTCTTTGATGAGGTTGTTCAGCAGTTAGTCGTGATTTTGGTGTTTTCATGAGGAGATGAACTCAAGTCCTTCTACTCCACCGTCCTGTCTCTCTGCCACCTTTTGGCTTGAGTTTCAGAAAACCATCTTACAATAAATGAAAATCTCTGGAGGGAATAAACAATGGGTTTTATTTGTAAGATCATAGTAGGACTCAGATTTGGAAACACAACAGGCTTGAAAGCTTTTCAGAGACCGTGAGATGGTTCTGAATCAGCTCTTGTTAGCCAAGGCCCTGGCCTAGACTTGATAGCCAGCTGGGCTGCGGGGTGCCCTGGACAGCTCCACGACTAAGGTGAATTTCCCTGTGAAGGACAGGAACCGTGCTGGGGACTGGCCAGCTCTCAGGGCAGACCTTGAGATATGGCTGCTCTGGAAACCACTAGAGCTGGACCGTGGTCAAATTTAACCTCAGGTTGGAATGTTACACAGAAATGCACCAAATGCTAAGCAGCTAGAGATGACTTTATTGTTACACAGGGAATGCAAACCTTTATTCTGCCCTGTAACTCAGCCTTCTGTTTTGTGTACAAGCGCTGCCTCTGTCTTGGGGTCCTGGCCTTACAGCAACTGGAGGGACTGACGTAGGGGTCCTTCTCCCATTTTGCAAGTGACAGAGAGTGTTCTGAACTCACCATGATCACTGTTGACGTGGGGCTGGAATGGAATCCTGCCTTACAGTTCCTTGTCTGATTCTGGACACCCAGGCTGCCACTGAGTTATACTACCAGCTATACCACCTCACATGGAGAAGGCAATGGCATCCCAGTACTCTTGCCTGGAAAAATCCCACGGACAGAGGAGCCTGGTAGGCTGCAGTCCATGGGGTCGCTAAGAGTCGGACATGACTGAGCGACCTCACTTTCACTTTTCACTTTCATGCACTGAAGGAAATGGCAACCCACTCCAGTGTTCTTGCCTAGAGAATCCCAGGGACGGGGGAGCCTGGTGGGCTGCCGTCTATGGGATCACACAGGGTCGGACACGACTGAAGCGACTTAGCAGCAGCATACCACCTCACTCAGGCCAGGCAGGTGTGGTGGATTAGGGCTGGGCTTGGGGGTGGATGGATTCCAGAGGGGGATTTGAAAACTTGAAGGCATTCTACTGGGACTCTGAAAGCTGATCCTGGTAAAAGAGGCTTGGGACCAGGCCACCAGTTTCTTTCTGCCCATGGGAACCTGGCTGGCCTCACCTTCATGTTTTAAATTTCCTCAGTTCCATTAAGCCCTGGTTATTCCTGTTTTTGTGCAGCAAGCTGAGGGTTACATATGAGGAGTGGACCGTAGGGCCCTGGCTCAGATGGACCGGGTTCCTGGGTACATGACTAAGAATGTGTTTATTCTACACGTCTGGAATTCCGTGCGTGTCCAGAGAAAACTGCTCTCAGAGCACTTTTGTGAGGAAGTCCAGTGGCTCTGGGCAAAGTCGGTAGTGTTTGTAGTTACACGTCCCCCAGACGGTTCCATTCTAACTAGCTGAGCAGCTTCTTCCGTGAGTAAGTTCTGCCGATAGGGCGTCTCCTGGAGAATGCTCGGCTGAAAGGAGAGTCTTCTGCCGTGGGGGAAAATACATCCACATCCTCATCTAGAAAAAAGGGGAAAGACTTACAGAGGAAAGTGGGCTTGACCTGCAGAGGGTTACGCATGAAGATGGACTTAAGAAAACCAACATTGCTTGTAGGTGCTCTCACCTGTGGAAGCATTCATTACTCTCACTGTTTATCAGGCCCTCTACTCTTAATGTAAGCACTGAGCAAATGGCAACAAGTGACTGAAAATGCAGAAAACCTGTGGCGCTCCAGTTTTCTGCACCTTCTTTTGGTCTCAGATTGTGAGGGTTTTGCTATTTCGCATGATTTGTGTCATGGTCTTGAGGGAGGAGAACCATTGAAGACCCCCGCCTCCTGCACCCCCTCAACAATTCTAGCTACGCGGTGCAGTTAGCAGGTTCAATCCCATTCTTCCCAGGCGGGGTTGAGGGGAATCCTCAAGTCTGAAGGGTGATTATAATAGCCAGTCCTTTTTCAGACCAAATGGGACGGAAACCCAGGGGTGTAACCTCTGAGGAGAAATGGCTGGCTGGGTCGACACACAGCCACTTGGGCTGCTCGCCCCTCTGACCCCAGGGACCGAGATGAGCAGAAAGTGGTTGTGCGCCCACTTCTGTTGCTGTCTTCAAGAAGCTAAAGTAATCCGGTAGGATTTTGAGGGTTTTTTTTTTTTGGTGGTGGTGGTTCCAAAGCACGTAAGTTCTAAAGTGGTACTTCTCTGGGAGCCCATGACAAGGCGGGGGATAAAACCACCCTAACCCTACGACCCCTCCGAGATTCAACTGCCTGAAAACCCCGGAGGTAAGTTGAGATCGAGCTAACCAAAGGACAGACCTCCAACAAATTACCTCTGGTGTCTTTACGCTGAGAGGAGGGTGTCTTCCCCTGGAACAGGAGTGGAGAGTGGGTCAGCGCCTGTAGCCCGCTGGCAGAGAGGCAGCTCCGCACGGCACAGCCAGGAGGCGGGGTGGCACCTGGAGCGATGGCACGGTCAGCGCAGCCCACGGCCCCGACGAGAAAGCCTGAGCCTTCCCCCCCGCGTCCCCTCGGTGCTGCCGTGCCCACAACAGCCCGACACAGCAAACTCACCTGAGACGGATGCCTCGTCGTCCGCCGCGGAGGGCAACTGGCGAATGCTTGTGCCTGGAGACCGCTCTTCCAAGTCTCCCTGCTGGTCGCAGGCCCTCTTCACTTGTCGTTCAGCCTCCTCCTTAGCAGAGAGGCATCTCTTCCTAGATCCCAACCCAAACTGTCCCCAGGAGGCCTCCTCAGCCTTGGGCACGCTGTCCCTGGGAGGCGACTGGTCTGGCAGCTGACACACGCCCTCTAGCTCAAAATCCCCCAGGATGGGGGGCCTGCCGATGCCAAGTTCCAGGCCTTGCTCCTTGCCCTCTGGCTCCAGTGGTGACAGTCCCCCGGGAAGGTCGGCACTGACCTCGCTCCTCCCAGCAGAGGGGCCGAGGCTGCAGTCCACCGCCCTCTTTCTGCGGGGCCAGTCTTTAATTATGTCAGGAGTCGTCTTCCCACTGTGCTTGGGGGATGGGGTCCAAGGAACCCCAACTTCTGTCTGGAACGGAGAGGGGGTACCGCAGGGGCAGCGGGTGGGGGTGCATGACTGGCAGATATAGGTCTGTCCCCCACTCTTGCCTGGAGTGCTGTGCGAGGGGCGAAGGCAGGGGGCCGACAGGCAGGTGGCTTCGGGTCTGCCTGAGGACTTGCTGGCCTTGGGCACACTGGGACCCGGGAGGGAGCTCTCCTCCCTTGGCGGGGGCTCGGCTTCTGACAAAGAGCTGGAGTCTATCTTCTTAATTCGGAGCTTGGGGAGGCCAGAAGCTTGCATCTCCAGCTCAACCTCATAGGCCTGCGGACTGGCAGGGGCTCTGCAGGGCCAGGCTGATGCCTGCTGGTCCTCTAGCTGCGTGGCCGCCTGGCGCTGCTCTGTGTCTGCTGTGCAGTGCGGGTCGTAGCGGGGCATCAGGGGAGAGCGAGGCTCAGAGGAAGGAGAGGTGGGAGGAATCCCGGGGTCACACGGAGACAGCTTCTCACATGTACCCGTCCTTAACCCCTCATCTTTGTCCAGGGGTGAAATGCTGCTTTTTAAGTTATCATGGCCATGGTGCTCAGCTTCATCCAGGAGAGTGAGACAATCCGAGTCTGTTGCAATAAGCAAAGGAGAGGATGTATGCCAGTCACCCCCAAAGCCAGTTCCAGGGTAAGCTGGAAGTTCAGGCGAAGCTGGAGAAGAGAGGGTCGCTGCCTTCTGGTTCTTTCCAGCGTCTGTGATGGCAGCTGGGTTGTCAGTTATGGCAACCCTCAGAGCAGCCAAGCTATCAGGCTTGCCCTCCAGGAAGTCTCGTTCTGTTCCCGAGGTCTTTTTATGCCGTTTCCCATGTTTGGAAGGGGGCGGAGGGGGCCAGAGGTCAGACGGAGCTACCTGTGAGGCACTGGGGGGTGTCAAGGGAGCAGAACAGGAGGGAGGTGTGGTGATGCTGGGTGATTTCTGGACCTCTTGCCAGCCCACTTGTCCAGAGGAAGGAGATGCTATGGGAAATTCCCCAAGTGAACTCTTCTTGGAAATACCACGTGAAGGAGAGGTAACAGCTTTTTTTGGAAAAGTCAGAGCTGCGTTCCCTGGTCTCTCTGGGGTTTTGATAGCGTTGTTACTCCACAGCTGCGGCAGCTTCTCTGCCTGGGGTGCTCCAGAGCCCCGGGGGAGCTGGTGTTTCTGACTTGGAGATGTGCCCTCGGAAGCGGCTTGTCTCTGGAGCCCCGAGGCTGCTGTCCTGGGAGGTGCTTGAGCAGAGGATCTGCTAGGGGTCAGACACTCACTCCTGGTCGGGGCAGTTGATGAAACCAGGGCTGCTGGACAGGAGGTGCTTTCCGGACTGGAGTCCCCCAAGCGTGGCCAAGAAGAATTCTGCAAAAATCTGGGGGGCTGACCACCTTGTCTCTGGGGAGTTCTCGGTACCTTTTCAAGAGGAGAGACACCTTCTGCCAGGGAGTGTCCTTTCCGAGGGGTGACTTTTGGTTGTGATGGTGAATCCCAGCCATGTGGAGAGAAGTCTTTCGAGAGTTCCTTAAAAATGACCTGTTTGGCAGGGGTCATTTCCGCAGGGGATTTCTGCAGCCTTTCCGAGGTGCACAGTGGAGTCTGTGGTGTCCGATGGACCTTTCTTGGTGTGGCTTTATAAGAGCTTGGAGACTTCCAGTAACTCTTCTCAGGTGTCTGTAAAGAAAGATGCTTATTAGTGCTTTGAACATCATAACCCATAGTCTCGGAAATGTTTTAATGATCTCTAAGAAGATTAAAAACTTCAGTGGGAGGTTTCTTATCATCAGCCAAAGGAATGATAAGTTGGATTTCATACAGTGACACGTTTCCACTTCCAAAACATGACCCAAATTTTACTTGTCAACTTTTTCTAGCACTAAGCACTATCCAAGCTTCATTTCTTCTAAGACAAATTATTTTAATAATTTGCACACTACAGTGAAAATATGCTTTGCCTCTATATCACTCCACTCACTATACTCACAGCTGTCTTTTCCTCTAAGGAGAAAACTATTTCTAATCTTTGCCTGAAGTAACCTTTAGGAGCCATGTCATCTGCTCTTCACCTGCCTTCAACATGTGCTTTTAAGTACTTGATATGCGTCAGGCAAAATGTGTGCAGAAGGCCAGGGTGGTGGGGGAGGAGGAGGTGAAACATGGACCCTATGGATACACAGCAACAAAGATAACATCTCAGAGAGGAACCTTCCCAACAAAAAAACTTCCTTTCTTGCAAAAACTGCAGTTTCTAACAGGTAAGGAGGTCTGACAATTATTGTTTAATCTTATTATCTCAAGAGTCCTGGTCCAGTTGGCATTTCATGTGGCGTATAGACAGATGAGGGGAAGATTCTCTGGAGGAGGAAACGGCAACCCACTCCAGTATTCTTGCCTGGAGAATTTCATGGACAGAGGAGCCTGGTGGGCTACAGTCAATAGGGTCGCAAAGAGACATGACTGAAGCAACCTAGCACACAGACGGATGATAATCCACTCGGGCTGATGTAATGACGGGGCGTGCATGGGACACTTGGCAGCACAGAAGGGTTGGCTGTCTAACCCAGCTGGGGCTTGGGGAGGCAACGAACAGTGAGTCAGGTCTTAAAAGAATGGGTGTCGGCAGGTGAAGACAAGGTGGACAGTGCAGGAGAGGGAACTTGAGGCACAGACAGCAGTATGAGCAAAGGCAGGAAAGTGAAAAACAGC
Organism: Oryx dammah; assembly: GCF_014754425.2. Lineage (NCBI taxonomy): Eukaryota > Metazoa > Chordata > Mammalia > Artiodactyla > Bovidae > Oryx > Oryx dammah. The sequence continues at coordinate 47,971,359 of NW_024070200.1, forward strand.
AGCTATGTGCATCCTGAGGCAGCTGGGAAGGTGAAGTGTGAAGCAGAGATGGGCGAGCAGGGATCAGATCACGGAGGTCCTTGCCTGTCCAGGGAGGAGACTGAACACGGTCCTATGGACCCTCCCCACAGCTTCCTGTGTCTCCCCAATCCCCTAAATGGTTTTGGGGCAAAGTCTACCTCACAGCACAGTGAGGTAGTCAGAGGAGCACCCGATGGGGTCACAGAGGTCCGGCCAACCTCTGGGGGTGGGATGGATTTGAGAGGGAAGAGGCTACGGAAGTGTTGCAGGCAGAAGTGGACTGGGGTAGGAACTGAAGGGATGGAGGAGGGAATGGGTATCAGATAGGCTGCCAATAAAATGGGCGGGACTGATGGCTTAGCCAGGCCAGAGGAGAGGGAGTCCAGGATGACTTCCAGGTTTCTAACATGGGTGACTGGATCGAGTGGGCAATCAACGGAACAGGTGAGAATGCTGCTGCACATTTCAGATAGAGACAGACCTAGTGTCCAGTGTAAATGGAGATAACCCAAGAGATAGGTGAGATCTATCTGCTCAGTCCAGCTGCTACCTTAAGTCCCCATATACCCAATAATCATTCATCAAGTCAGCCTCAACCACCTCAAATCTCTATTATTATCTTTTCCTTACTGGCCTCAGTGGCCTTCCTTGCCCATGTCTACATGTTCCCCAAACTATACTATTTTAAACATCATAGTAATTTCATACCTGATAGGCTGTAGGTACTGCAGAACCCAGAGTGTTTCCTGAAGGCCTTTTAATCTGTGCTGAGCCCTTCTCTGAGGGACTGGTCATCTCAGACACTGCTCCGAATAGAAGTCTCTTGGGAGACCGAATACTTTGGACTGGAGAGTTTTCTCTTTGGTCTGCAAGTCAAAAACAGTGACAATGTTTAATTCTTTCTCAATTCCTGCCCTCTCACGCCCCACCCAATACTCATAAAACAGCCAGTCTATATAAGAAAGATGACAATTTGGGAGCAAATGGGGGGAAATCCCACCTAATTATGACAGCAGTGGTAACAAGTGCTGCTTTATTGCACGGTGAGACTGCATTATCAAGCCCAGACCCTATGTTAGGAGGTGTGGGCAACTAATTTGAAAAGACAAGTATAAAAAGATACATCTGATGAGCTAAGTTCACAATGGATAAAAGTATGAAGGTCATACAGTACCTTCAACCTGGGGATACCTTCCCATAGTATCTGAATGCATGGAGGAAGTTACAGGTCATTCCCTCTTGAGTGAATGGAAGTACCTACAAGGCCAATGTGGACAGCCAGCCAGAGGAAGCCAAAGGGGTGATTCTGATATGGTGGCCGCGGTCACCTGTTCATCTGGGCATCACTCTGAACCTCAACTACTTATGCTCTAAGTGCCCTGCATACAAACGAGTTCCATTCTGAGAGTTCCATTCATTAAGTCCAACTTGTTCTTAAGTCCAAAGTCAGCCGAGGTACCCCGCTAACACAACTGGCTATGTAGTACTGTATTATAATCGGTTTGTAATATTTTTCACACAAAAATTAAAATATTCTTAGCCTTGGAGTACAGTACCTTGCAAAGTACAGCACAACAGCTGGCAGCAAGCAACAACCACCAGCTACATCACCAGTTTTTACGCTTGCTTCCAGACATCCTGGGCTTGAAATAAAGATGCTGTACTATTAAACCCTATACAGTACTGTAAAGGACATACAAATACAACCACTTGTAGAAGATGCACGCACATGACAGCGTATACCAGACACTTGAACTTACGTGGTTGGACATTCTAACGCATGTTAGCATCTTTGAAAGCTCACAATCTGAAGGTTCATACATAGGCAACTTACTGTACCTGACCTGTTTCTCCAATATCAACTTTCATTCTTTTCCGGAGAAACGTCATTCTTTTCCCACCAAGTTTGTGTGGACCTCTGAAGACAGGCAGGCAAAGTGTGTTACCTGACTTCACTTGCTGGAGTGAGTGGACCCTTTGTATGCTTCGAGACTTTGGCTGAGACACAGAGTAGAAGGAAGCAGAGTTCGTCCTGCTGAACGCCAACTGCTTGATTCGAGGACTTCGTCTCAAACTCACCACTGTAAGACCAGAATCACCGTTAGTAACCAAGAAGAAATGCAAGCTCAGTGGTTCCCCTATGAAATGGGTAAGATCTATGTGACACCATGTACAAGAGCGGCTTCCCTGGTGCCTCAGTCGGTAAAGAATCCGCCTGCAATGCAGGAGACCTGGGTTCCATCCCTGGGTCGGGAAGATCCTCCTGGAGAAAGGAATAGCTACCCAATCCAGTATTCTTTCCTGAAGAATTCCATGGATAGAGAAGCCTGGTGGGCCACAGTCTGTGGGGTTGCAGAGAGTCGGACATGACTGAGCAACTAACACTTTCATGTACAAGATGGAAACTTGGTTTCCAACAAGCTCTTGGTTTGGAGATCTTTTAAGTGTGACAAAGCTAAGAGGGCTATCATATGTGGCCCCAGCAAAGTTCCCTCCCAAAAAAACAAACAAAAAATCCGACCCCTCCAGATTGTAATCTACATAAGTATTATGAACTGCCACCTTGAAGCATTATGTAGAGTGATAAAAAAGGTTTGTAGAGTGTGACTTTCATTAAAAAGTTTTAAATCACGGTTTTCATACTTATGTTACATATATTTGTACAGAAACAACACCTGTAAGAGTATTATTAAAGCTAAACATATTTCTGATTTGTGGGATTACCAAGTGTTAATTTTTTGGCTTCTCTATGTTTTCTAATTTTTCTAGAATAAACTACTTGATTTTAAAAAAAATATGTTTTTGGAAACCCCTCCTTCATGTATACTTTAAAAATAAGCCACAGGTTGGTTTGTTTTTAAATGTTTGGCTGAGCTGGGTCTTTGCTGCTTCACGAGCTTTTCTCCAGTTACAGCACGCGGGGGCCACTCTCTAGTTGCACTGCACAGGCTTCTCTTGTGGTTCCCGGGCTCTAGAGCACAGGCTCGCAGTTGTGGCACGTGGCTTAGCTGCTCCGCAGCATGTGGGATCTTCCCCGTCAGGCATAGAACCCATGTCTCCTGCAGTAAACATTCTTTACCACTGAGCCACCAGGGAAGCCCCACAGTACCTTATATTAACGTAGTAGTTTAGCGTTCACTCTGAATCCCATTTCTATTATGTAAAAATATTTCTTCTCCAGAAACTCTCAGTACATTCTGTGTAACAGATCATTCACCAATTAACATGTACTGATACACACTGTGGGCCCAGAGGTGTCATAATGGATATGCTGAGCAAGAATACAAGTCCAGAAAAGTGTTCATAGAAAGTAGAGAAAACACAAAAGCCCAGAACCCCAAAACAAACAAAAGTAGGTAATACCATCTTCTTCTTTCTCTGGGGACTCTTCAACGACGTCAATATCAGGACCAGGATCAGAGGACCTTGAGGAACAGCGGGTACAAGGACTATTCAGCATCACTCATAAATAATGCACATCACAGACCTACAAGTTCTCACCTCACAAGGTAACAAAGACCACAAACGGTCTTGATGACATCACTGTAGGCAGGCACTTTCAGACATTACTGTCAAGAGTGAAAGGGTAAGAACTTTTTTTTTTTGAAAGCAGTTTGACAAAGTTAAATTTGTATACCATTTGATCCACAAATTTCACTTCTTACAATTTACCCTGTAGATAAATGAGCACAACTGTGTAAAATCCACACACAAATAACGTCCAGATGTAGCCTTGATGAGGAGGAGTAGATGTACTTCTCGCCATTCGTCCCCTCAAGTACAGTTAAGAATCCTGGGTGTGTTACATACAAAGCAAGCAGAAGGCTCTCAAAGATGGAGAGAAGACTTAGGACCTTAGAACCTGAAGAGACACAGGGCTGTGAGCTCTGGGAACTCCCTGTTGTGCTTCATAGATCCTGGATCGGGTGCTCAACAAGCTGACAACCCCAGTACACCAAGAGGTGCAGACAAAACTGCCCTGAGCAAAGTTAGTTCTCTTTAGACAAAGAACCAGGAAAGGGGCAGCAAAGTAAGACAGAAACATTCAGTAAGAGCTGCCCTACTCCAGCCAACTGCCATGGAAACCTGTGGCCTCACCACACGCCTGAACAGGCCCAGCTGGGATCATCCCAGGCCTGGCAGCGAGACTCCCTCCTTCCCCAGGTCAACACATGAACAGATTTTAAAATGAGGCAATATCCATTCAATAGAATACTACTCAGCAATAAAATGGAACGAACTATTGATATATACAACAACACAGATAAATCTCAAAATTTAACTGTGCCAAATGAAAGTGGCTGGACACCAGAGTGCATTCTGTATGGTTCTCCAGCCCTCACAGCATTTTCAGAATGGTCTTTGGTGACAGGCAACACGGTTGAGACCGGGTCACAAATGTCATGAGAAGGTATGCATGGCCCATAAGATCAGGAGGGCTGTGTGGGAGCATGAAGAAGCTAGACAAGGATGTCGCTCACCTGCCCTTGATCTGTCTATGAAGCAGCCTTCCGGAGATTTGCTTGTGTACTGGCGTCTCGGCCACACTCTTGGTCAGCAGCTTGCGATAACCTAAAATGTAAACAGGATAAATTTCACATAATCTCATCAAGCACGAACAGCAAGGCAGTGGAAGCAATTTGAACTTAAATACGGTTTATCATTTAGCCAGAGTGACTCTTAATGGTCTCGTGGACCAAGGTCTAACCATAAGATTTGACTTAACATGACATTACAGTTTATCAGCACTATTAGAGTTTAACAATAAATAATCCAATATAAAATATAATGAAAATTTAAAATAATGATCCTAAAAAAAAGTTCTTACTTATTAGGGCTAATACTTCTGTCCACCTAGTTGGTGGTTCTTTTATTTATGATTAAATTATTACATTTATGATTAAATAAGGCATGTGAAAATGCTGATCTGTCATGCAATGTTAAGATATTTAATACAAAGATAAATCTAATTTATGCTCTGGCATAAATTTTCTTAATAGCGTAGGGCAGACAAGTTACTCATGGGAGGAATGGTTTTAAGTGAGATAAAAATGACTAGGAAGAGGACTAATGTCAGCAGGAATGTGGGGTAAGGACCTCTGAGAAAACTCCCCCATAGAAGGAACGAGAACACTGACCAAAAGTGAACATCAGTTTCTCCAGAACTCTGGAAATTAACCAGTTCGGAGTAATCCAAGGAGTAGTCATTCAACAAAAACAGCTGTATCTCATTAAGAATAGCAAGCCCTGCACAACTTTAACTTCTCTGGCCCCGACCTCCTCTCCCTGGCCCCACAGCAGCCTTGAGAACCAACAGCCCAGGGGCCCTGGATGAACAAATGGTGTCTAAGCTCCTCCACAGCCCAATTCCCAGATAACGGTCTATTTAGCCTATTTGGTGGTTCCCTGGAAAATCCCACTCACTTGGCCTGTCTCTATCTGACCTGACTCAGAATTCGTCCAATGCAAACAACTTTTTCCCAGGGAGCCATTTACTACAAACAATCAGCAGCAACTGTAAACATCAGCTGCCTGAGGTGGTGATAACTCTTGAGGCAAAAGTCTGGATGTGGAAACTGGGGCATGAGACCTCCACAAGGGCCTCTGCTAACTTCTGACACACTCCTGGGAACCTGCAAGTCCATGTGCGGGAGGGCTGTGTGCATGCCCAGGATGGACCTAAGAAAGCCCTTGCAAGTGTGCTCAGTCGTGTCCAACTCCCTGTGACCCCATGGACTGCAGCCCTCAGGCTCCCCAGTCCATGGAATTCACCAGGCAAGAATACTGGAGTAGGTTACATTTCCTCTTGGCTGTCACCTTTGGCTGACCCCAAGGCTCTAGAAAACAGAAAGAGTTGTAAAATGTCTGGCTGAGTATTGAAGACGTGAGCCAATGCACACATAGGGCCCCTCAGCAAAAGCTGGGAAACTTACTAGTTCCAGGCATGGAAGGAAATCTCTGTCCAATCCTTAGCTGACCACTAAGCTAACCAAGCAGAGATTTTAGTGGCTACACATGACAGAATACAGACTTGAAAGAACTAGTTCAGTAAACAAACAAAAGCAGTTAAGAGTAAAAACAAACTCTGCCCTGGAGCCGTGGCAATCTGATTGTCAGAGCTGACTCAACATTTAACATGTCCAGTTGTCAACAAAAAATGTGAGACAAGAAATAAGAAAGTATGGCCCATAAACACGGGCGGGGCGGGGGAACCCATTCAACAGAAAGCATTCCTGAAGAAGTTCAGACATGGATTCATTAGCACAAGACTTTAAATCAGCTATCTGCAATATGTTCAAAGAACTAAAAGAGAAAAAATAATATCTAAAGAATTAAAGGAATGTACGAGCCTGATGACTTGCCAAGTACAGAATATCAATAAAGAGAGATGTCAATAAAAAGAACCAAGTGGAAATTCTAAAATCGAAAAGTATACTACCTAAAATAAAAAACTCATTAGAGGGGCCTAGAAGCTGATATGAGGTGGCAAAAGAAAGAATCAAAGTTGAAGACAGGTAATTGAGATTATCCAATCTGAGGGACAGAAAGAAAAACGAACAGTCTTAGACACCCATGGGACACAATCAAGCATAATAACATAAGACATAGTGGGAGTTCCAGAGAAGAGGGGAGAAAGAGGTGGAAAACTTTGAAGAAATACTGGTTGAAAACTTCTGATGTCTGATGAAAGACATTCCATAGCCAAGTAGCTGAATAAACCTAAGTAGGATAAAGACAGAGATCCACACCAGACAAATCGCAATCAAATCGTCAGAAGTCAAAGGGGCAGAGAGACTCTCGAAAGAATCAAGAAAGCAGTGATCTGTCATGTACAAGCAGTCCTCGATAAGATTAACAGCCGACCTCTCCTCAGAAACACAGGGTGACAAAAATGCAGGGGGATAAAAGGCACAGGGATGAAAGAAAAAGATTTAATCAAGAATTCTGTTATAGCATCTTATAGAAAAAACTGAATGAATTTGTTGGCCCACGCAACATACCCTGTAAGGGAATTCCTGACGGCTCAGCAGTAAAGAATCTGCCTGCAAAGCAGGAAACGTGGATTTGATATCTGGGGAGATATCCAGGAAGATACCCTGGAGAAGGAAATGGCAACCCACTTAAGTATTCTTGCATGGAGAATCCCATGGACAGAGGAGCCTGGAGGGCTACTGTCCATGGGTTGCAAGAGTCAGACAAGACTTAGGGACTAAACCACCACCACCAATAAATCCTGTAAACTATTACTCAAACATGAAGGAAAATGAGCACATCCTCCCCACCCTCAAAGATACACCCAAAAAAGCAACACCGAGAGAATCTGACACTGGCAGACCAGCCCTAAAAGTGATACCCATACTACAGGGAGTCCTTTAGACTGAAGCGGAAGGGCACTAGAGAGTAACGTGAGTCCACATGAAGAATTAAAGGCGCTGGCAAAGGCAATCGTACAAGTGAATGCCAACAAGAGAATACAAGTATTGTTATTTCTGTATCTTTCTCTTTTGAGTTTAAAGATAAAGCAAGGAATATAAATGTGCTGATGGGCATACCATGTATCAAGATGTAACCTGTATGACAAGACAGCACACAGAAGGGGGTAGAAAATAGTTAGACAGAGGAGCAAAGTTTTTGTTGCACTCCTGAAATTAAGTTTATATTAACCTTGACTAGATACAGTAAGAAATTAATTGCAACCCCCATGGAAAGAAACACCATACAAAACAGTGAAGTAGGAAGCTCTAGGGTTTGGTCCCTTCCCTAAAACAACCAGTAAACTAGGGAAAAAATGATCAGAGTAAACTATTTTGGAATTTCTAGAACCTGACTGGCACTAATGACAACCAGGAAAGAGCCTAATGAAGGGAGACCCTGATATTTAGTAAGGGGATGATGTGCCCGGAACAGCTACCAGCCCTCTTTCCTCAGCCCTGCTGCAGCTGTGGGTGCAGTGGCCCACATCCTAGGAGCAGCTGGCAGGTGGTAGAGCAGACAGTGGGGACCCTGTCTTCTAACTCTGGGTTATAAGGTTCAGTCAGGCGCTTGGAGAATGGAGCCCTGTGGGGCCACAGCAGACATCTGCCCTGATTTCTGCCCTCGGGCACCAGCAGCTTTCCCCGCACTGCATCCAACAGGTGACTTAAAGGGACAGGAACACCTTTTTGTTTGTCCCTTTTTGGAGCCAGACATTTAAGGAAATCTTTCTCAGGTTACCAACTAATTACAGAGACAACACAACAGAAACTTCAGGGACCACACAAGAGGGAATACATGCTCTGTAAAAATAGCTGGGAAAAGGCACAAATGGACAGGCTCTCAATAAACAAAGACCAGTAATTTCACAGGAGTGGGAGAATCTTATCTCCAGAGTCAACAGACTATAATATTCAGAATACCTAACTCTCAACAAAGAATTACAAAGCATACAAAGAAACAGGAAAGTGTGTCAAGGAAGAAGAGAATTGGACAGAAAGTAACCTTGAGAAATCCCAGACATTGGAATCACTGGTTAAAAATGTTACAAGAGCTCAAGGAAAAAAAATGAACACAGAACTGAAAGAAATAAGGAAAACAATGGATAAACACAGTGAGAATATCAATAACGTAACAGAAATTATAAAAAGGAACCGAACAGAAACTTCAGAGCTAAAAAGTACAATAACTGGAAAAGTTCACTAGAGGGGTTCAACCTCAGATTTGAGCAGGCAGAAGAATCAATAAACTTGAAGCTAAAAACAACCAAAATCCTCCAATCTGAGCAGAATGAAAAAAAGGACTAGATGGCTTCATCGATGAATTCTACCTAACATTAAAACAAGAATTAACCTCCTAACACCTAAGCAATTCAAAAAGCACTCAAGGAGGAAAGAACAGTCTTTTCAACGCATGAGGCTGGTACAGCTGGATAACCACAGGCAAAAGAATGACACTGCTCACCTCACACAATACACAAAAACTAACTGGAAATGAATCAAAGACCTAATTTAAGATTTTAAGCCATAAAACTTGGATTGAATAATGGATTTTTAGACGTGCCACCAAAAGCACAAATAACAACAAAAATATGTTAAACTGGATAGCATCAAAATTAAAAATACTTTATATATCAAGGACACTATCAAGAATACAAAAAGCAAACCCAACAAATTGGGGTAAAAATATGTGCAAATCACATATCTGATAAGAGATTAGTATCTAGACTATTATATAAAGAACTCTTACAACTCATAGTAAAAAGACACACAATCCAATTTCACTTCTGTTCAGTCGCTCAGTCTCATCCGACTCTTTGTGAACTCACAGACTGCAGCATGCCAGGCTTGCCTACCCATCACCAACTCCCAGAGTTCGTTCTAACTCATGTCCATTGAGTCGGTGATGCCATCCAACCATCTCATCTTCTGTGGTCATCCCCATCGCCTCCCACCTTCAATCTTTCCCAGCATCAGGGGCTTTTTCAATGAGTCAGTTCTTCACATCAGGTGGCCAAAGTATTGGAGTTTCAGCATCAGCATCAGTCCTTCCAATGAATATTCAGCACTGATTTCCTTTAGGGTAGACTGGTTGGATCTCCTTGCAGTCCAAGGGACTCTCAAGAGTCTTCTCTAACACCACAGTTCAAAAGTATCAATTCTTCAGTGCTCAGCTTTCTTTATACTCCAACTCTCACATCCCATACATGACTACTGGAAAAACCACAGCCTTGACTAGACGGACCTTTGTTGGCAAAGTAATGTCTCTGCTTTTTAATATGCTGTCTAGGTTGGTCATAGCTTTCCTTCCAAGGAGCAAGTGTGTCTTTTAATTTCATGGCTGCAGTCACCATCTGCAGTGATTTTGGAGCCCAAAAGATAGTCTCACTGTTTCCATTGTTTCCCCATCTATTTGCCATCAAGTGATGAGACTGGATGCCACGATCTTAGTTTTCTGAATGTTGAGTTTTAACTTCCCAGGTTGGTAGGTGCCCAGTATGCTACTGGAGATCAGTGGAGAAATAACTCCAGAAAGAATGAAGAGACGGAGCCAAAGCAAGAACAACACCCAGTTGTGGATGTGAGTGGTGATGGAAGTAAAGTCTGATGCTGTAAAGAGCAATATTGCATAGGAACCTGGAATGTTAGGTCCATGAATCAAGGCAAACTGGAAGTGGTCAAACAGGAGACAGCAAGAGTGAACATCGACATTTTAGGAATCAGTGATTAAAATGGACTAGAATGGGTGAATTTAACTCATATGACCATTTTATCTTCTACTGTGGGCAAGAATCCCTTAGAAGAAATGGAGTAGCCATCATAGACAACAAAAGAGTCTGAAATGCAATACTTGGATGCCATCTCAAAAACAACAGAATGATCTCTGTTCATTTCCAAGGCAAACCATTCAATATCACGTTAATCCAAGTCTATGCCCCAACCTGGAGAAGGCAATGGCAACCCACTCCAGTACTCTCACCTAGAAAATCCCATGAACGGAGGAGCCTGGTAGGCTGCAGTCCATAGGATCCCTAAGAGTCAGACATGACTGAGCGACTTCACTTTCACTTTCCTTTTTATGCACTGGAGAAGGAAATAGCAACCCACTCCAGTGTTCTTGCCTGGAGAATCCCAGGGACGGGGGAGCCTGGTGGGCTGCCGTCTATGGGGTCGCACAGAGTCGGACACGACTGAAGCGACTTAGCAGCAGCAGCAGCAGCATGCCCCAACCAGTAATGCTGAAGAAGCTGAAGTTGAACAGTTCTATGAAGGCCTTCAAGACCTCCTAGAACTAACACTCAGAAAAGATGTCCTTTTCATTATAGAGGACTGGAAAGCAACCCAATTTAAAAACGGGCAAAGATCTCTTCAAAGCAGCTCTTCAGGGACTTCCCTGGCTGCCCACTGGTTAAGAATCTGTGTTGTCACTGCACTAGGTGCAGGTTTGATCCCTGGTCAGGAAACGAAGATCCTGCATGCCGTGCAGTGGTGAGACCGGAAAAATAAAAGAGGCTATACACGTAGCCAGCGAGCACAAGAAAAGAAGGTTAGTAACACTAGTCATCAAGGGAATGCAATTCATAATCACAATTACACACCACTTTACACCCACTGGATGAGCGGAATCAAAAAGGGACAACAGACAGCAGTGGTAAGGATGTGGAGAAATCAAAACCCTCACATGTTGTTAGTGGGAATATAGCCACTTTGGAAAATAGTTTGGTAATTGCTCAGAAGTTAAACAGAGTTATTATGTGGCCCAGCGAATTTCATTTCTAGGCATATGCCTGAGAATTAACATGTCTACACAAAATCTTGTACATGAATGTTTAGAGTAGCATCACTCACAATAGCTAAAGGTAGAAACAACTTAAATGACCACCAACTGATGAATGGATGAGTAAAATGGAGCTTATCCATACAATGGTATATTATTGCCAATAGAAAGAAATGAAATACTGAGACACACTACACCATCTATAAACCTTGGAAACATTATGCAAAAGTAAAAGAAGCCAGTTACAAAGACCATATGATTCCTCTTATAATACCCATAAGAAATCTATAAAAATATAAAGCAGACTGGTGGTTGCCTACAGCTGAAGGATTGGGAGAAATGGACAGTGACTAGTTAGTAATAGGTTCAGGGTTTCTTTCAGGAATGATGAAAATGTTCTGGAATGTGTCATGATGTGGACAACTTTGTCAACATACTGAAAACCACTAAATGTTGATTTTCTGATATATGAATTACCTCAATTACAACAAACAAGCAACAACAACAAAAATAAACACACCAAAAGATTTAGAAAAGAGCTAGTTACCATCTTTCACTTCTGTTTAACTGGTTTTATAAAATAGGTATTTGTTTGTTGTCTTTCAGAAGGGAGGAATGAGAAAAATACCAGGATTAATTCTTCATCTAAGCTTGGAGGGAGAGAGATCCCAAGTGGAAAATTAACTGACGGTAACCACAGAGGAGAGGAAAACATGAGATTAATGAGCTGCTGCAACACACAGCCTGGAGACTGGCTTGAGGTCGAGAATCCCTTCTCTTGGTTGCCCTGCAGTGCGGTACCTTTGGTCCTCTTAAAATTGTCATGTTTATACTCCAGATCTTCCACAGCTGACACCGAATGGCTTCTGGGCAACCCCTTCTTTACAGATCTCTTTGAAGGAGAAATCATTTCCTGGTTGAAAAGATTTCTTCGAACTTTAGTTACTTCTGAAAGCATTAAAAAAAGAAAAAGTCAAACATTATCATTAATAAATGCCACACATGAGAAAAGAAAGATATCCAAAACAGAGAGTCTGCTTGAGGAAACTATTTTACAGACTGACTGCTATTATATATTCACACTTAGTAATAGGATTTCCTTAAATAGTACACTCACATGGTATATCAAAACTATTTACTCTTATAAATTTAATTTAAACCCAATCTTCTGGGAATACACAGAAGGCCCACATCACTTAAATTAGAAAAGATTTCATTTTTCTTCTTTTGAGTATTTTACTAGTTTGCTGGGTAACAGTAGCCCCATCCTATCCAGGGTTTCACTTTCCAAGGTTTCAGTTATCCACAGCCAATTATGGTCTGAAAACATCAAAAGAAAAATCCTAGAAATAAACAATTCATAAGGATTAAAGTTGTGTGCCTTTCTGAATAGCATGATAAAATCTCATGCCATTCTGCTCTGTCCCACACAAAACATAAATCATTCCGTTAGTCACTTAGCAGCCATCTGGGTTATCAGCTCAACTATCGCAATATATAAGTGCTGTGTTCGAGTAACCCTTATTTTACCCAAATATCTCTTGAGCCCCAAAGCACAAAGTAGTGATGCTGGTAATTGAGATATGCCGAAAAGAAGGGGCAAAGTGCTTTCTTTAAATGAAAAGTTTCTCTACTTAAGGAAAGAAAAAAAAATTATATGCTGAGGTTGCTACGATTTATCATTCTTAATCAGAATGAATCATCTGCAAAATGCTGAAGGAAAAATTCATGCTAGTTTTGCTGTCACATCTCAAACTGCAAAAATTATGCATGAAAGTGTTTAGTTAGGATCGAAGAGGCATTAAACCTGTACAAGATGTTCTTAGAGCAAGAGACCAAATGCATGTTAACTTTTGTTATGATTGGTCTACTTTATAAGATATTAATTCCTACTGTGCCTAATTTATAAGTTAAATTTTATCCTAGGCATGTATGTATGTGCATGCTAAGTTGCTTCAGTTATGTCCAGTTCTTTGTGACCCCATGGTCTGTAGCCCACTAGGCTCCTCTGTCTATGGGATTCTCCAGGCAAGAATACTAGAGTGAGTTGCCATGCCCTTCTCCAGGGGATCTTCCTGACCCAGGGATCGAACCTGGGTCTCCTGCATTGCAGGCAGATTCTTTACTGTCTGAGCCATCAGGGTGGACAAGGGAGAACTACTGTATTTGAAATCCTCTTCCTAACTCCAGAGCATAAGAGTTGCAACCACCTAAACCCAAAGTTAGTAAAAAAAAAAAAAAAAAAGCTTAAGAGTCAAGAAATACTTGACAAGGCAAGCGGGATGGCATCTTAAACTTAAGCAAGATGGCCTAGTGGATTATACTCAAAAATTCACTCAGGGTAAAAAAAATTCTAAGACCAGGTTTCCCTCGTGGCTCAGCGGTAAAAAATCCACCTGCCAATAATGTAGGAGACACAGGTTTGATACCTGATCTGCGAAGATCCCACATGAGGTAGAGCAGATAAAACATTGTGCCACAACTATTGCGTCTGTGCTCTAGAGCCTGTGAGCCGCAACTACCGAAGCCCAAGCGCCCTCTAGAGCCCGTGCTCCGCAAGAGAAGCCGCTGCAGTGAGAAGCCTGCACACGGCAGCTGGGCAGCAGGTGCTGCTCGCCGCAACTGGAGGAAGCCCGTGCACAGCGACAAAGATGCAGCACAGCCAAAAATAAAAATAAATAAAATTATCTTAAAAATTTCTCAGAGCAAGTCATTTAAATAAAAACCAAATAAACCAGGATTCACAAACTGGGAGAAGCCTCTTTGTTTACCCATCAACAATATCAATAATACACAAAGTTTCCAAAAAGTGTTTCTCTATCTCCATTATGAAAGCCTCTGTTACCTGCCTTAGGCTGTTCTACAAAACTAATCTATGATCTGACAGCCAAATCTGATCTATTACTTTCTGTTTTTCCCAAGTTTTGGAAAAGTTTAATATCAATAGAAAATTTCAAAAAGAAATACAACAAACAGAATCGTCACTAAAATTTATCAACTGTGGACATTCGTTTTCTCCCTCATCCTCTCTACGTTTATCCAACTGCCCATCCCAAAACGCTGCGGGGTGACCTGCAGACATCACGACTCTGCAGTTTCCTGTGCTTCAGCAGGTATCTCCGAAGAACAAGGGCACACTATCTAACCTACCCTCTCTCATCACGCAGCAACACCCTTCACAGCTTTACTGTCCTAAATTTAAGATCCAAGCAGCGGTCGCATGGTGCACAAATGCCACACCTGAACTCCTTTTATCTAAACCAGTTCTGATGCCTCTTTTCTTTTTGGGCTTTCATGTGAATGGCATTTAAAAATATATGTATATTTCAGCCAGTTATTTTACAAAATGCAGTATTTTGAGACCATGTGAACATCCTAGTCTCCTAGCACACAGACATGTTTCATTAGTTGATAATTATACCAAACTATGTATTACATATACTGCAATATGTAGTTGCAACATGCAATTACAAAGCTATATACTTATACATACTATAAAACTATACATACTACATGCAACTACAAAACTATATACTATATATACTACAAGACTACATATACTACATGCAGCTGCTTAAATATATATAATCAAAATAAACTTGTCATTGGCTATGACAAGGAAACCAAAGCATACCTTGTACTGTGTCTTTCACTGGGAGAGGAGGCTGCTGCTGAAGGGTAGGGTGAGAATTCTCCTGAAAGATGAGAAAATCCAATAAGAAAACTTCAATAGGTACTCATTTAAAAGAACAGGAATTCCACAAAAAATCCCTTTGATCCTTGCAATTTCACTTGTAGGAATCTGTAACAGAAACAGTTGTAAAATGGACAAAAACAGGGTCTGGGAGTATACACAACAAACTGCCATCGGTGACTACTTCCGAAGAATGGATGGTGAAGAAGTACTAACATTTAACTTCATATAATTACTATTTTTTTAAAAAATGCATTTATTTTATATTTTGGCCGCACAGCAGATGGGATCTTACCTGTCTGACCAGGGGTTGAACTTGCAGTCCCTGTGGTGGAAGTTTGGGGTCTGAATAACTGGACAACCAGGGAAGTCCCTAATTTCAATTTTTAAACAATGTTTCTGTATACCTTTTATAACTAAAATATAAGGGAAACCCCATTAGAGGATGGCTATACTCTGAGGAACGTCTCCATATAAAACTGCTATTTGGGGACTTCTCTGGCGGTCCAGTGGTTAAGACAACGCCTTGCCTCCACTGCAGGGGGCTTGGGCTCCATCCCTGGTCAGGGAATTAACTAAGATTCCACATGCCACGTGGTATTGCCAAAAAACAAAAAAAAACTCTTGCTATTTATTTGCAGTAGAGGATTCAAGTACCCAAGATCAAATGGCATCTAAATGAGAGAACTGTTTTTAAAGATTTTCTTGCTTTTTTTCAAGTATGCCACTGTAATCACTGAAGAAGGAAAGTCATAGTAGAGCAAAAACTTAACAAATGATACTCTTTAACCAAAATCAAATCCTGACCACATAAACCTGGTCCTTTTCTAGGCCAATCTGAAACAAAAGTTTTCAGAAAGGAAACCTATCATATAGAATCTTCTGACAGAGATGTTCTGACACTTTGGACTTCACACTCTCCAAACAAATTCTAAGGTTTGAATCTTACTCACTTATATGTATTAAGGTATACTAAGAAAGTGAACAGACTTCCTTGGTGGTAAAAAACCTGCCTGCCAAATGCAGGAGATGCCAGTTTAATCCCTGGGTCGGGAAGATCCATTGGAGGAAAAAATGGCAACCCACTCCAGTATTCTTGCCAGGGAAAATCCCATTGTCAGAGAAGCATGGAGGGCTATAGTCCATGGCATCACAATAGAGTCAGACATGAATTTTTAGCAACAACAACAAAGTGAACACCATTAACTCTTCAAAAGAAACCCCACCTCCTATTCTAAAGCACAGCTATAAATCTCAAACAAACCACTATTGTAATGACTAATGCTTGAAAGCTAGTTCTCCTAGAATTCTAACTCTTCTCATAATTCATGCAGTTCAAAAGTTTCAATGCATTCTTTGTCTCTCTCTTCTTAGACATTAATTCTATTTAGTAAATAGACTCCAGCTGGATTTCTTTTTTTCTTTGGTAACCAACAAGTCCTAAATCTACTGACACAGAAAAATAATTACCACCTGGCTTCACATGTTTTGTTTTTTTAACTTGTTATTGAAGTAACACATATTCACTGAAAAGTACTTTCTGGTACACAGAGTCCTAATATGATTGCATATTACTTTTTCAATGGCCTCTTTGCTTATGTTAGTTATCATTTCATAGTTTTCTTAACTACATTACAGATTTTAGTTAACTTATCCCTAACTTTTACTAGTGTTTTTTTTTTCTCCCTTTAATATTACCTCACTTTTGGGAAAAATGATTAATCTTTAACAAATTTATATGTCTTTACTCCTTAGACCACGGTTGTGGACCACACATTCATAAAAATACCTAATTTTAGTTCTGTATCCACTAACATTCATTTCTTAAAAGTGAAGATACTGCCTTTCATTCTTATTTATTGCATCAATTCATGCCCAAAGGAACAACTCTGGCATAGCACCACTTTCTATCTCCTGGAAATGACTTACATTTTTGGTAGCTCTCTTGGCAACTTTGGGAATTTCAATTTGTCGCAGATTTTGTGAAACCTCTGTGATGCTTTTATGTCTGATTACATTTTTCCTTTTAAAAATAGAAAGAAACAGTCAATATACACTCAATACAGGTGACAACTAGTTAGATTAGAATGGAACTAGAGTTTAAAATAAACATTTAAATAAAAGTCAATTATCTTAAGGGTGGCCTGAACTTAACAGCAAAACAAGTCAACCCCCGATTTCTAAAAGTAACAACTACAAATTTAAGTAGTTAAGAACAGTGAATAGCATCATGGAAAATAAAAAGCTAAAACCCTAAGCTTATCTCATAGAAGGCTCCTAGTTCTTGAAGACCTCATATGGACAGTCAAGAGAAGACTATGGCTACACAATACATATTGCACTGTATGTTCCCAAGATAATATAAAGGCATCAGATGCTCCTTGCTAAGAACTCTTAATAATTGGCTTCTGTGATTCAGACACAAAGGCAACTATTAATTCAATAAATTATAGACAAAGACAACTGGACTGTGGGCTTAAATGTGCCCTATGCCAGGACGGTAATAGTGCAAGAAAATACCTTTAAATCCTTGCACTCCTACCTTCTCTTCTTAGCTGATCTGGTACGAAGCTCCTCCAGTTGGTCAGATTCAGTGCCACCAGACAATGACCTATGAGCGTTTGACGGAAGAGGCACAGAAAGGGGTGATTTGCTCTCTTGGGTCATGGAGTCATCGCTGAAAAAATCTGCAGGAAGGACACCAGCCAGCTTCTGAGGAATCACAAATCCTAGGCTGTCGTAAAGACTTCCCAGTATCTTTGGGATTGAGTCAATATACCTGTGGAAGAGGTTGGTTAAATGTGGAACAGTCAGTCACCATTCCACCGTCTCTAATACCTCCTTCACCTAGAATGAGAAACAGTCCTTACAGTCCTACAACTCTGAGACAATACCTATATAGTACTTGGTTAAGTAATGTAAATTTTAAATTAGTCATCAAACTTACAATTCCAAAACTTCTTCCAGAAACTTTGCTAGGTATGCTGAATCTTCAGTTAAACACACCATGCGCAGCAAATCTATCACCTGAAAATTTTAGAAAATTACCACATGGCCTCCTCAGGGAAGCTGAAACAATCTGTATACAGCATGTCCCAGTGGCACTAAGCAGTATACTTGCCTCATCCACTACTTGCTCCAAATCCTCTACACGTTCATGTACTGAAGGGCACTGCAGACACAGCTCCAAACGAAGAAACACCTGAAGCTGGCACCTTGAGAGAAAAAAAACACTCGGTCATATCTACTTTGAGTGTCACCTAACTAAAATGAAAATTCCTTCATTATGTAGAGATCTGTTTATAGAAGAAACAACCAAAAAATAGAAGAGCCATGGCTTTCTAAATAGCGATAGGGTTATTAGGTAAATAGGTGGTGCAGACTGCATGTGGTGGTGGTTTAGTTGCTCTGGCGTGTCTGACTCTTTGCGACCCAATGGATCATAGCCCTCCAGGCTCCTCTGTCCATGAGATTCTCCAGGCAAGAATACTAGAGTGGGTTGCCATTTCCTTCTCCAAGACTGCACATGAGAACATTACGAAGAATCAGCCAAAAAAGCCTCTTCAAGCAACAGACAATCTATTTTAAACTGATAATTTTTCAGCCATAGAAAAAAAAGAAACAATGCTATTTGCAGCAACATGAATGGACTGAGAGATTATCACACTAAACGAAGTCAGGAAAAGAAAAACAAATATCCCATAATCACTCATATATGTAGAAACTGAAATATGACACAAAATGAACTTACCTATGAGAAGACTCACAAATATAAAAAACTTATGGTTACCAAAGGAGGAGGTGGGAAAGGGATAATTTGAGAGTTTGGGATTAGTAGATACAAACTATTATGTATAGATAAACAATTATGTCCTAGTGTATAGCACAGGGAACTATATTCAATATCCTATAATAAAAAGAATTTTTTAAAAATTTAAAAAATATTAAAATCAATACAAGCAAATCTTCAGAGCTCTGTTTTTGGAGTAATTGTTTAAAAGAAAAGGTAGTTAATTACTCTCTGACTTTGCTTTCTTTATCCAGTTTTCCTACATTCTGTCGAAGACTTTTGCTAGTTTTCAAGAAGTTGTTTCTTACTTGATACAGGCAGTTCATCTGAAAATATAAAATTATTACATAGAATATTAGTATTAATGCTTATCATTATTTCTAATTTTCACACAATTTTCTAATGCCCTAAGAAGGGAAGTACATGTTCTTTCTTTCATTTGAGTGAAAAATAGTATACTATTCTTCTTTTATATATTTTAAAAGAACATTTTTTAAAAATGTTGAAAGCATTTGAGAGCAAGTGGGCATGGATACAGCAAGTTTGCAGGTTTGAACTTCCATAAAAGGAAGATTTCATTAAGTAGTGACTGAGAAGTCTAAGCAAAATACATCAACATTTTAAAGAAATGTTCCAGGTGACTCTAAAGTGCAGTCAGGGTTAACAGCTACTGGTTTAATTCATGCAGCTAACATGCAGCTCGGATGAGAACAAAGCTTCCATTTGAAGAGAAGTACATGTAATTATTCCTAATTGGCCCCTTTCCTTGATTTTCGCCTTCCCAGTGGACCATGTCCCCCTTCCAAGACCTAGAACTGACTGGACTCACCCTTCTCCCTCATCATTTCTAAATGTACACTGCGTAAGAGACATTTTCCAAGACACACGAGCCAGACCCAACAACAAGTAACCAACATAGTTATGACAAACGACAACCTCCAGACTGGCTTCTTCTACTTCCTTGGTTCCCTTGGACTTCAGGAACGCTTTAATGTTTGAGACGGTGTTCCGAGCACATGAATACAGCATGGTGTCTTCTGCAGCCACAGTCTTTTGGTAATTTTCGTGTATGTGAGATAGTAGCTCTTCCTCAGTTTTAAAATCTGTGGGCGGGAAAAAGTGAAACTGATCACCAGACCCAGTGGAAGGCACTGTCTTTTATTTAAGCCAGTGGTTGTCAACCGGGAGGTTTTGCTGCTCAGGAACATCTGGTTCTGTCTGGGCTGCCGTGACTGGTGGGGAGAGTAAGGATACCACTGGCATCTCATGGGTGGAGGCCAGGGATGCTGTTAAACATCTTATGGTTCACAGAGGATTATCCAGTCCAAACTGTCAAAAATGCAGAGGCTGAAGTAGTGCAGAGATAGTGATTAATTTTAAGGGTTTGCACATCAAGTGCACATGTTATAAATTCAAGGGTAACCAGTAACAGAGAAGAAATAAACTATACTACCTCCAAACCCACTGAAGATTATCCTTGTCCCACTGAATTGTTGGGGCACTGTTGTGCTAGTCTATTTACGGAAAAAATATCTAGTTCAGAAATTATGCTAATGCCACATTGCCTTACATTACAATTAATCTACTTTCCCATCTGCATTCCAGTATACCATAATAGCTCACAAAGGATGTTCTGTCTCACTCAAACTGACCATCATCTATGATCTAGTATTTCACAGGAGAAAAAATTGCTTAAAGAAGCAGATAACTTTTATCCCAGAATTTTCAAAAGAACTCAGAGGTGACATCATGCAATTATTGCCCAAAGTTCTTCTGCTCAACTTGAAAGACCCCAATAGTCTAACCCTAGATTATTCACAAAACTTTTCCCTTTCTCTTTATTCACAAATATATAAAACTTATTTAACCACTTGTCCTATGGCCAGGTCACAGACCTCCTTTGTGACTTTCCTTCTACTAATCCTTCATCGGGCACACACTTCTTTTTTATCTTTCTGCCTTCTAATCTCTGCTTATTCTTCAAAGTCTAACCTGGGCTCCACTGGCTTTTTAAAAGCCTTCTCAACCTGTTCTTCCCTACAATGACGTTCCCTTTCTCAACTCCTAGTATGTCTTTACTTCTAAAATGAACAAGTATTTTCAGTTGCAGACTCTTGGTTCTTATATTCATTTTACCAATTCATTGTGTAGAGAGATGTGTGTATGTATACACACACACACATATAAATTCATTATTATTCTTTGTTACAGGATCATAAATCTAAGCAGAACAAATTATTTACTCTACTCCCCATAACACACTTGTGGACATGTAGCAGAAATCTAATAAATGTTCATTAAGTGAAGGATATGATTACAGCTTAAAAATATGAGTGTATATACGCAAGAGGAAACATGAGTTTAGGCATCAAAATCCAATGGAAGTAAGGAATACCTTTAGGCTTAGAACTTCTCAGTGTTCTTCCTCTGTTTTCCAACCTATCCGCTGTTCTCCCATTGGCTGTCTTTTGGATCCCTTTCTCCCCAGCTGTGTCTGGACTGCCATCCGGATGTAATTTCTGAGCCTTTACATTCAGTCTTGCAACATTCAGCATCTTTAAGGAACGGCACATGGTATTCATCTTCTTCCTCACTGGAGTGCGAGGGACACCTCCTACCAAAACAACATCATGGGAAGAAAAGTAAAATAACTTTTACTTCCGTGGGATCAAGAACTACTTTAATTCAGATTAAATATTCCGCAAAAGAATACTGAGATGAAGTATATCCCTTCAGAATGATCTGAGCTGGGTAATTCTTGCTACAACATAGGGTGGAAAGCGCTCTTTGAAGTTTAGGAGCTAAATATCTCAACATAATTGGATGATTTTTACCTCTAATGCCAAACAGACTCATTTTGGTGTTAGCCAATAGTCACAGAGTTGCAATGAAACTCTTTTGAAAGGCAATCCAGCAGTCTACACCCAGAGCTCCCTTTTCCTCACTTTTTGATACAGTAACTTGTTCATGGAAATGTATGCCAAGGAAATCACTCAGAGGATAAAACACAGGCATGATATACACTATAGGATTTACAATGGTAAAACCTGAAAACAATCTACATGTTCAGCAACATAAGGAATTTGCCACTTTTTCAAGCAATGAGATAGAACAGTAACTAAAAAAAACAAAGGAACAGACGAGCAAGTATCTATACACAGCACACAAAGTTGCATTTAAATTTCTGTTACAACTAAAACCAAAAATGGTTTACTCCTTAAGAAGGTAGGATTGTGGGTGACTTTTAAAATCACTGTTGTACTAATGTAATTATTTTCAGATGTTAACTGGAAGAACTTGACCTTTATTCAGTTACCATTTCAACTTCATTTTTGGGAATATCAATCTTTTAAAACATACAGTGTTGGGACCTGCCTGGTGATCCAGTGGCTAAGACTTGGCACTCCCAATTCAGGGGGCCCGGGTTCCATCCCTGGTCAGGGAACTAGATCCCACATGCCACAACTAAGAGCCGGCTCAGACAAATAAATAATATATACAATATACAGTGTCAAAAAAGACTGTAAGAAACAGCCTATCTACATGCTTACTTTTCTTTCTGCTGTCTTCCTGATTGGATACACTGTATTCTTCACGAGACTTTCTTTGGTACAGCTCAGAGAGACTGCGTGTCAAGTCACTCTCAGTTTTGGAAGGCTCTTCCTTAGTAGATGAGGCAGCCTGTAGTAACCTGTAGGTTAAGATGTCACACATAAAGGCAACATTCTGATTTTCCAAAATGCTTTAAAAACAAAGCGACAACAATATTCATTATCCTTTTAAAAGCTACTCAAAAGAGGTCCCCACAAGGGACCTCTTATCATTTATGATTTGAGTAAATTCAAGGACAGTAGTTACCTGTTCACAAAACCATTAATGTATTAGGGCATCCAGTATTGACTTTATACACACACACACACACACAATTAATTTATTTTTGGCTGTGCTGGGTCTTCGTTGTTGCGTGGGTTCTTTTCTACTTGTGGTACACAGGCTTCTCATTGCGGTGGCTTCTCTTGCTGTGAAGCACAGGCTCTAGGCGCTTGGGCTTGTGGTGGCTGCAGCACACAGGCTCAGTAGTTGCAGTTCCCAGGCTCTAGAGCACAGGCTCAGTAGTTGTGGGCACACAGGCTTAGCTGCTCCATGGCATAAGGGATCTTCCCCAATCAGGGATCAAACCCATGTTTCCTGCATTGGCAGGTGGATTCTTTACCACTGAGTCACCTGGGAAGCCCCAATACTGACTTTTATTAATAAGATTCTTCATATCCTAGGGTTCATGTCTAATTATGGCAACTAATTCACTCACTTCTGGGCTTCCATAGTCCTTACCCAGTGTCCATACATTAAAGTACACGATGATGTAATACCGTGTAGTGAGTATCAGGGTAACTTTTGAATAAGTCTTTCACATTCTAGTAAACTAATTTGGGACTGATGAGCAGAGAAAGAAGTAGAGCAGGGGAGATTAGCTATTAACTGCTTTACCACCAAGAGCTAAATTACAGTCACTAAGGAAATAATGAAAAGAGCACAACTTTCAAAATGTATAATTTCTATTTCATTATCTTCTATTAT
Organism: Oryx dammah; assembly: GCF_014754425.2. Lineage (NCBI taxonomy): Eukaryota > Metazoa > Chordata > Mammalia > Artiodactyla > Bovidae > Oryx > Oryx dammah. The sequence goes on from NW_024070200.1 coordinate 47,994,692, forward strand.
CTAATATCATCTGATTTAAAAGTAGGAGAAAGTTATGGTCATTAGTTTAATTAGTTCATACAAGCAGCAGGCCCGAAAAAGCCTAATTCTCCCCAAGTGTGTTGGTATTTCCTTAATAGTGAGAAAGGTTTGCTTTTTTTCTCCCTGTTAATTTACCAGAGCTTCAGATGACTTTTTAAATGAAGATCAATCATGACAGACACAGAGAAAGCCTAACCCAACTTCTCCCCATTCCTTTCTCCCAGAGGCACGCAAGTCTAAGGCTGGGGTTTTATTTATTTTCAGTATTGCTTTTTAAATTTTTGGTGTGCTCTCAACTTCGTGTCTCATCTAACTAGTTTTTACTTCTTCAGAAGATGCTTTAAGTCTGTAAATTTTCCTTTATGTATGAATTTAGCTGCATCACACCAGTTTGCTGTTTTTCTTTTTTATTGAGATTTAATACTGAATATTTTCTGACATCTATGAGAGTATTTTATTTTTGTAATTAACCTTCTCTAAATTTTTAATTCTGGTAAAATACACGACATAAGCTTATCACCTCCATCACTTCTAATCACCACCTGGATCAGTGGTATTAAGGCTATTCCTAATGTGCTACCATCAACTCCATCCAGCTCCATAATTCACCTTGTAAAACTGAAGCTCTGTACCCGGTAAACAACATTCTCCATCTGTAACTAGTTTTTAAAATTACTGGACTATAATCAGGCAATGTGGCTTGCTATAGACAACAACAAACTCACATGCAGACAACTGAGAGCTGATTTCGATTATCAAAACCCAGAGAAATAAATAAGTTTTACCAGAATGACTCCATCAAACTTGAACTGGCTCCACTGAGGTTAGAGCAAGGAAACCACTTCTCCACAACAGCCGAAGTCCAGGGAGCACTGCGGCCAAGCTCCTGCTGGGCCCATTCTGGGACAGGCAGGTCTATAGAAACGAGCAGATGGAGCAGAAGAGGCGTTAGAAGAAAGCAGAGACTCCCAAGCGCCTGCTCCTCTCAACTGACTGCGTTCTTCCAGAGGAATTCCAAAGCAGCAGCATTAATGACGTTCCTTCAACTGCACAACCAATCCCAACAGGCCTTTGTTGTCTATGATCAATGTGCAAACACACGCTTCCTCACTATTCCTCAAACACACTGGACACACAAGCCTCAGGACTGACTTTTGCTGCTATTACCTCCTTCAACGCCTTTGCTCAGATATCACTTTTTTAACAAGGCCTGTTTAAAACTGTAACTCTCCCATCCCTTAAGACTCCCCATTCCTTTTTCTCTGCTTTATTACTACAGCACTTAACTCTTTCAAACACACTACATAATTTCCTTACGGAGTTTACTGCCTTGTCTCCCCTGTCTAGGTAAGCTTCATGAGAACAGAGAGCTTTATTTTGTTCTCTGATGTTCTCCTAGCACCTGGAACAGAGCCTGACATGCAGGCACTCAATAAATATCTACTGAGTAAATGTGAATGGAAGAAATATCAAACTGATTCTATTTATATCTATTTGGCATAAGTAAGGTTTATACCCTATTAGTAATAATGCAATAAAGTAGAAGGTAGACAGAACCCTAAGACTTACATGCACTTTATTAAACATATTAAAAACTAGCTTTCCTCTTATACTTTCAATTTCAAAAAGGTTTTACAGAGCCGTTGGCCTCCTCAGAAGTGCTTCAGGATTTCTATAAATGATGATTTAAAACTGCCAGAAATACTGTAGCTGACTTTTACCTGTTCTATAATGGATGCTAAGTTCTACTAAGAGCATACTGAAAAAAAGGCTATGATGCTAGAAATGATGGTAAACCACTGACCTGGAGTAGGGTAGTTACTGGTTCAGAAGCTTACCTGAGGTAGCAGGAACTTCAAGAGAACTGTCAATCTGTTTCAGTACACCATCCACAACCTCAGAAAAAAGGGAAGCTGAATCCTGGGGGCTCTCTGCCACAACCGTCTGGAGAAGATGTCTTTGAGATTCGGTCTCCCTGGTGCGGAACAAGGTGAGAACTGTAGCACTGACGGAGAAGGGAGAAATAACTCCAGTGATGGGGGGCCAGCCTTCGCCAGGGTCCACACTGGCAACCTATGTGAGAAGTTCTAGTTAGTTGAGAATACTGTTAACATGTGTCTAAAGAAGCATGTGGTTTAGTAAAAGAATGACCGTGTCATCCAATGATTAACATAAAGGAGAAAACTGAAAGGGACTTGGGGGATACTGTGCTGGAGCTGAACTTACTGATCCTATAATCCCAATCCCTCAATTTACAAACTAAAACCTAGGTTACCAGGAGTATTTACTAAGCACTTACTATGTACTTACTGCAACTCACAGAATCCTCATAACCACTGAAGTAAAAACGATAATTGGGACTTCCCTGGTGATCTAGTGGTTAAGCCTCCAAGCCTCTACTGCAGGCGGCCTGGGTTCCATCCCCGGGCCGGGAATTAAGATGCCACATGCTGCACCATGTGGTCAAAAAAAACCAAACTAATCCCCATTTTATAGAGGAGGAATTGAGGTTGAAGAATAAGCAACCTGCTTAAGGTCACCCAGTTAATAAAAGGCAGAAGCCAAGCGTGTTTGAATTCAAAATTTATGCTCTTAACCAGAAATCAGTCCTATCACTTGAGGCGATTTATTCAGATCATATGGTGGGCAGCCGAGCTGAGATCTAATCCAGGTCACCTGACTCTGACCCCAGTGCTCTGTCAGAGCACACAACTTTTAGAACAACACCCATCCAAACGACTACCCAGTTTTCCTCTGGAATGTTTCACAATGGAATCCAGAAGATAGAAACCTTCTGAGCTTACAAAAGGAAAACATGAAGTAAAGTAAGGAATTTGCTAGAGTTAAAAAATTCCATCACCTTTCTATCAAATCTGGGTATACATGAATTCCGCTTCAGAAGACATTAATAAGTTTGTATAACTACTGGACACTATTATATCTAATTTTACAACAAAGTTTTTTTAAAAATGAATTTATTTATGTAAAAGTAATAAATACATAATACAATGTATTAAAAACAATGAGAAACCACCTATCATTTCACTTCCCTAATGTAATTATTCCATCTGGCCCACCACATTTCCCTATGTGAATATAATTTAGTTTAATTGGATTCAAGGTTACATGCAGTTCTAGATGCTGTTTCTTTAATAATAAGCACTGTCATGACTCTATATTGCTTGCAAAAACAGGATCTGTTTCATTGATACTGTATTACATAGGGGGCTCCCTGGCATTTTATAAATGCACTCATTTCACTTTACCCGTGTTACTAGACCAGAATAACTCACCACCTGGAAGATACCTACCAGATGTAACTCTTCAGCAGTCAGCCTATTTACCAGCTGCTGAAACAACACCCTCTGAGTTGATCTGTCTCCATCGGGACTTTGCAGCATCCAGCTATCGGTGCCCAAAGTTTCACTTGTTGGGAGGGCCCACTGGGTCACTGTGCCTTTTAGAAAAATTCTGACTGGTTTCTGAAAATGTCTCTGATGCATGGCCAAGGGCTCTAGTGTGACTGTCCATGTTTCCTGAAGCTCTTTGCCTGTGAGGAATAAAGGATATTGAAATTCTAATAAAAGTAGTAGTTCCTAAAAAGAAATTCAAGGTTAAGAAGAAAAAAATTACACTGCCAGCTGAGGTACCAGTATTATCACTTAGTTCACACTTCAACCCCCACTCTACCATCAACAGGCTATCATAGTAAATTCTATAAGGAAAAGCTGTATGTGACAGGAACTATAAGGGTGTGATTGATGTCAGAACTCAATAATTATGACTTAGAGAATAAGTATTCAAGCAATACACACACACGAAATCTGCTGGTTTTTAAATCCATAAAATACAGCACATCCTATCTTATGAGGTTAAATTCTAAAGACCATGTAAGACAAACCTGCTTAAATAGTACTCTTGAAATTTCCTTAAACTGCCCATCATGTAAAATACAGTTTATGTATATCTCTATATAATACTGCTTGAATATATAATGATTCAGAAATTACGATTCATTATATAGCAAATCATATGATAAAGCAAATTCATGAAGATTCCTGTATGCTGACTCTTTATGGTAATAAACACCATTTTCTACTTCAACTGACTAATTTGTTATGTCTTCTTAGTCAATCATTGATTTTCTAGGGTCTTCAATTTATCAATCTCATCTATGAGACAGTGAAACCTTACCACTCATTTGCTTGGGCACCTGACAACTCTGCAAAAAGTTGGAACACTCTTTAAAATCACTCAGCTGTCCTTTTTGCATGGGCTTACAGTGTACCAGACTTCAGTCCTTTCCTGTGGTATCTCTGATTTGGCTTAGACATCTTTTAATTACAAGCATTAACAGAGGGCCAAGGCTGCTAGAAATTCTAAAGAATTCATCAGCCTGCCTTGAAGAAATGAATGACACCCAGACCAACCACTCCATCCCCACGCTACCCCTGCCCCAAACAGTATTTGCTTACCTTTGACAGGGAAAAATAATGTTCCTTCCATCCGTGGAAATGAGGCTTCATACTCAGGAGAATTATAGAGCAAACAGTTTAAAGTGGAATCAGTTGGCAGAGTTGAAATCCATGAAGAGAGGTGAGGTTTCCTTGACAGCTTTCTTTCACCACTGAGCAGTGTTTCCCCAGCTTTGGTAAAATCCTGGCTGAAACTTTCAAATGGCAAGATGGTGCCTCCCACATGGTGGAACAGTTCACACACTGTCCAGTAGCCAAGGTGGTCTGAGGATTCCCAGAGCTAAAATGAAAATTACAAAGAATGTTGGGTTATGTTCATCGCAGCACTGTTTATAATAGCCAGGACATGGAAACAACCTAGATGTCCATCAGCAGATGAATGGATAAGAAAGCTGTGGTACATATACACAATGGAGTATTACTCAGCCATTAAAGAGAATACATGTGAATCAGTTCTAATGAGATGGATGAAACTGGAGCCGATTATACAGAGTGAAGTAAGCCAGAAAGAAAAACACCAATACAGTATACTAACACATATATATGGAATTTAGAAAGATGGCAATGATGACCCTGTATGCAAGACAGCAAAAGAAACACAGATGTGTAGAGCGGACTTTTGGACTCAGAGGGAGAGGGTGGGATGATTTGGGAGAATGGCATTGAAACATGTATACTATCATGTAAGAAACGAATCGCCAGTCCATGTCCAATGCAGGATACAGGATGCTTGGGGCTGGTGCACGGGGATGACCCAGAGAGATGTTATGGGGAGGGAGGTGGGAGGGGGGTTTATATTTGGGAACACATGTACACCCATGGTGGATTCATGTCAATGTAGGGCAAAACCAGTACAGTATTGTAAGGTAAAATAAAGTAAAAATAAAAATTAAAAAAAAAAAAAGAATGTTGGGTTATTGTAAATTAGGTATTCATTGTGGTGTTGGAGAAGACTCTTGAGAGTCCCTTGGACAGCAAGGAGATCAAACCAATTTCCTAAAGGAAATCAGCCCTGAATATTCATTGGAAGGACAGACACTGCAGCGGAAACTCCAATACTTTGGTCACCTGATGGAAAGAGCCAACTCATTGGAAAAAAACCCTGATGCTGGGAAAGACTGGAGGCAGAAGGGGATGACAGAGGATAAGATAGTTGGATGGCATCACCAACTCAATGGATGTGAGTTTGAGCAAACTCTGGGAGATGGTGGAGGACAGGGAAGCCTGGCATGCTGCAGTCTATGGGGTCACAAAGAGTCAGACACGACTGAGTGACTGAACAACAAAAGGCATTCATGAAAGTAAGGGAAATCGGGAGAAAGTAGATACGTACATTAAAGGATCAAATTATATGATTCATGTATTGGTTGAACCAAACATAAATAATGGCCAGCATCCCATTACCATGGCTTCCTTTGTGGCTCAGGTGGTAAAGAATCTGCCTGCAATGCAGGAGACGCAAGTTTGCTCCCTGGGTTGGGAAGATCCCTGGAGAAAGAAATGGCAACCCACTCCAGTATTCTTGGCTGGAGAATCCCATGGACAGAGGAGCCTGGCGGGCTATAGTCCATGGGAGTTGCAAAAAGTTGGACACGTCTGAGCGACTAACACACACACATCCCATTAGTACACAGCCCAAGAATAACTGCAGTATAATAGGCCTTTAAGAAAGCACCTATTCAGTGAAAACAGCACTTCCAAGTTCTATCTTCTATCAAGGAACAGAAGTGATGCAAATCACTAGGGACAAATCATAAAATGTTAGAAGGAATACAAAACCATTACACATTAATAAAAGAGAACAATCATGTCCTCTACCACACAACCACAGCCAAGTGTCACCAGAGTGAGGCAGGAGCACCTCCCTTAGAGGGTTACCACCCACAGGTCTGTGTGGAGAACAAACAGGTCTTCTCAGTTCTATCTTCAGTGTTTTCACTTAAGTCTGGGACTCTTACTGTAGCCTAGAGTCTGTACTCTGCCTCTAGTCTTTCCTCCTTTAAGAAGTATTCTAAAAACTGCATACTCAATCATGTTACTTCTGTGAAGACTTCCCATTGCCCTACAGTAATGGTGATAGAGCCCTTTAAACCCAGCTCTAAACAACCTTTGCAAAGACACTATCCTTCCCTCACTCGTCCCTACATCCCAGGCAAACTGAACCATTTGCTGTTTCCTGAACACGCCGTATTTTATAACGCTTCCATGTTTTCGCTGGTTCTGTTTGCTGTGTCTCCTCCTTCCATTTTCACCAACTGGATGCTCATTATACTTCATTATCTAGCTCAAACCCCGCTGTCGCTGTAAAAGCATTCCTTACTCCATCACACATAGCTGACTCTTCATCCAACTTTAACAAACTTTTATTGAGCCACCATATGTGCCACTGAGACCGGCTAGCACTTGGGACCCTTTATTAGAGTGAGTGCACCTGGACAGACGAATTCAGAGAAATTATGAGGGACTGAAAGGAGCTGTATGCAGCCAGGGCAACTATGAACAATACGATACAAAAAGGCCACAAATCAACTGCCATTTCTGAGGTGTTGAGAGCAAAAGCAGGGTACTGACCATGATCCCGTACACAGCGCCACCTGGGGTGGGTGGACAGTTCACCCAAGCTATACCTCCACCCAACCCACCCATCTGCTCCCAAGGCACCCCATGTAAGAAACCAGATCCCTGCCTGTCTCCTAAGGGCAACTGTTTCTTTCTTGTTCTTGCTCCCTCAAGCAGTAGGAGTCCCAACAAAACCTAGACTGAATTTCTCATCGGGCTTCTCACCAATTTCTGGTGATTAGAGTCCAAGGACCCAGGTTGATAACACCATGAATTAGCAAAACATTCTATCTTTGTTGATCTTAAAGCCAAGAGTGGGGTGAGTAAAACACCAATAACAAGTAAATTTTAACTCAGAACTACAATATACCGTACAATATTCAGGCACTATGTGGTTTCCCAGGTGGCAAGAATCTGCTGTCTGCCAATGCAGCAGATGCAGGTTCAATCCCTGGGTCAGGAAGATCCCTGGGAGGAGGAAACGGCAACCCACTCCAGTATTCTTGCCTGGAGAATCCCATGGACAGAGGAGGCTGCCAGGCTACAGTCCATGGGGTCACAAAGAGTCAGACATGACTTAGCACACACATTGTTACATGAAAAGGCACCTCCCCTAGAATACATTGATCATGCTTGTTTGCCTACTCCACAGATGAGCTAACAACTGTAAACCATAAATTGCTATGTGAATGTGAAAAATTAAAACCAGAAGGGCCTTCCAGGTCATCTCCACACTTTTCATTATATCAAAGTTCAAAGAGGGGCATAAGGGCGCCCAGGTTCACAGAAAAGCAACGACACTCCAGTCCAAGAACCCAGGACTCTCCTGACACCGCTCTTAACATAGGGGTCATGGCCCTGATGGACGAATCGATTGAACGGTTTAGGATCAGTAGTTAAAGGAAAAAAAAAAAATGAAAGAAAATAATCAGAGCACAACAGAACACATCACGTACAGTGAAGCTAAGCAATGCACTGCAAATGTTTTGCTCTGGTAGTGCCTGTCACTTTGGAAAATGCTGCGACAGACTAATCAATTGTTATTTAATGTTACCACCAAGGCAGCCACACCCATGCTCACTGGCTAAGGGGGAGAGTGCTAGCTAGTTCAGGTATCATAGATTCTGATTAGGATTTTCTGCCAAAGGGAAACAAAAAATGATTTGAAACCGTTTCAGCCCAAAGACCAGCCAGGAAAAAAAAATTTTTTCTTAGCAAATGAAAACTTTCTTAGTAAGTAAAACTTTAAAAAGGAGCTGAGAAGGACATTAGCTTTGGTTAAAAATATATGTACATGGGGCCTTCCCCAATGGTACAGTGGGTAAGACTCCACACTTCCAGAGCAGGGAGCCTAGGTTTGATCTTTGATCAGGGAACTAGATCCCACAGGCCACAGCTAAGAGTTTGCATGTCACAACTAAGACCATGTGCAGTAAAATAGAGAAATACTAAAAATATACACATATATGTACATGACTTTCAAGAGGCTTTTTATTTTTTTTTTTCAAGAGGCTTTTTAGTTCCTCTTCACTTTCTGCCATAAAGGTGGTATCATCTGCATATTTGAGGTTATTGATATTTCTCCCAGCAATCTTGATTCCAGCTCTGCTTCTTCCAGCCCAGCCTTTCTCATGATGTACTCTGCATATAAGTTAAATAAGCAGGGTAACAATATACAGCCTTGACGTACTCCTTTTCTTATTTGGAACCAGTCTGTTGTTCCATGTCCAGTTCTAACTGTTGCTTCCTGACCTGCATATAGGTTTCTCAAGAGGCAGGTCAGGTAGTCTGGTATACCCATCTCTTTCAGAATTTTCACAGTTTATTGTGATCCACACAGTTAAAGGCTTTGGCATAGTCAATAAAGCAGAAATAGATGTTTTTCTGGAACTCTCTTGCTTTTTTGATGATCCAGCAGATGTTGGCAATTTGATCTCTGGTTCCTCTGCCTTTTCTAAAACCAGCTTGAACATCTGGAAGTTCACGGTTTACGTACTGCTGAAGCCTGGCTTGGAGAATTTTGAGCATTACTTTACTAGCATGTGAGATGAGTGCAATTGTGCGTAGTTTGAGCATTCTTTGGCATTGCCTTTCTTTGGGATTAGAATGAAAACTGACCTTTTCCAGTTCTGTGGCCACTGCTGAGTTTTCCAAATTTGCTGGCATATTGAGTGCAGCACTCTCACAGCATCATCTTTCAGGATTTGAAACAGCTCAACTGGAATTCCATCACCTCCACTAGCTTTGTTCGTAGTGATGCTTTCTAAAACCCATTTGACTTCACATTCCAGGATGTCTGGCTCTAGGTGAGTGATCACACCATCGTGATTATCTGGGTCGTGAAGATATTTTTTCTACAGTTCTTCTGTGTATTCTTGCCACCTCTTAATATCTTCTGCTTCTGTTAGGTCCGTACCATTTCTGTCCTTTATCGAGCCCATCTTTGCATGAAATGTTCCCTTGGTATCTCTAATTTTCTTGAGATCTCTAGTCTTTCCCATTCTGCTGTTTTCCTCTATTTCTTTGCACTGATCGCTGAGGAAGGTTTTCTTATCTCTCCTTGCTACTCTTTGGAACTCTGCATTCAAACGGGAATATCTCTTCTTTTCACAGCTATTTGTAAGGCCTCCTCAGACAGCCATTTTGCTTTTTTGCATTTCTTTTCCATGGGGATGGTCTTAATCCTTGTCTCCTGTACAATGTCATGAACCTCCGTCCATAGTTCATCAGGCACTGTCTATTAGATCTAGTCCCTTAAATCTATTTCTCACTTCCACCGTATAATCGTAAGGGATTTGATTTAGATCATACCTGAATGATGAAAGTGAAAGAGGAGAGTGAAAAAGTTGGCTTAAAGCTCAACATTCAGAAAATTAAGATCATGGTATCTGGTCCCATCACTTCATGGCAAATAGATGGGGAAACAGTGGAAACAGTGGCTGACTTTATTTTTTGGGGCTCCAAAATCACTACAGATAGTGACTGCAACCATGAAATTAAGACACTTACTCCTTGGAAGGAAAGTTATGACCAACCTAGACAGCATATTCAAAAGCAGAGACATTACTTTGCCAACAAAGGACCGTCTAGTCAAGGCTATGGTTTTTCCAGTGGTCATGTATGGATGTGAGAGTTGGACTGTGAAGAAAGCTGAGCGCCAAAGAATGGATGCTTTTTAACTGTGGTGTTAGAGAAGACTCGAGAGTCCCTTGGACTGCAGGGAGGTTCAACCAGTCCATCCTAAAGGAGATCAGTCCTGGTGTTCCTTGGACGGACTGATGCTAAAGCTGAAACTCCAATACTTTGGCCACCTCATGAGGAGAGTTGACTCACTGGAAAAGACCCTGATGTTGGGAGGGATTGGGGGCAGGAGGAGAAGGGGACAACAGAGGATGAGATGTCTGGATGGCATCACTGACTCAATGGACATGAGTTTGAGTAGACTCCAGGAGTTGGTGATGGACAGGGAGGCCTGGCGTGCTGCAGTTCATGGGGTTGCAAAGAGTCGGACATGACTGAGCAACTGAACTGAACTGATGTACGTGACTAAAAAAAAACCACAACCAGTATACATATAGAATATGGCAATGTTTTTATTTTTATGCATATTATGGACTAAGTAATAGACAAGTCCTAGTGGCAGTTTCAGACTTAGAAATTTATAAATGTGCACAAGACTATAAGCTCCAAGACAGCGGGGACTACATCTGTCTGGTTCACAAATGGTACAGTCAGTATTCAGCATATCAGCATATGGTGGTGGTATGGTTTAGCCACTTAGTTGTATCCGACTCTTCTGACCCTGTGGACTGTAGCCCGCCAGGCTCCTGTGTCCAGCATGGTATGCATTAAGTAAATCAGAAGCATAACACTGAAAATGTGAGAAGGGCCTCTCATGCTCCCTTCTAACTGATGTCTTTGCAAGATTCTGTGTGCTTGGATTCCCTTCCCCCTGAGTCTGTTTCTCCCAGTTCTACTTCCCAGACTGTAAACTCCACATGGCAGGCCCTGGAATTTCTCTTCTTTCTACTCTTATTGTGAGAGCTCCCCAAGGACAGAACGTAAGTCCCCCTTTCACCTCTGCAGTACGGCAAAGCAGAGGCTTCTGAATAAGAAAAATTAGATCTACACTAGAAAAAAAATTCCAGAAAAGCTTAAGATTGTTTGATGGGCTTTTTCTCACAGGAAACAACAAATGCAAGAAGGCTCAGAGAAGATCCACCTCTGCAGGTGATGGGATGTAAAACCTGGAAAAATATTTAGACACTGTCAACCTACTTATTTTAATATATTTCTGAAAAAAGAAAAAGAATCTTCAAGCCCTTTCTGCTAAGACTTCTTTCTAGCCAACATCTGATATAATACAATTTCATCTCTGATGTGATTTAGTATCAATTATCCCAAATCGAGCACTAATGTGTTGTGTACTGTGTCCAACACTTAATTTGCTGTCTTCACAAACACTTTTAGGATTCCATCTTCTCTATCAATGTTTACCATCCCCTTAAACACTTTTGCCTTTTTCTTTTCTTTGACAAGCCACTGCTGGCTTATTTGGCATTTGCTCCATCTTTCTTGGGCTTTGTATGTGAAAGTAATTCAGAAATTTTAACCCACTATATCATTATTTGTGTTAAGTATCTCCTCATTTCCCATTTGCAGCCTTGCACTTCTACCTCAGTAACATGTTTCCAATAGATGCAATCACATCTTTCATCTGGTTAAGCCACTTTCCCAATCAGAACAAAATCTGAATTTATTACCTTGGCCCTACAGATAGGCCTCTGCTACCGTCTAACTTCCTCTACTCTGGTGCTTGCCCCTTGTCTACCAGGTTTTGGCATTCCCTGTTTCTAAAACAAAAGAGGCTCGTTTTCCACTCAGATCTTTATACTGGAATGTTCTCTTTGCCAGGAATGTTTTTTCCTAACATCACATTCCTCCTCCTACACCATTCCATTCTCTGTTCAAAAAAGTCTTCCCTGACGAACTAACCTATGTACCACTGCCTCCAGCTTCTACCTCCTCTGCCCCACCCTCAGCCTCTTACTCAGCTTTATTCTCTTGAGAGCATAATTTGAAATCCTATCACTTACTTGCTCATCTGTTAACCTTCCCTGTGTAATATTTCTTCCCCCAGAAGGTAAACTCCCCTTGGCTGACCACCACCTGCCCAGCAGCTAAAACAATGTAGTGGGTACACAATGTAGTGACTCCTCAAATTAAATTATTAATTGACAACGTGAAGTGATCGGAAGAAAATGATGGACATATAAATATATACTTATCGTAGCACTTAACTACAGCAGGGGATCCACTGCCTCACCAAAAATTCAAATTAGCCATTTTGGACTGTAAGTAGGTAAGAATTTGTTCATTTGGCCAACAAATATTTCCTGAACACCTCTAACACAGGAGACAAGAGAGATATGTGTGCCTGCCTCTGAGGTTATTTTTAAACTCGATGGAAGGTGGGTGACTGCACATCTGGAACATATAATAGAGAAAGGGTAAGTGCCACAAAAGTGTTTGGAAATTCAGAAGTTGAGATTGAGTAAGCTGCCATGTGGCAAAGGCCCTAAAGAATGAAAGACTGAAACTGTTAGTCGCTCAGTCGTGTCCAACTTTTTGATACCCCATAGACAGAAGGCAATGGCACCCCACTCCAGTACTCTTGCTTGGAAAATCCCATGGATGGAGGAGCCTGGTCCAGGGCTGCAGTCCATGGGGTCGCTAAGAGTCAGACATGACTGAGCGACTTCACTTTCACTTCTCACTTTCATGCATTGGAGAAGGAAATGGCAGCCCACTCCAGTGTTCTTGCCTGGAGAATCCCAGGGACAGGGGAGCCTGGTGGGCTGACGTCTATGGGGTTGCACAGAGTCAGACACAACGGAAGCGACTTAGCAGCAGCAGCAGCAGCAGACAGTAACCCACCAGGTTCCTCTGTCCATCGGATTCTCCAGGCAAAAATACTGAAGTGGGTTACTATTTCCTTCTCCAGGGGATCTTCCTGACCCAGGGATGGAACCTGGGTCTTTAAACTGGCACAAAAGAGCAGTGGCATTTCAAGTGACTAAGACAGAACAAGCTGTGAAGAGCTGTTGGGCAACTAGATTATGTTTCAGACAGGCTGGAACATGAGTCCTGTGTAGAAAAAAATGAAGTCTAGAAAGACAGACAGGACCTAAATAGTGAAGGTCCTCAAATGAGTTGACTCAGTAGGTATTCAGGGCCTACCTATCCCAGTGTGATGACTGTAGGGATGTGTTGTGACTCCAGGACTTTCCTCCGAAAGGGACACCTGTTGGTCATGTTAGTCTCCTTCTGGGTCCAGGGGCTGCTCGGCAGACACTGCCAAGTTCTGGTTCATTAGAACCAGTTCACCGTTTAATCTTACCTTTGGCCAGTCGGTGGTATCCACCCAGTAGAGGGTGACTTTTCGGGTTCTCATGACTTCCTGGACTTTCCTGGGCAGCAACTTCTCCATCACCTGCTTAGGAGTAGGCGGCAGGCGCTGAGCATGGGCCTCGGAACCGGACACGAACTGCAGCAGCTCTCTCTGAGAGTGCGGACAAGGGGCCAGGAGGAAGACGGCGTTCACAAAGCCCCCGCGCGCACACTCGGCCTCCCTGGCCTCGCCCTCCACGTCCAGCAGTCTCCTCCCGCTGTTACGCAGAATCGGCTTGGTGGGCGACGTGATCTCGGGCCGGTCCCACTGATAGTCTAGCAGCGTCTCCATGAGCGCGCTGTGAGTGTGGCTGGCCCTGGGCGCCGGGCCGGGCAGGTGGGCGCCCTGGGCGCCATCCTCGAGCCGGGCCTCCAGCTCCTCCTCAAAGTCCTCCCAGGAGCGGACCCCCAGCTCTCGGAAGTCAGAGACGCGGGAAGGCCGGCTCCGCGCCCCGTGAGAGTCAAAGAATCTGAAGGCCCAGCGGACCCTGGCCAGGCCGAACCGGCAACTCAGATAAGTGAGAAGGCGCAGGGCAGCTCGCCGGACCAGGCTCTCACCAGCGACGCCTCCCGCGGTGTCCAGCAGCAGCATTACGTTGTGGCAGCAGGCCATGTCTCCCGCCCCACTGCCTTAGGGTTCGAGACCGGACCTGCGCCGCTCTCTCCTAGGCCCTTGCTTCAGGGAACCAACGCCATCCTCCGCTTCTCTCAGGGACTCTGGTCGAAAAGCTCCCGCGCTCTCCAAGGGCCGCTGGCATTGGTGGAGCTAACTCCCAAACTCAGCTCCAATTGGTCGCTTGCCTTACGTAAGTTACGTGAGTAACTTTCATCCTTGGCGTTGATTGGAAGAGCGATGGAGAAGAACTCGGCTTGATTGGTGGAGGGCGGGACTATGGGCGGGACGCTTTGTTCCGGGAAAAACTTAACGTTCATTGGCCCGAGCCTCCGTTTTAAAATTTAAAGAGGTGGTGCCTGCGGCCTGTGTCTTTACGTTTCCATTTTCTGGAGCACTGTGCTTGTGCGGGCGGAGAAGGTGATGGCACCCCACTCCAGTACTCTTGCCTGGAAAATCCCATGGATGGAGGAGCCTGGTAGGCTGCAGTCCATGGGGTAGCTAAGAGTCGGACACGACTGAGCGACTTCACTTTCACTTCTCACTTTCATGCGTTGGAGAAGGAAATGGCAACCCACTTCAGTGTTCTTGCCTGCATAATCCCAGGGACGGGGGAGTCTGGTGGGCTGCCGTCTATGGTGTCGCAGAGAATCGGACACAACTGAAGCGACTTAGCAGCAGCAGCAGCAGCAGTACTTGTGCGGGAGGTATTTACTAACAGCTTGAAAATAGTAGGGGAAGATAATTTGGGGTAGTTTGAACTGATTTGTAACCCACCCTAGACTTTCTATGGAGTGGGATCTGAAGACGAAAACAAGCTTTCTCTAATTTCAGAAAAAAAAAATTATAAATTAGAAGTTCAGTCTCTTTGCCCTAGTTTCTAGGCGTTTCTGTTGAAGAAGGTAATTGAAGATTGGGATAAAAGTTTAACTTGAGGAAAAGAAACAGCTTGAGAATGATTAATTAAGTTATGGTACACTTCCAAGGGGAACATCATGCAAATTTTAATGTTTTTATACGTAATGTTAAATGGAGAAAAGACCGCAAACCACACATGCAATGAGATCCCAAAATTTTCTGTCTACCTGCATATATATTTTTAAACTGTTAATACTGTGTAGGGAGAATTTAAGTGTATCTGGTAATAAGATGGTGATGGTTTTAATGGTTTGTTTTGGCTTTTTTTGTTGCATTTTCCAAGTTTTCTACAATTCTATATTTTTTATTTTGCCTTTACATTCTAGGAGAATATTCTTTTTTTAATATATTTGTTTTAAAGTGAAGGATAATTGCTTTACAATACTGTGTTGGTTTCTACCATACATCAACATGAGTCGGCCATAGGTATACATATGTCCCTTCTCAGGGAGAGTATTCTTAAAAGGATTCTTCTGTTCCAAATAGAAGAATCCTCAATTGTAGAAAAAGTTGTGGCTCTAGATCCTAGAGATTCCTATTATTGGTTCTAACAGCAGAGGAGAATCTAAACTTTCTAGCTAGAACTGGGCTACCTTAAATATTCTTCCAGTCCTGAGATTCTCTGAGCCAGTTGTCTCAAGAAAGACCACCAATGATGCTTTGTAGATACATTCCTGGACATTTCCGGATCCATCGACTGTCAGAGCAACAAACATTTTTTTACTGTCAATGTGTCAAGTGAAAGTCAGTCAGTCCTGTCGGACTCTCTGGGGCCGGATGGACTGTAGACTGTCAGGCTCCTCTGTCCGTGGAATTCTCCAGGCAAGAATACTGGAGTGGGTAGCCAAACGCTTCTGTAGAGGATCTTGCTTACTAAAAGTACGCACACCTGTTCATCATTCATTCAGTAAATAATCATTACAGGGAACAAAAGAGCTAACTGTCCTTGCCCTGGGAAGCTTACATTCCAGTAGGGAGAGCCAAAGAAGGAAGTAACATATATGTTAGGTGGTGATAAAAGCTTTGGAGTAGAATTAGGTGGAAAAAGTAACATAGAGTAGGTAGCAGTATGCAGTTTCAAATGAGGCAGTCAGGGAAGCCACGTGGACACAAAGGGAGAGAGGCCCTGTGAACATCAGGGAGCAGAGGGTTTCAGGAAGAGGGAAGAGCAGGTGTAAAGGTCCTGGGACAGGATTTTGCTCCCTATTCACCAAGCTAATTTCTAAAGAGTTATTATTAGACTCTTGCTTTGACAAATAGAGGAAACTGAAGCTCAGAGCAATTGAAGAGTCTCCATGATTTTATACACAGCAGAATCACAAATGGGATCAAATTCAGATTCCAAAAAGCAGGTTCCCAGGGTACAATACTTGCAACCTAGATTGAAAAATCAGCTTCATAAGGAGGGGCTTATTACAGAATACTTTAAAGAGTAAAGGGGATTGGTTAGGGCTTCATTTAAAACAATGACAGGGATCTGGCTATTCTGCATTTCTTCTCCCCGCTGCATTCAAAAATCTCCCTTAAAGTTTCTTTATTTAATATTTGTTTCTCTTTCTCTCCCTGTCTTCTACTCTTTTATTGGGTTGGCCAATATACCCCATTTGTATTCAAGGTCGGAAGAAGAGAGCAGATCCCAAGGCAAGAAAGCAGAGCTTTCACAGAATCCATCCCACCATCAGATTTTGACTTCAATCTCAGGGGGTCACACAGCACTACCTCTAGCTGCGAGGGAGCCTGGGGAACTTGGGAAGACCGACTGAGAGGTCTGTGTTGGATAGATCATTTTCACAGATGCTGAAGTTACCAAGGATGATGACAGGGGCAGTGGTAGAGAGACAGAGCCTGTGGCCCAAATGCTCAGTGAACGAGGTAAGTATCTACAGATGACTGTGACAAGGAGGTAGGGTATGGTTTAACGTCAGAAAGCCTGGGGTTTTATGGAGAAGGGGAAAGTAGGACAGCTTCCCCCACCTGCAGGCCAGGTGAATGAGTGATGTGAGAGGGAAAACGGCCCGTACCTAGGGAAACTACATTGGAAGTAGTATCAGCAGGCGTTAGCCGGGTTTCCAAAAGAGCAGGAAGGTGAAGATCTGAGGACATGGATAAGTTTGTTCACGGTACACTGCCAGTCCAGCAAACACTATAGGGGGTCAAGGAAGGGTGGGAGATGGGATCTTAGGGGAAATACAGAGCTGTAAGGGGTTAAAATCCAGGTGATGAAGGTTACCTGGGAGGCCTGGAAAAAGAAGGGCTGAGGGTTCAATGCAGGACTCAGAAACCATGCTAGGTATTTAAAGCAGGAAGAATGTAATACATGCATTGAATATCGACCTAGAGTGGAGGGAGACAGCCTCTCTCTATAGTAAGACAATGTGGCAGCAAGAGAAGCCCACATATTTAGAGAGTGCACCACAATGGGAAGCCTGAGCACCACACACACAGAGTAGCCCCCTCTTGCTGCAGCTAGAGAAAGCCTGCATGCAGCAACAAAGACCCAGCGCAGCCCTAAGTAAATAAGTAAAGAAACATCCTCTCATACCCTTAAAAAAAAATTCCACTCCCCACTTGGCCTTCTTTGATGCCACTCTGACCAAGGAGGGGGCCACCTCATCATGTCCGAGTCTGGAATTGTAGACTCCCACTCAGACTTTTCTTACGGGGCTAAGCCATTGCCTTTTTTTTTTTTTTTTTAAATTCTGGCCAGATGGAAGTGATTTATTATTGCCTAAAAGTTTTCTCTCTTACTAGCCTGCCCCTTTCCTGTTCTTTTGACTAGGGAGAGCCGGTTTTGTTGCTGTTGGGGTTTTTCTGCCTGCATCCTTTGGTCTATTAGATTGCCACTTCTCCAGTACCCAGTTAGATATGAAAGGCATAAAGGAAACCCAGAGTACACACTGCTATGTCATTTCTTGGATCTCAAGAGGTCTGGCCAGTCTGCCTCTTCTTGCAAACTCTCAGGATATTCTTATGTTTGTTTATATAGAATGTCCAGGGGAACTTTAGCTTTTACTAGTCAGAGACTAGGAATAAATATGTCTACTCCATTTTGTCTGGAACCAGAAGTCAGGAGTCATTGTTTTTATTAAAACATCACATTGCACTGTATTTGAAAAGCGAAAGTGTTAGTCTATCAGTTGTGTCTGACTCCTTTTGACCCCATGGACTGCAGCCAGCTGGGCTCCTCTATCCATGGAATTCTCCAGACAAGAAAACTGGAGTGGCTTGCTGTTCCCTTCTTCAGGGGATCATCCCGACCCAGGGATTGACTCCAGGCCTCCCACATCGCAGACAGATTCTTTACTGCTGAGCTACCAGGAAAGCCCTGTTGTACTGTATTTAAGATATCTCTTTCAGAGTTTGTTTCACATCTACGGTGAGGGCAAGAACTGTGTTTTATTTGTCTTTGCATCCCTAGTGTCTAGAAGAGTAGCAATCAGTTATTTTTTTACTGTGCTATTCCCTTTTATTTTTCAAATTTATTTATTTTTAATGGATTATTGCTTTATAGTATTGTGTTGGTTTCTACCAACATCAACATCAATTTTTTTTTAATGGAATTGTGGATGGAAACAGAGTTTGCAGCCTGGTGGGGTCGCTATGAGTCGAGCACGACTGAGCGACTTCATTTTCACTTTTCACTTTCATGCATTGGAGAAGGAAATGGCAATCCACTTCAGTATTCTTGCTTGGAGAATCCCAGGGACGGAGGAGCCTGGTGGGCTGTCATCTATGAGGTCGCACAGAGTCGGACATGACTGAAGCAACTTAGCAGCAGCAGCAGCAGCAGTACGTGATCAAGCATCTTTGTACTTCCCCAAAGGATGTTACGAATTTATGCAGATACAGATATATTACCACCAGAGGGCAGTAGCAGCAACACTTCATTAAGGGCTCTGAAGCCTACACACCCTGCTCCAGAATGAAAGCTTTCCCCACAATTGCTTCTGTCTTAGTTTGTGTGAGAAAAGCTGAAGTCTGGGCCCTTAATGTGCTTGGGCCTCGCAGGGGGAAAGAAAAGGACCCGACAAAGCTGAACTTGGAGCAGATGGTGCGGAGTTATACATTTCCAGCATCTAGAGCTGACAGAAAGTGAAGAGGAACTAAAGAGCCTCCTGATGAAAGTGAAAAAGGAGAGTGAAAAAGCCGGCTTAAAACTCAACATTCAAAAAGCTAAGATCGTGGCATCTGGTCCCATCACTTCATGGGAAATAGATGGGGAAACAATGGAAACAGACAGACTTTATTTTCTTGGGCTCCAAAATCACTGCAGATGGTGACTGCAGCCATGAAATTAAAAGACACTTGCTCTTGGAAGAAAAGCTACGCCCAACCTAGACAACATATTAAAAAGCAGAGACCTTACCTTGCCGACAAAGGTCCAACTAGTCAAAGCTATAGTTTTTCCAGTAGTCATGTATGGATGGAAGAGTTGGACTATAAAGAAAGCTGAGCACTGAAGCATTGATGCTTTTAAACTGTGGTGTTGGAGAAGAGTCTTGAGAGTCCCTTGGACTGCAAGGAGATCCAACCAGTCCATCCTAAAGGAAATCAGTCCTGAATATTCATTGGAAAGACTGATGTTGAAACTGAAACTCCAATACTTTGGCCACCTGATTCTAAGAACTGACTCATTGGAAAAGCCCCTGAGGCTGGGAATGATTGAAGGCAGGAGAAGGGGATGACAGAGGAAGAGATGGTTGGATGGCATCACTGACTTGAAGAACATGAGTTTGAGTAAGCTCCAGGAATTGGTGATGGACAGGGAAGCCTGGTGTGCTGTAGTCCATGGGGTCCCAAAGAGTCGTACACAACTGAGCAACTGAACTGAGAGGGACAGTCATGCATCTAGAGGGACACGCCTCACAATATTTCACAGGCATTATTCCCTCCCTTTTATAGATGAAGAAACTGAGGCTCAGAAGGCCTCTCACAGCTAGTAAGAGGAAGTTCTGAAGCTCTTACCCTACTTCCTCCAAGAGAGGCAAGGCCAGCCTCCTACCTGTGATGGAATGAACAAGAGAAGGAACCTCCCTGGGCAGTGGACCCAGACCAGCCCCACACCAACAAGCCTCTTTGCTTCAAGTGTGTTCCTCTTTATTTAATGGGGTGATAATCCACTCTGCTTTTAAGAGCTGTATGATCTTGGGCCGGGGTCAGTGCAAAGTGCAAAAATGTGGGACCCCTTTAAAAAATTTTTTTTTAATTCAAAACAGCAACAACAGAGCATTAAACCAACACAGGACCTTTCTAAGCATGAGGGCCTGTGTGATTTTGCAAGTCGTTTGTCCCTGATGCCAGCTCTATCTAGAGCAATAATAGAAATAATGAAATAATTGCTGGCGACGGAATGAAACACCAACACTGCAGAGTGGTTTAAATCTTTTTTTTTTTAACCCCCGCTTCTTACAGCTGCTTTATTTTATATCCCTTGCACAACAACCTACAGGGCAAGTGCCAAGCAGTATGATTCAGCGACTATACAGTGCGCAGGCGCAGGGCGAGATAACTTTTACCTTAACTTATTTACTGCAGCTATGACTTTGTTTTGGGGAACTTCCTTGTCAACTTAGAATCCGTTTTGTCTCTGGGTCTGTTCCTTTTGAGGAATCAGAAACATCCTTGTGTGCAAGAAATGTTCTTTTCCCACGGGAACAAACAGGATTCTTAGCTGAACATCTCGTTTGCAAGAATGTTCAGCCCTGGTTGAGAGTCTCGTTTGCAAGCACTTCTCAACCTTCCTTATACCTTGTTCCCTACATCTCCCCCTTTCTTTTCTTGCAGATGCTGAATAAGCGCTTGAATACGCAAAGCTTCTTTTTTCAATTGTTTCCCTTTTCGCCAGCGCTGCCGGTAGACTATAAAAGCAATAAAACATAAAGCAACAATTAACAAAATATTTACAAAGGATGTTGTTAACAATGTAGATATATGCCCTAAAGGATTAAGGTTATCTAATCCTTCTTGAAGACTCTTCAGTATATCAGAACCAAGAATATCAGGCAGCGTCTTACTAAAAGTTGACAATATAGTTTGTTCCAATTCCATAATTTCAGCAGTTAAATTCTGGTGTCCCGCTAAAGACCTTTTCATTTTTTCCCAACCCTCACTCATATTAAAGGGAACAGGGGTTACACATAGGTGAGATGAGTTCCAATCACATTTTAATACACTCTTTGTAGCTAACACAGTCACTTGATCTCCTAATCAGGAAACAGTGTGTTGTAAATTCAATACATCAGTAGCCAATTGAGCGTCCAAATCATGCTGTTGTTGCCACAATAAATGAGCATCCTTATGCCACTCCCTGACAAAATCAGCAGTCTGTATGCCCTGATGCAAAGCAAGACCTGCTACAGTTGCTGTTGCTGTTACTGAAGCCACGGCGAGAATTGATGCGATGACAATGCCAAGCATTCTTCGAGATCGATGGAGAAGAGTTTGTACAGCATTCACAAGATGAGTGACAGCAAAAGAGTCCGACCAAGGTCGAGTAAGATTAACAGGCAACCAAAGTTCAGTCCGTGTTTTCACAATAACCAAAGAGTAATTACTGGAATGGACCATCTTGTTTTCAACATTTCCCCACCAGGAACGGTTTATACATTGAGTCAAGTTACAATCAGAACATGATATAACTCCCAAAATTTCATTCCAAATCCATTGTCCATACAGTAAAGAATAAGGAAATTTTTCACATGGTATAGCAGAGTAAGATTTATTAATATGCAAATGAACTTGAAATGGCCCTCTAGGATCATTAATATTCAAAGTAAAGTTTCCCGTCCAATAGTAAGGTTACCTGACACTGCCCATGATTATACACTGAAATAGTAAAAGCAAATTTATTTCTATCCTCCAATGGCAAAGGAATAGTAAAAAAGCAATCCTTCAAATCTAAAACCATCAAAGACCAATTCTGTGGAATCAAAGCAGGAGAAGGGAGACCTAATTGCAAAGCTCCCGTAGGTTCTATACATTTGTTAGTCAACATTCTCCATTTACCAGATTTTTTCTTAATGACGAAAACAGGGGAATTCCAAGGAGACGTGGAAGGTTCGATATGGCCAGATTGAAGCTGTTCTACTAATTGTTCTAAAGCCTCGAGCTTCACTTTTGGAAGTGGCCACTGCTCACCCCATTTAGGGACATCAGTTAACCATTTCAATGGGAGAGCTCGAGGAATCTGAGCAGTGGCTACAAGTTTTCCGACGAGATGGTGAGCGTTGTTCCTAAAGAAAATAAAAGATTCCTTCCCCAGATATTAATAGGTATATTAATGTAAAAAGAAATAAATACTTTCTTTCCATTAGACAGTTGGCATGACAAAGGTTGAGCGCTTCTCCACACATCTGCTGTAGATCCTAAGCCTGTTAAAACAAGAGGACTTTTTTCTTTTTTCCAGTCATTAGGCCACTGCTGGAGAGAAACAACCGAAACATCTGCTCCTGTATCCGCTAATCCTTCAAACTTGTTTATCTTCAATAATCAGTGACATTAAAGGACAAGAGCCATTAATAAGAATTTCCCAAAATATACTTTGTCCCGTACTTCCAAAACCACCGACTCTCTACAGAATCTGAATCCTCCCCCGTACTCACATCTCTATCTGTCTCTGTGGATGAATCTGTACTATCATCCGGAGGTTTGGGCAGAGGCCAAGGTGAAGCCCCCTCCTCACATTTGCCTTCCTTCTCACTGACAGGCACATCCTCATACGGGGGATCGTCCTTCTTAAGAGAACCTGAGATGGCCTCACTATCAGCAGCCATTAATTTTAATTTATAGCGCTACATAGAGTCCACAGCCTTAAAGGAATCACATTTCCTTTTTGATGTTGCCTTAACTCTTTCTGCATCACTTTCCATTCCTTCAAATTCAGCTGTACTTCTGTTTGATATTGAAACCAATAGCAATGCTGCTCTATAAGACAGAACAACTCACTCAAGCGGCGAGTAGACATTTTAATTCCTATAGAATGCAGGAGCCCCTTAACCAGCTCCATATATTGTGACTTTAAAGACGGGGAATTCCCCATAATTTTCTCTTTTTCTCGAAAGTCCCCCTTTCAGCATTTCGCCCTGGGGTGCTCACCCTTTCTTTTTTTTCTCTCTCTCTTTTTTTCTATTTCCCGAAAGTCCCCCTTTCAGCATTTCACCCCGGGGTGCTTACCCTTTCGGTTCCGTCGTGCCCCGCGCTGGGCGCCAGATGCTGGCGACGGAATGAAACACCAACACTGCAGAGTGGTTTGAATCTTTTTTTTTTTTTTTTTAACCCCCGCTTCTTACAGCTGCTTTATTTTATATCCCTTGCACAACAACCTACAGGACAAATTGCCAAGCAGTATGATTCAGCGACTATACAGTGCGCAGGCGCAGGGCGAGATAACCTTTACCTTAACTTATTTACTGCAGCTAAGACTTTGTTTTGGGGAACTTCCTCGTCAACTTAGAATCCGTTTTGTCCCTGGGTCTGTTCCTTTTGAGGAATCAGAGAAACATCCTTGTGTGCAAGAAATGTTCTTTTCCCACGGGAACAAACAGGATTCTTAGCTGAACATCCCCTTTGCAAGAATGTTCAGCCCTGGTTGAGAGTCTCGTTTGCAGCACTTCTCAACCTTCCTTATACCTTGTTCCCTACAAATAATTGGTTCCCTCTTTGGGGTGGGCTTCCCAAGTGGCACTAGTGGTGAAAAAAAAAAACAAAACCCTGCTGCAAGAGACGAGGGTTCAGTCCCTGAGTAAGGAAGATTCCCTGGAGGAGGAAATGGCAACCCACTTCAGTATTCTTGCCTGGAAGATTCTGTGGACAGAGGAGCCTGATGGGCTACATACAGTTCATGGGGTCGCAAAGAGTCAGACATGACTAAGTACGAATGTGCTGGATTTTTGGGGTCCTACTTTATACTAAATTCTGCCTGTCCCTTTAAATATTTTATTACTTTTAACTCTTCTGAGATTACTTTTTTCTCCCCCCTGTGTGTTTTTATCTCTGCAATGGGGAGGTTGGACTAGACCGGTAGTTCTTAACCCTGGTTACACATTAGAAGCACCTGGGGACTTTTAAACAATACCCAAAGCTGGCCATACCCCCACAGATTCTAACTGAACTGGATTGAGGTTGCAGGTTGGAAATTTTTACTGGCAGTGACATGAAGAATAGGTGTCCTTGGTGGGTCTGGGTAAAGGGCAGGTCTTTGGGGACATTGTTTCTCCTCCACAGCAGCATTTGTCCATCCATCCATTCTGCCCGGGGTCACAATACTCCAGTGTTACCTGCGGAGGGGGGGAAGCCATCCATTGGTAGCAGTATTTCTGGGCACAAAGAGAAAACAGTGGCTTCCCCACTCCTGCTGAGAACTGCCAGCTTGCCTAGCTTCCCTGATAGAGCAAAGCAATGGGCACAAAACTGTTACAGAGAAGAAAGAGAGGAAAGTGATGTGTATTGCACACTCTCTGAGTGTCTGGTATTATATGAGGAGCATTTCTATTTAACCTTCCAAAAATCCTCTGGGTAAGTGTTTTCTAGAATCCGCCCGCCCCCCACGACCGCCTTTGTTTTTATTCAGCTTAGAAAGCTTAAGTTGCTGGACAGCACACAGCTGATTGACTGGTCCCTCCACTTACTGGAGGGGCAGTGATGCGGTTCAGGGACATGGAGGAGGAGGGTGTGGAGTGCAGAAATGGAGGGGTAAAACTGGGTGGGAAAGAAAGGCCCTGATGCTGGGAAAGATGGAGGGCTGGAGGAGAAGGGGGCGACAGAAGATGAGATGGCTGGATGGCATCATCGACTCAATGAATGTGAGTTTGAGCAAACTGGGAGATGGTGAAGGACAGAGGAGCCTGGTGTGCTGCAATCCATGGAGTTGCAGCGTCTATAAGTCACAACTTACAGACTGAACAACAAGGCTGGGTGGGGCTTGCCCCCACCTCTGTCCCATGCTCTCTGACCCCAGCCAACCTGAGGCCTGGGACCCCTACAGCTTTGCTCTACCACCACCCCCACTCCTACCCAGCCATGGTCCCTGGACAAACCCTGTCTGAGGGTCGGTATAATCCCAGCGCCCTGTGGGCCCGGCCCTCCCTTTTCTGGCAAAGTGAGCCAAGCTGTGACTGAAGCCAGTGAAGCCTGTCCAGGCCTGCCTTATCAGGACCACACAGAGCCCACAAACCCTTCCCCTCAAGTCCTATGGAAATGGCCTGGAACACTGGGTCATTCATTTTCGTGAGAACCCAAGGACAAAAGGAAGGTCCCTGGGGGAGGCAGCCCAGGCACCTCAGGGAAACCTGTCAAGAGATGGGACTGAAGCGAATGAGGGGCCTCTGGAGCCACTGAGCAAAGTGGAAACTCCTAAGATCAAACTCCTTGGAAGCCAGTTACGCTGCTCACAGACCCTGGCAGGCCTCACCCTGACGACCAGCCGTCAGCCTCAGGGTCGTCCAAGGCCGGATAGCCTGGCTTCTGAGGAAGGAGCACACATTTCCCTCCCTGCTCTTGGAGGCAGGCTTCCCAAGTGGCTCAGTGGTAAAGAATCCACCTGCCAATGCAGGAGACGTGGGTTCAATCCCTGGGTCGGGAAGATCCCCTGGAGCTGGAAATTGCAACTTATTCCAGTATTCTTGCCTGGGAAATCCCATGGACAGAGGAGCCTGGCGGGAATACTGGAGTTAGTTGCCATTTCCTCCTCCAGGGGATCTTCCTGACCCAGGGATCAAACCTGCTTCTCCTGCACTGGCAGGCAGATTCTTTACTGCTGAGCCTGCAGGGAAGCCCCTCCATATTTTTTAGCAGTAGATCATTGAAAAAGCAATCCAATTTACAGCAATAACAAGACAGAAAATACTTAAGGCTAAATTTAACAAATGTAAGTCTTGCACATCGTTAGACTGAAAACCACAGGTCACTGCACCCCCATCCTGCTCCCTGGCCTGCTGGCTTTACTACTAGATTGGGTGACTGCTCAGTTGACCTAGGAACAATGGCACCAGCCTGGGTAGTTCTTGCCAGAACTGGCAGGGGTTAGAGTGGGGCAGGAATAGCTGGGAAAGGCCCTCTTTTTGGGTAGGGCCAGATGATCTAAAGACTCTCAAAGATGACTTGACTCTTTCAGCTAAGTGCCTATGGCATCCTTCCCGGTCACCCCATCCTGCCCATCCCCACCCTGTGATTAGTGTGGTAACTGTGAGTGATGAGGATGACAGTGAATACTGCAAGAATCAGGGCTGATGAATAGGTGTGTAACATCTTTGCAAGTACCTACAGGCCTGGTATCCTCCTGTCTAAGTATTTCTGACTTTAAAGGCATGGTCCTGGGTCAGTCCAGTTCTTACTTTCTTACCTAGTAGGGCTACTCTTTGAGTGTCCTTGTTAAATATGATTTCTTATTAAAAAGTGATATTTGCTTATCATAGAAGATTTAGATAAACAAATTGAATAAATTGAAATAGTCACTCAAAGATAACCTCTTGGAAGACTGTGATTTGGTTCCTGACAATGCAGTCCATTAGGAACCGGTAGTTTCTGTTTCAGGATCATCAGATAGTCCAAGCTGATTAAGAAAATTCTTATTTACAGAAGAACATGCTGTGTATTTAGTCACTCAATCGTGTCAGACTCTTTGTGACCCCATGGACTGCAACCCGCCAGGCTCCTCTGTCCATGGGGGTTCTCCAGGCAAGAATACTGGAGTAGGTTGCCATGCCCTCCTTCAGGGGATCTTCCCAACCCAGGGATTGAACCCAGGTCTCCCGCATTTCAGGTGGATTCCTTACTCACTGAACCACTGGGAAAGCCCAAGAATACTGGAGTGGGTAGCCTATCCATTCTCCAGGGGATCGTCCCAACCCAGGAATTGAACCGGGGTCTCCTGCATTGCAGGCAGATTCTTTACCAGCTGAGCTACCAGGAATGCCAGCTAATAAATGTCGAAGAAATTATAGCATTAGAAAAACACCCTCTTGCAATCCCTACTGAAATAATTAATTCAGGAAAGGAGAGTCAGTGAATGCTAAAATCATTAGGTAAAAGCTTTCTTGGGGAAATGATTTTTCTAAGGAAGAAAATATAGTTACAATGGCAGGGGTCTTCTAAACCTAGTCCTTCATCTAGCATCACTGTTACTGAAAGAGTGTGTGGGGCTGGCTGCTTGCCACTTGAAAGCCAATAAACAGGCCAGGTTGGTGGAAAAGAAAGTTTGCTTTATCTCAGATGCCACCAACTTGGGAGGGCAGATATCTGTCCAAAGGCCAATTCCCCCCCACACAATGGCAACCAGTGGGGCAAGAGCTTTTATAGACAGAAGGAGGGGGCTGCATATAAAAACAGCAGTCAGCCCTGACAGTCATCTTCAGACTGGTCATCAGTGATCTGACCAACACCATCTTGATTGTTTTAGGTACAGTTAATCTTCATTTATAAGACAGCTCACAGGAGATGGCTCAGAATATTATCTATAGCCCTTGAGAAAGAACAAAAGGGCTTGACTATGCTTAATGACTACATTACTCTTGTTTAGTCTCCTTTGCCTGTTTTCCTTTGTTTCCACATGTCTCACTTCTCTGGTTAAACTTATTCTTTGACTAAAGTTTTTCACAGACAAAAGGCAGACAGAGGTCATGGTTCAGGCGGGGGGCGGGGGGCAGGGGGGTGGTGGTGGTGGCAAGGACCAGAAGGTCTTATTCCATTTCATCACTACTAGTAGGACATTGTCCCCTGCTTTCTGAGGTGATGAAGTAGGCAGAGTCAGCATCACCTGGATTTAATCGAGCCTTTAGCTCTAACTTTCAGTTTTCAGCAAATGCAAGGATTAAGGAAACAAAGTGACAGACATCACAAGGAAACAGCACGTATATCTAGACAGGCAACAAGACACTGGTGTGGCTTCCTCAAATCATTGTCAGTAGAAACGCACAAAAATAGCAAAACAAACAGCCCAGTGTTTCTTCTAGATTAAAGATACTTAAGACCCAGAACAACCAAATTCAATTCTTAGTCTTCTATTGGATTCTGGCTTGAACAATCCATCTAAAGTCATCTTGGGGAGTGAAAGAAATTCTAGTAAACAAGGAAGGGGCAGTTCTTTCAGTTCCACTCCTGCCAGCTCCCTGCCCTTCCCACCGCTCACTTCACCCATTTATTTACCTGTCTGGCCCTTGAAGGCATTTGAGTTTGCCTAAAAAAGCCCAACCAACCATAAAAACAGCAAGGATTAAACCATTGCTCCTGAGATACACAGGGAAGAAGGCCATATGTTGTGGATTCCTGGAGCAGGGCAAGAATTTGAGGGAGTGTAGGGTGGGTTCACACCCACGTAGCAGATCAGAGCTCAAAGATCTCTCTCAAAGCAGTATGGTTACCTCTGAAGGATTCTTAGTCTTGTGAATTTTAAAGTTCCTGATTATATGTGAATGTTCGTCATTCTTCCTGCATCCCCAAACACTCTTCTTTTGTACAAAGTCTGCCCCCCTTTCACTCTTCGCCTCCACTGAAGTAGAAACCCCAGTCGCACTTTCCCAGCTTCCTTTGCAGTTAGGGTCCACACATGTGACGTGGTGTCCACCAATCAGATGCAGCCTCAGAGCCTACCTGTTTGGGAATTGAGCCCCACCCAGTTTGGCGTGGGTGGTCCGGAAGTGTCCTGCTTTCAGAGGTGGCAGCAGCAGAGTGTAAGCCCAGCATCAGTCCTGCCAGGCATTGTACCTGGCCCACACTCAGTCAAGGTAGCAATGGTATCTCCTTACAGCAGCTCTGCCTTCTCACAGCTGCCAAACATAGCCTCATGCCTTCACAGAGATTGTTGAAAGTGAAAGGCACTCAGTCATGTCTGACTCTGTGACCCCATGGACTATACAGTCCATGGAATTCTCCAGGCCAGAATACTGGAGTGGGTAGCTGTATCCCTAATCCAGGGATCGAACCCAGGTCTCCTGCATTGCAGGCAGATTCTTTACCAGCTGAGCCACCAGGGAAGCCCAAGAATCCTGGAGTGGGTAGCCTATCCCTTCTCCAGGGGATCTTCCTGACCCAGGAATCAAACTGGAGCCTCCTGCATTGCAGGCCAATTCTTTACAAGCTTAGCTATCAGAGAAGAGATTCTTAGAGGTATCTTAAGCCTTTTCTGCTTAAGCTGGCCACAGTGGATTCTGTGGATTCTTCCCCCTGTGACTGCAGAGGGAAGGAGATAATATTGCCTGGCATGCAGTCAGGGACTTCTCTGGTGGCTTTCGTGGTAAAGAACCTGCCTGCTGATGCAGGAAACGTAAGAGATTTGGGTTTGACCCCTGGGTCAGGAAGATCCCCTGGAAGAGGGCATGGCAACCCACTCCAATATCCTTGCCTGGAGAATCCCATGGACAGAGGAGCCTGGCAGACTACAGTTCATGGGGTCACAGAGTCAGACACAACTGAAGTAACTTAGCATGCATGCATGGGATGTAGTCAGAGCCTTTTTCATCCAAGTCTTCCAGTTCCCCAAACCCTGAGTCATTTTGGGAGACATCCCTGACCCTCAACCTCCATGCTCACCCCCGGTGAGATGTGAAGTCTCAGGGTGCTGTGGAAGAATTAGCAAGAGGCGCTGCAGTGGTGGGGCATTGGGCCTGCGGAGGGTGGCTGTCCACTGCTGAAGTCTCCAAAAAGAGCGTTGTCCTGTCTACCTTGGCAACTAACTTCCTGTTTCTTGGCTTGGAAGAGTTAGTGTCACTAATCAGATGAGGCTAAACTTCTTCAAGCCAGCCTACTAGATTTTCCCTTGGCCCTGTTTTACATGGAAAGATCTCCTATCATGAATACTTTCAGATGCTCCCAGAGCTCAGTGAATAATATCACCTTGGTCCCAGCACACTATGATTCCCTATAATTCCCATGATTCCCAGAGGCCAAGTTCAGTGGATTTAGGGGTGGGGGGTGGGAGAGAGAAGAAAAAGAAAACCACAGTCATAAATTCAGAATATTGAGAGACAGTACATAGAATTATCCAGATCAGTTCACCAAATGATTGGTAGCAGCCATATTTAAACAATGCTCTCTGATTCAGCCCTCCTGGTACCATTGTGGGAACGGGACCCATGCACATCCTGGGCCCCAGCCATCACCCAGGGGTGCCCTCACTGCATACAGTGAGCTAAAGGGGAAGATTTCCACCACCTGATGACTTCCTGCCTTTTCAGTTTGCCCAACCCAATCTCTTCAGTAACCTCCTGGGTCTGCCCACCTTCTTGCTTCCCTCTGGCCTTTGAAACAGGAACTTAACTCCACAGGCACACGAGGAAACAATGAGGCGGCCAGCCACACCGAAACTCAGGTGGAGTGACTGGATGATTGGACTGCAGATATTAGTAATGTAATAACAGCCAACAGTTAGTGCTTACTAAGTGCCAAGCACCGTCCTGAGAACCACATACATATTAACATTTCATTTTCGCAACTCCATGAGGTAAATGTCATTATACTCTCTATTTAAATGGGGCACAGAGAGGTTAAGTGACTTGCCCAAAGGCACATCACTTCCGTCACAGACTCTCTACTATTTACCCACAAGCGGAAGAAGCAGAGTGAGAAGTGAGTTTCTAGAAGTGTGCCCTGATTTCTGAGAGGGCTTTTTACTCTGAGAATGTCTGGAGGATGAGGCCATCTCTCTAGGCTTTCTGTGAACGCACGAGGGATCACTTATGATCCTCAGGGGTTTTCAGTGGCTCCCTTGGGTGGTCAGTTCCCCAGACAAGAACACCTAAGAAGCCAAAGGAGCGTGGCGTCTCAGTAGGACTGTGTGGCTCTCTTCTGACCAATTGTGCAGCCTCATTTAACCTCTTTGAGCCTTCATGTCCTTACCTGTAAATTAGGACTACTACTACTACTCAGCTCATGGAGTTGCTGTGAGGATTAAAGGAGATAATGCATGCAGAGTGCTTTTACAGATTAAATAAATGTTCACTGTAGTTACTAGATGTATTGTCTTCCTTATTCTCCGTATCCACACCCCAGAGTTACATTCAGTGTGATGAGTACAGGACAGGTGGAGAGACTCTGAGCTGCCTAACTCTTCCTATTCTCACAAAAGACTGGGAAACCACCAAAGTCTGAGAAAAGGCAGGGACTTCCTTGGTGTTCCAGCGGCTATGACGCTGAGCTCCCAACGCAGGGGGCCCAGGTTTAATTCCCAGTCAGGGAACTAGATCCCACATGCCTCAATGAGCATCCACCACGCTGCAACTAAGACCTGGAGCCGCCAAATAAATAAATATTTAAAGGAGAGAAAAAGAAAAGACTAAGGGAGACAGAGGTCACCAGACAGAACTGAACTTGAACAAACACTTGCAGAATGTTGGCCTGCTGTTGGGAATCATAAAAGACAAGTGAAAAGTATGAGAGAAAGAGAAACCAGTAAGGGATGGGAGTGGGTATGCAGTGGCCCCACCTGGACCATGGGATATGGAACTATGCAGTCAGAGGATAGAGAAGACACTGTCTCCATCTATGGAGAACCAAAGTGGGCAGGACAGCAAACGAGGCTGCATTTAAATTCTCCTCCAGTTTCAGACCTAGATGCTGAAGCAGGGCACCCAGCACGGCTCACCCGCATGCTGGGGGTCCTTTGCAGAGTCTATTTTTAAACTGACTTTACAACTACCTTTTCCTTCTTTCTTGAAAAAAATTATCATTGTAATTATAATTATAAAATATTTAATATGTACAAAGTTTATTTAAAAATTGAACTATTTTAAAGAAAAATAAATAATAGAATGACTATCTATATACTCACCACCCATTTGAAAAACAATGCATACCTAACATCAGTTCAGTTCAGTCCCTCAGTCGTGTCCGACTCTTTGCGACCCCATGAATCGCAGCACGCCAGGCCTCCCTGTCCCTCACCAACTCCCAGAGTTTACTCAAACTCATGTCCATCTAGTCGGTGATGCCATCCAGCCATCTCATCCTCGGTCGTCCCCTTCTCCTCCTGCCCCCAATCCCTCCCAGAGTCACAGTCTTTTCCAATGAGTCAACTCTTCGCATGAGGTGGCCAAAGTACTGGAGTTTCAGCTTTAGCATCATTCCTTCCAAAGAACACCCAGGACTGATCTCCTTTAGGATGGACTGGTTGGACCTCTTTGCAGTTCAAGGGACTCTCAAGAGTCTTCTCTAACACCACAGTTCAAAAGCATCAATTCTTTGGCGCTCAGCTTTCTTCACAGTCCAACTCACATCCATGCACGACCACTGGAAAAATGATAGCCTTGACTAGACAGACCTTTGTTGGCAAAGTAATGTCTCTGCTTTTTAATATGCTGTCTAGGTTGGTCATAACTTTCCTTCCAAGGAGTAGGCATCTTTTAATTTCATGGCTGCAATCAGCATCTGCAGTAATTTTGGAGCCCCCCAAAATAAAGTCTGACACTGTTTCCCCTGTTTCCCCATCTATTTGCCATGAAATGATGGGACCAGATGCCATGATCTGAGTTTTCTGAATGTTGAGCTTCAAGCCAACTTTTTCACTCTCCTCCTTCACTTTCATCAAGAGGCCTTTTAGTTCCTCTTCACTTTCTGCCATAAGGGTGGTGTTATCTGCATATCTGAGGTTATTGATATCTCTCCCGGTAATCTTGATTCCAGCTTGTGCTTCTTCCAGCCCAGCCTTTCTCATGATGTACTCTGCATATAAGTTAAATAAGCAGGGTAACAATATACAGCCTTGACGTACTCCTTTTCCTATTTGGAACCAGTCTGTTGTTCCATGCCCAGTTCTAACTGTTGCTTCCTGACCTGCATATAGGTTTCTCAAGAGGCAGGTCAGGTGGTCTGGTATGCCCATCTCTTTCAGAATTTTCCACAGTTTATTGTGAGCCACACAGTCAAAGGCTTTGGCATAGTCAATAAAGCAGAAATAGATGTTTTTCTGGAACTCTCTTGCTTTTTCCATGATCCAGCGGATGTTGGCAATTTGATCTCTGATTCTTCTGCCTTTTCTAAAACCAGCTTGAACATCTGGAAGTTCACGGTTTACATACTGCTGAAGCCTGGCTTGGAGAATTTTGAGCATTACTTTACTAGTGTGTGAGATGAGTGCAATTGTGTGGTAGTTTGAGCATTCTTTGGCATTGCCTTTCTTTGGGACTGGAATGAAAACTGACCTTTTCCAGTCCTGTGGCCACTGCTGAGTTTTCCAAATTTGCTGGTATATTGAATGCAGCACTTTCACAGCATCATCTTTCAGGATTTGAAACAGCTCAACTGGAATTCCACTGCCTCCACTAGCTTTGTTCATAGTGATGCTTTCTAAGGCCCACTTGACTTCTCATTCCAGGATGTCTGGCTCTAGGTGAGTGATCACACCATCGTGATTATCTGGGTCATGAAGATCTCTTTTGTATGGTTCTTCTGTGTATTCTTGCCACCTCTTCTTAATATCTTCTGCTTCTGTTAGGTCCATACCATTTCTGTCCTTTATCGAGCCCATCTTTGCATGAAATGTTCCCCTGGTATCTCTAATTTTCTTGAAGAGATCTCTAGTCTTTCCCATTCTGTTGTTTTCTTCTATTTCTTTGCACTGATCACTGAGAAAGGCTTTCTTATCTCTCCTTGCTATTCTTTGGAACTCTGCATTCAGATGCTTATATCTTTCCTTTTCTCCTTTGCTTTTCACTTCTCTTCTTTTCACAGCTTTTTGTAAGGGCTCTTCAGACATCCATTTTGCTTTTTTGCATTTCTTTTCCATGGGGATGGTCTTGATCCCTGTCTCCTGTACAATGTCACAAACCTCTGTCCATAGTTCATCAGGCACTCTATCAGATCTAGTCCCTTAAATCTATTTCTCACTTCCACTGTATAACCATAAGGGATTTGATTTAGGTCATACCTGAATGGTCTAGTGGTTTTCCCTACTTTCTTCAATTTAAGTCTGAATTTGGCAATAAGGAGTTCATGATCTGAGCCACAGTCAGCTCCCGGTCTTGTTTTTGCTGACTGTATAGAGCTTCTCCATCTTTGGCTGCAAAGAATATAATCAGTCTGATTTCAGTGTTGACCATCTGGTGATGTCCATGTGTAGACTCTTCTCTTGTGTTGTTGGAAGAGGGTGTTTGCTATGACCAGTGCGTTCTCTTGGCAAAACTCTATTAGCCTTTGCCCTGCTTCATTCCATATTCCAAGGCCAAATTTGCCTGTTACCCCAGGGGTTTCTTGACATCCTACTTTTGCATTCCAGTCCCCTATAAGGAAAAGGACATCTATTTTGGGTGTTAGTTCTAAAAGGTCTTGTAGGTCTTCATAGAACCATTCAACTTCAGCTTCTTAAGCATTACTGGTTGGGGCATAGGCTTGGATTACTGTGATATTGAATGGTTTGCCTTGGAAACGAACAGAGATCATTCTGTCATTTTTGAGATTGCATCCAAGTACTGCATTTCAGACTCTTTTGTTGACCATGATGGCTACTCCATTTCCTCTAAGGGATTCCTGCCCACAGTAGTAGATATAATGGTCATCTGAGTTAAATTCACCCAATCCAGTCCATCTTAGTTCGCAAATTCCTAAAATGTCGATGTTCACTCTTGCCATCTCCTGTTTGACCACTTCCAATTTGCCTTGATTCTTGGACCTGACATTCCAGGTTCCTATGCAATATTGCTCTTTACGGCATCGTTCCTTGCTTCTATCAACCAGTCACATCCACAACTGGGTATTGTTTTTGCTTTGGCTCCATCCCTTCATTCTTTCTTGAGTTATTTCTCCACTGATCTCCAGTAGCATACCTAACATAGTGAAGTCTAAAGTCCAATCAGAATCTGTGCATTCTTCCCAAATACATAAGGGTCTTAGAATTTTTTCATCCCAATCACAGTCTCCTAATTTGTTTGATATTCTCACCCAGTATTTTAGCCTGTTTCCCTTTTCACATACACACAAAGTTCACAGTATTTAATATTTTTATACAGACAATATGTGCTTAGTTTTATACACATGTCAGCTAACATCTTTGCTCACCATTTCTTCTTCTTTTTTTTACTTGGTTCTTCTATCCAGGATATCAGAAGTATATTCTTTAGATTTTCTTTACTGAAAAAATTTTGGCAGCACACTCTGCTTTTGTTTGAAATGGTTTTATTTCATCTTTCTTCTTGAAAGCTAGTTTCACTAGGTATAGAATTATTATAGGTCAACAGTTATTTTCTGTTAGCAAATTAAAGATATCATTCCACCCACTTTGTGTTTCAATTGTTGCTAATTCACTACTTCTCTAGTTCACTAATTCTCTCTTATGCTATATCTAATCTTTTATTTGAAATTGAGGTTGGCAAACTATAGCCTGTATGCCAAATCTGGTGCATAGCCTGTTTTTATATAGTCCTCAAGTTAAGAATGTTTTTTAAAAATATTTTAGTGTGTTGTGGAGAAAACCAAATAATGTTGTTTGACAGAGACCTATATAGCCCACAAAGCCTAAAATATTTATTATCTTGCACTTCAAAGAAAAAGTTTGCTAACCCCTGATTTAAACCATTCGCTATTGAAAATCCTATATATTAATAGTATTGTGTATCTCTTCCCAAGTTCATGTTCAGTGAAATCACATTGGTAGCTTGAAATTAGCCATGGTGAAAGTATTTACACCTGAAAATCAGCAAATGCTACAAAGGAAGACTTGGTTTAATGTTTTATTAATTGTCTAGCCTTAAGAAAGTGATAAAATATTAATAATTTAAGTTAAACTTAAAAGTATGTTGTGTCTGCAGCCATTACGTTGAGATTAGCACAGAAAAAGTGAAGAAGTACTCTTCCAGTATTTAAAATTATTATCTGATTGATAAAGAGGTTGGTTACATTATTGACTAATGCAGAAAGTGCCAACATATGTCTTGTTTCATTTTATCTTCCTCCTTAACATAAAGAAGTGTTAGCTAACATTCATGTTAGAGCTACAGTGAATTACAACCATAGGTTGGCTATGGATGAAACATTTTGGCAAAAATCAGCAAGTGTTTTGTAGGAATCAATTTTCTACATAGAATTTACAATAAGGTATGTTGTGTGTTTTATTATTATTTGTAAATTGGAGCCATATATCAATTTATGTCAGTAAAATTTACATACATATATATGCATGCATTTTTTTCCCATATCACTGGGTGGGCCCTAAGATTTGTCTTCTGATCTCTCACCTGAAGCAACTGTCAAAATGGAAGCTCAAAGCCTCCAGTGTCCAGCAGAAAGCCTCAGAGTACCAGCTGGCCTTGGGACTCCTTTACCCCCAGTTTTGATATCTATAGATTACTCATTTTTGTGTCAGTTCAGTGATACATTTTAAAAGATATTTAGAGGACATACCTGGTGGTCCAGTGGTAAA
The DNA here is from genome assembly GCF_014754425.2 of Oryx dammah. Lineage (NCBI taxonomy): Eukaryota > Metazoa > Chordata > Mammalia > Artiodactyla > Bovidae > Oryx > Oryx dammah. The sequence continues at coordinate 48,031,068 of NW_024070200.1, forward strand.
TTAAGACTCTGTCCTTTCACCATAGGAGGCACAGATTCAACCCCTGGTCAGGGAACTAAGATCCTGCATTCCATGCGGCACCGCCAAAAAAAAAAAAAGAAGATATTTTATTTAATATTTTATTCAGCATTCAGTTTTTCACTTTCTCACTGGGAGAATCATTCAGATATCTAGTCTACCACACTCACATTGTCCAGTGACCTGCAGGCACAGGAGGCTCTGGATTAAAAGTTTAAGAGCCCGGGCTTAGTTTATTCATTTCACCTGTCCACTCTATAAGACTGCAGACTCAGCCATTTCAATATGTGCGGCAAATTAGTGGGTAATAAATACCTGATTGCTGTGCCACTTCCTGTCTTCTCAAGGAAAATGTTTGGATTTAGTTTGTGAGGTTTTGGGTGGTTTTATTGTTCTGAGCTTGGGGTGTGTGTGTGTGTGTGTGTGTTCACTTGTGAATGGTACAGGTGGCTTCGGCTTGGGTGTGAATTATCATCACTATGATCATCATTTTGATTCTCCCTCAGTCCTGCTCTTTTTGAGCAGAGCAATATTCCATGGAAGGAGAGCTGTTCATTTTAATCAGCATCCTTGGCTGCTCTGCAGCAGCTGAGCTCCTATCTTAGTCTAATTGGGCTGCCATAACAAAATACCACAGACTGGGTGGCTTAAACAGCAGACATTTATTTCTTATGGTTCTGGAGGCTGGGAAGTCCAAGATCAAGGTGCCAGCTGATTCAGTTCCTAGTGTGGACTTTCTTCCTGGTTTGCAAATGGCCCTTTCTCACTGTGCCCTTACATGGTAGTGAAAGAGAATGAGCTCTCTTATGTTTCCTTTCATGGGGACACTAATCCTTCTGGATCAGGGTACTACCCTTATGACTTTATTTAATTACTTCCTTACTCCACATATAGCCACACGGGGAGTTAGGGCTTCCACATATGAATTTGGCGGGGGACACAGTCCAGTCCACAGCAGTCCTGCTGACTGGGAGGCCCAGTATGAGCTGTAAAGTCAGACAGACCCAAGTTCAAAGCCCAGTGCTACTACGTACTAACTTTGTAAAATACTTCATCTTTCTGAGGATTTGCTGGTGGTCCAGTGGTTAGGACACGGTACTCCCACTGTGGTGGCCTGATCAGGGAACTAAAGATTCTGCAAGCTGCAAGGTGGCTCCCCCATTTTTTTTTCTTTCATCTTTCTGATCCTCAGCCCCCTATTCTGGAAAGTAAAAGCAGTAAGTTCCATTTCAGAGGATTGTTGAAATTATTCCATTAGTAAATGTATAGAAAGTAGCGAGCACAATGCCTGGCATAGCTCAGGGGCTCGGTGTGAAGTTTCCCAGATGATGCCACTCAAAGTGTGGTCTTTGCAGCGGCAGAATCACCTGACAGCATGTATATTTTCTCAGAATCCTCTCAAGGACCAGGCATTCTTATTCCTATTTTACGAGGGAACCTGGCTCAGAGACTTGCTCTAGGTCACACTCCAAGCTGAAAGATGGCAGATTTAGGATTTGAATCTGCATCTGCATGATTCCCAGGGCTTCCCTGGTAGCTCAGATGGTAAAGAATCTGCCTGCAATGCAGGAGACCTGGGTTCGATCCCTGGGTTCAGTCGGGAAGATTCCCTGGAGAAGGGCATGGCAACCCACTCCATTTTTTTTTTTTTTTTCCAGGATCCATTATTCTTGCCTGGAGAATCCCATGGACAGAGGAGCCTGGTGGGCTACAGTCCACAGGGTCTCAAAGAGTAGGACAAGTCTAAGCAACTAACACTTTCTTCCTTTTACTTTCACTAGGTGACTCCAAATGCTGCCTGTGCTTTTCAGGACACCAAACTGTTGCCCTCCTCCCAACCTTGCACACTTGCCAGCCAGGCCTAGTCCCTTCCCCGCCCAGGCCTCCTCCCTCAACTCACCCTTTAGGGGAGGGAAGGGTCTGCAGGTATTAGCGGGTGGGTGAAGAGAGGCACCAGAGAAGGCAATGGCACCCCACTCCAGTACTCTTGCCTGGAAAATCCCATGGACGGAGGAGCCTGGTAGGCTGCAGTCCATGGGGTCGCTGAGAGTTGGACATGACTCAGTGACTTCACTTTCACTTTTCACTTTCATGCATTGGAGAAGGAAATGACAACCCACTCCAGTATTCTTGCCTGGAGAATCCCAGGGACGGGGGAGCCTGGTGGGCTGCCATCTATGGTGTCGCACAGAGTCGGACACGACTGAAGCGACTTAGCAGCAGCAGCAGAGAGGCACAAACTAGGCCTCTGTCAGCCCAGGGGTTCTTGTTCCTTCCTTAAGTTGTGTCTGACTCTCTGTGACCCCATGGACTGCAGCATGCCAGGCTTCCCTGTCCTTCACCATCTCCTGGAGGTTGCTCAAACTCACGTCCATTGAGTCGATGATGCCATCCAACCATCTCATCCTCTGTTGTCTCCTTTTCCTCCTGCCTTCAATCTTTCCAGCATCAGGGTCTTTCCCAATGAGCCTGCAGTGGGGTTGGGGCTATTTATCTCATGTCCTTGAACTGTGTCTCTTTCTCCCCTCCCCAGCAGCTCTGGGGTGGGGATGGGGCTGCAGTGGGCATGGAGCTATTTATCTCAGTCCCTGAACTGTGTCTCCTCCCCTCCCCACCAGCTCCCCCTCCCCACCCACCTAGGTGGGTAGGTGGTGGGGAGCAGGGCTCTGGGCTTTCTGCTTTCCAGGTGACTCTCAGCTGGCTGCCTCCCCTCGCCCCCACAGGTTTCCCTTATCTCTGGCCATCAGAATCTCTCTGGTCAGCATCCTCCCCTCCCCCAAGGTCACCTACATGGGATTTGGCACTAGCTCACTGAACAGGCCCCCTTCTGCCTGGAAGTGGGGGATGGTTTTAAAGAGCCAGATTCTTTCCTGGAATCTTCTGTGGATACTTTCCACCCCAAGGAACAGAGTCAGAGTGAAAGCGGTTTGGGGAGGGGGGGCGCGGGTAGAGGGGAGTGAAGGACAGTGGCTTCCAACCAGAAGGCTCAGGCTCTGTGCCTTATTTGTTGTGAGAAATGGAGCATTTCCTGCCATACCTGTAAACAGGGATGTCACAATAATCAGTGATTATAGCCCTCCAAATGGGAATTCCTGAGACCTCAGGGCACTCAGAGCCTCTTGATGAGGATGAAAGAGGAGAGTGAAAAAGCTGCCTTGAAACTCAACATTTGAAAAGCGAAGATCATGATATCTGGTCCTATCACTTCATGGCAAATAGATGGGGAAAAAGTGAAAACAGTGGCTTTATGTTCTTGGGCTCCAGAATCACTGCAGATGGTGATGCAGCCATGAAATTAAAAGACACCCGATACTTGGAAAGAAAGCTATGACAAACCTAAACAACTTATTAAAAAGCAGAGACATCACTTTGCCGACAGTGGTCCATATAGTCAAAACTATAGTTTTTCCAGTAGTCATGTACGGATGTGAGAGTTGGACCATAAAGAAGGCTGAGGGCTGAAGAATTGATGCTTTTGAACTGTGGTGTTGGAGAAGACTCTTGAGAGTCCCTTGGACAGCAAGGAGGTCAAACCAGTCAATCCTAAATGAAATCAGCCCTGAATAGTCTCTGGAAGGACTGATGCTAAAGCTGAAGCTCCAATCCTCTGGCCACCTTCTACGAAGAGCTGACTCATTGGAAAAGACCTTGATGCTGGGAAAGATTGAAGGTGGGAGGAGAAGTGGATAACAGAGGTGCAGGGCCCACCCTCAGAGTTTTGGACTCAGTAGGTCTGGGATGTGGCCTGTGGTCGTTCCCTACTTCTGCTTTAGCAAATCACCACAAACAATGATTTAAACAAGACAAATCTATTATCTTAGACCCTTGAGGTCAGAAGTTAGAAGTGACTCTCATGGGGCTGAAATCAAGGTGTTGACAGGGCTGAGTTCCCTGTGAAGGCTTTAGGGGAAATGCTGCTCCCTTGCCTGTCCCAGCTTCTAGAGTCCATCTACATTCCTTGGCTTCAGGCTCCTTCTTCAAAGGAGGAGACAGGCTCCTTCTTCCATCTTCAAAGCCAGGAACTGCATCACACCAACCTTCTGCCATCATATCTCCTTCTCTGACCCTGACTTGCCTGCCTCTCTCTTTCACTTATAAAGAAACTATGTGTAAGGACTTGCCTGGTGGTCCAGTGGCTAATACTTCACCTTCCAATGCAGAGAGTGGGGGTTCAGTACCTGGTCAAAGAGCTAAGACCCACACGCATGCCTCAGGGCCAAAAAACTAAAACATAAAACAGAAGCAATATTGTAATAAATTCAATAAATACTTTTAAAATGGCCCACGTCAAAACATTTTTTAAAAACACCCCAACAAACACTGCAGCACAACCTACCAGAGGCAACACCCATAAACAGCAAAATCCTCACCGACAGATTAAAGCTTCAGCACGTATGTATGATGGACTCTCAGTCATATCCAAACACTAAACAAGGAAACTGTGCCCCTGGGAGCTGATCGGGCCCACACGGGGGCTCCTAGTAGAAATGGCTCATTATGTTGACCTCACAAACAAAGAATAAAATCACAGTGACCCTTGAGACTGACCAAATTGCCCAAACGACATTCTGTTTTCCTGAGGGCGCCTATGTTCTCAAGGCTATGAGACCACCTCATTCCAGACCTCCAGCTATGTGACCCCAAGACTCAACTACAGGCTAAAAGTTAACCATCCCTTCAGAGAATTTTTCATTGGCAGGGTATACAAAAGACCCTGTCAGAAAGGGAGGACACTGGTTCTCCTTAAGGGCCAATCACCCTCCCGTTCCCCTCTAATAAATTTCCTTTTCTTGTCTGGAAAAAAAAAATTTTTTTTTTTAAAAACAGAAGGAATCTGTGTGATGATGTGATTATATTGGGCCCACCCAGCTAATCCAGGATCATCCCCCTGTGTCAATCAGCAAAATCCCCTTTGTCATGTAAAGCAACTTCTTCACAGGTTCTGGGGATTGTATGAGGACATCTCTGAGGGGCCATAATCCTGAATACCACAGGGCCTAAGATATCACATTTCTAACAGGCTTCCAGGTGCCGCTGGTATTTTGAGAATAGCTTTTAGGGGCTTCCCTGGTGGTTCAGCTGGTAAAGAATCTGCCTGCTGATGCAGGAGGCATAAAGGATACAGGTTCTATCCCCGGCTTGGGAAGATTCCCTGGAGGAGGACAAGGCAACCAATGTTGCCAGCGTCATCCAAAATCCTTTTACCCATTTCTACACCTAGACATCCACTTCTCAAGAAAACTTCGACTCCTTTGGATCTCATTTTCTATAAACTCTAAAGTGTGCGAGCGCTCTCAGTCATGTCCAACTCTTTGGGATCCCATGGATTGTAGCCCGCGAGGCTCCTCTGTCCATGGGATTTCCCAGGCAAGAATACTGGAGTGGGTTGCCATGCCCTCCTCCAGGGGATCTTCCTGACCCAGGGGTAGAACTCACATCTCTCACGTCTCCTGTCTTGACAGGTGGATTCTTTGCTGAGCCACCGGGGAAGCTCTGTGGAGACTCTATGAAGTGAAGTGAAGTGAATTGAAGTCGCTCAGTCATGTCCGACTCTTTGCGACCCCATAGACTGTAGCCTACCAGGCTCCTCTGTCCATGGGACTTTCCAGGCAATAGTACTGGAGTGGGTTGCCATTTCCTTCTCCAGGGGCTTCCCAACCCAGGGCTCAAACCCGGGTCTCCTGCATTGTAGACAGACGCTTTACTGTCTAAGCCACCAGGGAAGTCTATACTTCCTGGTGGAAGTCTATACTCCAAGTGGAGGCTCTATACTTAACAGTAAATAACCATCTCAGGAGGAACTCTGTATTAGTCTGCTCAGGAGACTTCTTGCTTCTTGGCAGAATGTAAATGAGACAGAGGTTAAAATGTAAATAGGATCTTTCTCCCACCTATCTGGTGTCTTGATTCCTTATGTTATTGAGATCCCTGAAATTTAAATATTCTTCCATCCCCCTTCCCTTTCCTTTACTAAAATTCAAAGTAATTGATACAACAGTACTCTTCCCTGGAGTATCTTTTCATTTTAACCAGACCTAAATCAAAGCAATGTTTTTTTAGATTTATAATTCCTATTTCCATATAGGGATACAGGAAATGCAGCAGGATTGTATAAATAAAAAGTAAGTGAGAATGTGACAGGGAAAACAAGGATAACATAAAATTAAACCAGGAACAAGGCTACTATTAAAAAAAAAAAAAACACGATGGAGTTCTATATTTTTGCTGCAAGTATTGGGTTTCCTGGCAGGCAAGAGAAAAAAGGATAACTAGTTATTTTTCACAGGGTTCGTGTGGGAAAAAATGAATCCACTCTGCAGAGGCAGAGTTAAAAGACCAGAATGACCTTGTGTAAAATAGGGAAACACCCCTTCAATAACAGCTTTACAATGGACTCAGGGCCAAGTTTCATACAGCATTTCTGTTTGGCAAAGCACAGCAGAATAAAGGCAAGTCTGCGGGGAGTGGAGTATATGCCCTGGAGTTCATCCCCTGTTTGATCTGGTTTAAGCTGGGGTTAGTTTTACAGTGTCTGGATTGGATTATCTGCTTGACCTTCAAAGAGAGCTGTATTACCAGAAAAAGGACCTGTCAGTTAGGATCCTAACACTTGCAAGCAACCTAAACTTTAATCCTACTGGCTAAAACAAAATGACATTTCTGGGTTCCTGTGACCAAAAAAGATCAGCGGTAGTTTTAGGATCAGACAAGGCTTTACCTGGGGCTTCCGGGATGGCTCAGCGGTGAAGAATCCACCTGCCAACCCAGGACACACGGGAGATTCAGTTTGATCCCTGGGTTGGGAAGCTCCTATGGAGGAGGAAATGGCAACCCAGACATGATTGAGCGACTACACACGCGAGGCTTTACCTAGGACTTAAGAGCTCTGAAAAGGGCCTGGTTTCTTTCTACATTTTGAGGACCAGTTCCTGGGTGTTGGCCTCATACTCAGACAGATTCAACAGTTCTCAGAACTGACAACACTACACACGCGTACATTGATACAAATAGAACTTTAGAACATTTCTCTACTCCGTGATAAATAGGCACCATCTCAAGCCATCTGAGTATCACCGTGTGTGTGTGTGTGTGTGTGCACTCAGTTGTGTCTGACTCTTTGCAACCTCATGGACCATAGCCTGCCAGGCTCCTCTGATAGTGGAAGTTTCCAGCAAGAATATTGGAGTGAGTTGCCATTTCCTCCTGCAGGGGATCTTCCCGACCCAGGAATCAAACCCACGTCTCTTGTGTCTCCCACACTGACAGATTCTTTACTGCTGAGCCACCAAGGAAGCCCATCCCCTTGGTGGTGGTTAATTTTATATTCAACTTAACTGGACCAAGGGGTGCCCAGATTAAACATTATTTATGGGTGAGTCTGTAAGGGTGTTTGTGGATGAGATTAGCATTTAAATAATGGACTCAGTAAAGTCCAGTTTCTTCCTGCTCCACTCCCCCATGTGGGTAGGCATCATCCAATCCATTGAAGGACTAAGTAGAGCAAAATGATGGCAGAAGGAGGAATTCACCCCTATTGCCTCTCGCTTGCCAGTCTGAGCTGGGACATCAGTCTTTTCCCGCTCTTAGACTGGAATTTGTCCTATTGGCTCCTCTAGTTTTCCTGGTCTCCAGCTTGCAGATGGTATATCTCAGCTTCCCTAATTATGTGAGACAATTCCTCATAATAAATCTCTTCTTATGTCTATGAATCATATTGGTTCTGTTTTCCTCTGGAAAGCCCTGAGTAATACATGTAACCACCCTGAGCCTCCCTAAAATGCAACTGAAGTGTTATTGCCCAGTGTAGCCAAGAGCCTTGAAACCCTTGCTTCCTGGACTGGCTTGCTCTGACTAGTCAGATTTTGAAAATTCTCCCTAACTATACTTTCTCTGTATTGTATGGGGAAAGAGAAGGTGTTTTCCCTAGCATCCTCAGCAAATGTCCTGAGTCTCAATCTGATTACACTCGCTTAGGTCATATACACCCACTCCAGTACTCTTGCCTGAAAAATCCCATGGATGGAGGAGCCTGGTAGGTTGCAGTCCATGGGGCAACTAAGAGTAGGACTGAGTGACTTCACTTTCACTTTTCACTTCCATGCATTGGAGAAGGAAATGGCAATCCACTCCAGTGTTCTTGCCTGGAGAATCTCAGGGATGGGGGAGCCTGGTGGGCTGCCGTCTATGGGGTCGCACAGAGTCAGACTCGACTGAAGCGACTTAGCAGCAGCAGCAGGCCATATACACTCCCCTTAACCAATCACTGTAAGCTAGAAAGCACTGACTGACCTAAGCTAGATTACACGTTCTATCCTTGACTCCACCAGTCCCTGGATGAGCACCTTGTCTAGGAACAAAGTGATGGAGCAGAAACTCATGGGCTTTAGAATCAGATCCTGGTTAGTTCATTCATTCATGGATCAAAGCAATGGATAGAAAATACCAAACAAAACAGACCTAGTCCCATCCCTAATGGAGAAATTCAATGAGTGTATTTAATGCTGTGTAACAAACCACCCCCAAACCCAGTGACTTGAAAACTACAACCAGTTTAGTTGCTCAGCATTGTGCTGGTCGGCAGTTTGGGCTGGGCTCAGTTGACTGATTCTTCTGGATTCACCCCCCATGTCTTCAGCCAGCTTGTGAGGCACCTAGAGCTAGTTGATCTAGGGGGTGACCTTCCTACCGGGTCTGGCCGTTGTCATTCACTGGGCCAAGCACTTCAGCAGGCTAGACTGGGCTTCTTTACTTGACAGCAGCATTTGAAGAAGGCAAGCCCAATGCACATGTGCTTGTCTTTTTTTTTTTTTTTAACTTAGTATTTATTTAGTTTTGGCTGCAATGGGACTTCACTGTTGCCTGTGGGCTTTCTCTAGTTGTGGCATGAGCAGGGGCTACTCTCTAGCCTTGGTGCACAGGCTTCTTCTTACAATGGCTTCTTTTGTTGTGGAGTATGAGCTTCAGAAGTTGTGACATGTGGGCTCTAGAGTACGGACTCAGTAGTTGTGGGACACCAACGTAGTTGCACCTTGACAAGTGAAATCTTCCTGGATGAGGATTTGAACTTGTATCCCCTGCATTGGCAGGCAGATTCTTAAACCACTGAGCCACCAGGGAAATCCAGCGCATATGGTTTTCAAGCCTGTGACTGTGTCATCGTGCTAATGTGCCATTGGCCCAAACAGATCACATGGCCAGGCCCAGAATCATTACAATGAGAGGCTTCCCAAGAATGTGGGTATGGAGAGACATGATCAGTTGGGGACAGACTGTAATAATCTCCCGCAATCAGTAGCAAATGCATAAACCAATGACAAGTTTGGATTACTGGTCTAAAGGAAGTGATCAGGATACTGTGAGAGGATCATGGGAAGGACCACGTTTAGGTGGCAGTCAGGGCAGGCCTTTCTGAGGAGGGTCATTTGCACTGATGCGTAAGGAAGGAGTCCCTGGAGGAGGGCATGGCAACCCACTCCAATATTCTTGCCTGGAGAATCCCATGGACAGAGGAGCCTGGTGGGCTAAAGTCCATGGGGTCGCAAAGAATTGGACACAGCTGAAGTGACTTAGCATGCATGCACTAAAGGAGTAGCCACATGAATGCAGGGAAAGGACTGAAAGGAGGACATCTAGGGTCTTGCTGCTCAAAGTCGTTCCTGGACGAGCAACATCAGCATCATCTGGGATTTGTTAGAAAAGCAGCACCCGGGCTGTGTTCTAGGCCTGCTGAAGCTGCATTTTAGCAAGGCATTCGTGTGCACTATAATCTTCGAGAAGCTTGTGACTATCAGAGAGAAGGTAGAAGTGTAAGAAAGAGGGAAGGAAATAGCACAGCTAGCCCAAGACATTCAGATGTGCTCCTCAGTTCTAAAATTTCTACTGTGACCTAGCTACTAGCCCAGAAGAGACCTTTCCTCCACTGCCCTGGGCCCCACTGAAGGGCCCCATGATCACGACTCTGCCGGGAGAAGGGCTTTGGTCCACTGGGCATCACCCAGAGGGAAGCACCCGAAACCGGAACTCTGCTGGCCTCGGCAGGGCACTTGATCTCTGGTAGGTGGGAACACTACAAATGGGGCCTGTTTATGCACACACAGCTCCAGGTGGCAAGGAGGCCTGTTATGGAGCAGCCAGTTCTAGGGCACCCTGATAATCTGTGGGAAGGCCAGACCCTCAAGCCTGCTTTGTCCTCTGGCCCCTCCCTGGGTGTTGAGGGTGATGACGAGTTTTCAGGTTCCTTCAGCCATAAGCCTACAAAGACGCTTTCCTGGAGGGCAAGTGGGTGGCATTCAGCTGTCATGCTAGGGTGATCATATGTCCCACTTGCCCTGGGCAGTCCTGTTTACACCTGCCATCCTGGTGTAATGATTAATAATGCCCCCTCTCACTCTGGTTTGGATGATAACTAGGGTCACCTTAGAGCCCAGGCTTGATCCCCAGAACTAAGGGAAGGTGACCCTGAAAGAGCACTGGTCCAGGAGTGAGAAATATGGGCTCTTGTCCTGCCCTATTGCTGACAAGCAGGGGGACCTTGGGCAAGTCCTCTCTGGCTGCCACTGCCTCATCTCTGAATTGAAGGAGTTAGATGAGACAGGCCTCTTCTAGCCTGGGGAGTCAATGAACATGAGACATGGGTCCCTGGGGGTTCTGCCCCATCAATAGGTTGATGAGCATATGGCCACGTCCATGGCCTCTGGGGACCCCATATTCTGCCAACTCTTTCTCCAGGTCCATCTCCCTGGGCCCACAGCTCCCAGGGCACTAGGCTTGTGTCTCTGCTCAGGGCTCTATGCCAGCAGGGCCTTGCTGCCTGTCAGCCACTTTCTCCTTCCATACGCCCCACCCCAGGGGGACCCTTCTTCAGCCTGCACTTCCTTATCATATGATGTTTTGGACAAACAAATCACCTGCAACTGAGTCTCCGCCTGTCACAGGGTATAAGATGTCAGTACTGTAATGACTCAAACAGTAGAGAAGCTGCCTGCAAGGCAGAAGACCTGGGCTCAGTCCCTGGGTTGGGATGATCCCCCAGAAAAGGGATCATCACCCACTCTAGTATTCTTTCCTGGGAAATCCCATGGACACAGGAGCCTGGCAGGCCACAGTCCGTGTGGTGGCAAAGAGTCGGACACGGACTGAGCAACTGACACACACACACACACACACACACACACACATTATTGATCAGTGTGTGGGTTGGGAGAAATTGACGAGGCCATCTTGGGAGAATACAATCTGCCACATTCTCCCCAATTCATATGGAAATCAGGGCTGTTCTAAGTCACAAAGTACAGGAGCTGGCTCTGGTTAGCTTAAGCAAAAAATTGGACTCTTTTAGGATTTATAGATAGAATTGATAGAGGCTAGAAGGCCAGGATTGTCAAATAAACCAGAACCAAGGAGATCTGGAGGCCTGGGCAACAGGTACTCACATAAAGGAGGAACATAAGAACTGTACGATCTAAGGAGTCTGGCCCACCACTGCTCAGACAAATACAGTCCCTTGGCACTCAGCTTCCTTGCAGCACTCTAAAGAGCAAAGCCCAGGAAAGTCAAGTTGACAGGCTGAGTCACATGCTTTCCTCCTGAGTGGGGCCAGTGTAGACAGAGAGGATTCATTGGTACCTTTTGCTTTCCTAGTGACAAGTTGGGCTGTTCTCCACAAAGACTACACAGTGGGGCGGCAGCCTCCAACAAGCGGGGAGATTCTCTCAAACAGACGTAGGGTGCTATAGGACAGGGGGAAGAAGGTGCTGGAGATCCCCAAAGTGTCCAGCAGAGAGCCCCCAGACTCAGACACCCCTCTGCAGTTACCGGTGCCCCCAGTACTGAAAAGGAAGAACAGAAAGCTGAAGAAGACTCTCAGAGGGAGCAGAATATTGTCTTAAGGACTTGAGGGGCTGTCGCTTAGAGGAGAATTTGATTTGTTCAACACAGCTGGGGGATATATTTTGGCCCAATATCAGAAAGAACTTAAAAATTTTTTTTTCTATTTTTAATGTTTTCAATAGGCAATACATTAATTGAAAAACTATTAAAAGGAACGTAGTGAAAGTCTTGCTCCCACCCCTGTTACCTGTCCGCCTACTTTCCAGCTCATTCCCCACCTCCACTCCAGATAGTCATCTTAATGACAGTGGAGGTTTAGGCACTCATGTCTGACTCTTTGTGACGCCATGGGCTGTAGCCTGCCAGACTCCTCTGTCCATACGATTTTCCAGGCAAAAATACTGTAGCAGGTTGCCATTTCCTTCTCCAACTCATCTTAATAGCACCTTGTATACGGTCCCATAGGTTTTTCATTTCCTTTTAGGTTTTTAAAATTTATTTTCCTAATTGTGGTAAAATACACATAACGTGAAATTGACCATTGTAACCAGTTTTAAGTGTACAGTTCAGTGGCGTTAAGCACATTCACATTCTTGTGCAACCATCACCACCATCCATCTCCAGAATGGTTTTCATCTTCCCAAACTAATAATCTGTGCCCATAAAACAATAACTTCTCAGTCCTCCTTTCTCCAAGCCTTTGGCAACCAAGATTCTATTTTCTGTCTCTATGAATTTGCCTATTTCAGGTACCTCATACAAGTGAAATCGTACAGTGTTTGTTCTTTTGTGTCTGGTTTATTTCACTCAGTGAATCTTCAAGATTCATCCATGTTATGTAGAATTTCCTTCCTTTCTAAGCTTGAATAATATTCCATTGCTTTACATACTTTGATGATCTGTTATTAGATACACATGTGTTTATAATTATAATATCTTCTTGCTATATTAAGCCTTTTCTTAATAGATAACTCCTTCTTTGCCTTTTAGAACAGTTTTTAATTTAAAGCCCGTTTTGTCTGATATTACTATAACCACTTCTGCCCTTTTATTTGGTTACTATTTGCACGGAATATCTTCTTCCATCCTTTCACTTTCAAGCTATTTGTGTTTTGGGATCTAAAGTATAAAATACTCTATTGTTAGAAGAGCAATGTTGTACAGCAGATATCCAGATTACTAGATCTTATTTGTCTCGAGTAACTGAGACTTTATGCCTCTTGATCAGCAATTCCCCATACATTAACGTTTTAATATTATTTAAAATTGTAATCTGATCCTTGTCATCCTGATCCGTTTCAGCACTCTTCCCCCGACATTTTTTTTGCTGTAGCATTTATTACCTTCTAGCATGCGATAATTCTGTAGTGTCTGTCCTCCTCATTCCATGCCATTAGAATGACAGCTTCATAGGAGCAGAGACTTTTGTCTGTTTTACTCACTGATTTATTTCTTAGTGCATAGTTAGTGCTCAGTACACAGCACTCAATACAGACCATTTGATCGAATAGATAACTGAACAGCACTATCTAATGAGCGATGGGTAAAGCCTTCCTCAGTGATCAATGCAAAGAAATAGAAGAAAACAATAGAATGGGAAAGACTAGAGATCTCTTCAAGAAAATTAGAGATACCAAGGGAACATTTCATGCAAAGATGGGCTCAATAAAGGACAGAAATGGTATGGATCTAACAGAAGCAGAAGATATTAAGAAGAGGTGGCAAGAATACACAGAACTGTACAAAAAAGATCTTCATAACCCAAATAATCACGATGGTGTGATCACTCACCTCAAGCCTGACATCCTGGAATGTGAAGTCAAGTGGGCCTTAGGAAGCATCATCACAAACAAAGCTAGTGGAGGTGATGGAATTCCAGTTGAGCTGTTTCAAATCCTAAAAGATGATGCTGTGAAAGTGCTGCACTCAATATGCCAGCAAATTGGGAAAACTCAGCAATGGCCACAGGACTGGAAAAGGTCAGTTTTCATTCCAATCCCAAAGAAAGGCAATGTCAAAAAATGCTCAAACTACGCACAATTACACTCATCTCACACGCTAGTAAAGTAATGCTCAAAATTCTCCAAGCCAGGCTTCAGCAATACGTGAACCGTGAACTTCCAGATGTTCAAGCTGGTTTTAGAAAAGGCAGAAGAACCAGAGATCAAATTGCCAACATCCACTGGATCATGGAAAAAGCAAGAGAGTTCCAGAAAAACATCTATTTCTGCTTTATTGACTATGCCAAAGCCTTTGACTGTGTGGCTCACAATAAACTGTGGAAAATTCTGAAGGAGATGGGCATACCAGACCACCTGACCTGCCTCTTGAGAAATCTGTATGCAGGTCAGGAAGCAGCAGTTAGAACTGGACATGGAACAACAGACTGGTTCCAAAGAGGAAAAGGAGTACATCAAGGCTGTATATTGTCACCCTGCTTATTTAACTTATATGCAGAGTACATCATGGGAAAGACTGGGCTGGAAGAAGCAGAGTTGGGATCAAGATTGCCGGGAGAAATATCAATAACCTCAGATATGCAGATGACACCGCCTTTATGGCAGAAAGTGAAGAAGAACTAAAGAGCCTCTTGATGAAAGTGAAGGAGGAGAGTGAAAAAGTTGGCTTGAAGCTCAACATTCAGAAAACTCAGATCATGGCATCCGGTCCCATCACTTCATGGCAAACTGATGGGGAAACAGTGGAAACAGTGGCTGACTTTAATTTTGGAGGCTCCAAATTCACTGCAGATGGTGACTGCAGCCATGAAATTAAAAGACACTTACTCCTTGGAAGGAAAGTTATGACCAACCTAGACAGCATATTGAAAAGCAGAGATATTACTTTGTCAACAAAGGTCCGTCTAGTCAAGGCTATGGTTTTTCCAGTAGTCACGTATGGATGTGAGAGTTGGACTATAAAGAAAGCTGAGCTCCGAAGAATTGATGCTTTTGAACTGTGGTGTTGGAGAAGACTCTTGAGAGTCCCTTGGACTGCAAGGAGGTTCAACAGGTCCATCCTAAAGGAGATCAGTCCTGGGTGTTCATTGGAAGGACTGATGCTGAAGCTGAAACTCCGGTACTTTGGCCACCTGATGTGAAGAGCTGCCTCATTTGAAAAGACCCTGATGCTGGGGAAGATTGGGGGCAGGAGGATAAGGGGGCGACAGAGGATGAGATGGTTGGATGGCATCACCAACTCGATGGACATGAGTTTGGGTGGACTCCGGGAGTTGGTGATGAACTGAGAGGTAAAGTGCTTCTTGCCACCTGAAGTGTCCTCTGAAAGGGTGGAGAGGGATCAGAGAGCAAAATCAGTCTTCAATAGGCTGGGTCAGTCAGACAGTTCAGTTCAGCTCAGTTTAGTCGCTCAGTCGTGTCCGACTCTTTGCCTCCCCATGAATCGCAGCACGCCAAGCCTCCCTGTCCATCACCAACTCCCGGAGTTCACTCAGACTCACGTCCATTGAGTCAGGGATGCCATCCAGCCATCTCATCCTCTGTCGGCCCCTTCTCCTCCTGCCCCCAGTCCCTCCCAAGGTGACCTTTACGCTGTCTTCAAGCCTAATGGAAACAAATCTAAAACTTGCCTGATTCAAGAACAGACCCGACACCTTGCACCTGAAGGTGTTTGTACTGTGCTGTGGTGTTCAGGGAGGGGCAGGTTACCATGGAGGAGCTGCAGGAGGAGGCAGGGGGTGCCAGCATCCTGGTCTGTTTGTGAGAAGCATCTCATTCCCAAGGAGTGGGTAGCAGGGAGTCAGAGCCTAGGAACTCCTTGATTCCAGCTGCTGCAACAGCTTGTTCAAGACAGCTATGTTTGGAGAGGTCTAGTTTTGGGGAAAAAAAAATCTTCAGTGCTCCTTTCAGGACAAAACATCTCCCTTTCCATGGCTTACTATCAATCATCTCAGTCTCAGATATTGCCCAATTCTTTGTTTTCCCCACAACATTGCACTTAATGAATGATATTGCTGTGAATTTACAAAGTTATTTCTAAAACTTGTGGTTCAAAATCAACTGTCTTTTATAGTCTATGTGTATGTGTATTTTTCAAATGATGTTGCAAGGGCTAAGTTTTCCCTAAACTTATTTTTAACAGTAAAAAAAAAAAAAAAAAAAAAAGAGGGGGAAATCTCTAAATGTTCAAAAAGGTTAAATAAAAAAAACTATGATGATGTGAAATTTTATTTACTAATACAGGAAAGGGCTTCCCTGGTGGCTCAGCTCGTAAAGAATCCACCTGCAATGCAGAAGACCTGGGTTCGATCCTAGGTCGAAAATCTGGGAAGATCCCCTGGAGAAGGGAACAGCTATCCACTCCAGTATTCTGGCCTGGAGAATTCCATGGACTGTATAGTCTATGGGATTGCAAAGAAATAGCCACAACTGAGCAACTTTCACTTTCATCAAGTCTCACTTTCACTTTCAATACAGGAAAAGTGTCCATAAGGCATTACCCAAGGAAAAAAGGAGGTTACAAACCGCTGTGTGCAGTATTATTCCATTTTTGCTATATATTACATATTTTAATATACAAATATTTAAATATATTTATGTAAATTCTAGAATGATATGCAGCAATATGTTGACAATAGTTATCTGTGGGATTCCAGCCCATTTTTATGTTATTTCCTTTATTTGTATTGGTAATTGTGAGCTTTCTTTCCCTTATATTCAGGAAAAAGAGTCATACTGAATCCGTTCACTTCAGACTGGGACTTGAACTCATATGTCCAGGCCTTGAACCTGGCCAAATCCCATGATCTTCCAACTGAGATTACACACCCAGTCTCAGGACTTAATGAAGCTCAGGTTCTTGATGTCACACTACAGAAAGGATTCAATGAGAGACAAAGTGATAAGTCAGAAGTGGATTTATTTAGAGAGATATACATTCCACAGAGTACGGGCCATCGCAGAGGGCGAATACAGCCTTGAAATGTGGTATGGTTAGCTTTTATCGGCTGGATAATTTCATAAGGTAATGAGTGGGAAGATTATTCTAACTATTTGGGGGAAGGGATGGAGATTTCCAGGAACTGAGCCACTGCCCACTTTTTGGTCTTTGATGGTTGGTCATGGAACAGTCGTAGCACCTGTGGGTACTTAGCATATGCGGTTTCCCTGGCGGCTCAGATGGTAAAGAATCTGCCTGCAAGGCAGGAGACCTGGGTTCGATCCCTGGGTCAGGGAGATCTAATGGAGAAGGAAATGGCAACCCACTCCAGTATTCTTGCCTGGAGAATTCTATGGACAAATTCTTGGCAGGCTATAGTCCATGGGATCGCAAAGAGTTGGACTTGACTCAGAGACTAACACTCACTAAAAGATCTTTACCTGGTCATGAAGATCTCCCATGTTTTCTTCCCAGGGCTTTATTAGTTTAGTTGTCACTTTTATGATCCATCTTGAATTAATTTATACAGTGTAAGGAAGGGGTTAGAGTTCATTTTTTTTCCCCTTATGAGTATGCATAGAAAAAAATTGGTTTTCCCCCAGAATTGCATAAATGTCTTTACAGTAAATGAAGTTACCATATATGTATGGGTCTATCACAATCAACTTTATTATTGATTTTAAAAAAATTTTTTTATGGCTGCGCTGGGTCTTCTTTGTTGCGTGTGGATTACTCTTTAGTTGTGGTACACGAGTTTCTCATTTTGGTGGCTTCTTATTGCAGAGCACAGGCTCTAGGACTTGCAGCCCTCAGTAGTTGTGGAGCAACAGGCTTAGTTGATCTGCAGCATGTGGGATCTTCCCCAACCAGGGACTGAACCAGGGTACCCTGAATAGCAAGGTGGATTCTTAACTACTGGACCACCAGGGAAGCCCCACGAACAACTTTAAAGGCATCAATTTCCAGATCCTCAACTTCTGTATGTCTTTTTTTTCTAAAATGGATCTGTTTGCCTATGCAATGAAACGTCAAGCCAATTGTTCTTTCCCACTTCACTTAACTTTCCAAGTAAGGCTTACCTTTCACTCAATTCCCCTGGGAACATGGTTTGTCATCTAGACAAGTGCAAAGCACTATAGACCCAAACAAAGGAGCAATTAGAGAGTGCACACTTCTGAAGGAGAGACCCCCTCCACAAAGCGCAGAGAGCATCAGCTATAAATATTGAAGGGACAGCATCTTATTCCATCTAAGGGACAAATTCTAGGTGACAAGGCTCTGTGCAATGTCTATTTAGCTTAGAATATGAAAGTGAGATGGTTGTCATGAAGCTATGTATTAATACATTTATCTGAACTGAAAAATGAATCCAGATTTTTCTTTTGACAGAGAGTAAGTCTAATTGGGCTGACTGTTTGACAATGAATTCTGGCTTTGCCAATTAGCTTATATGGCAGACATTTCCCATCAATTAAATAAACCAAATCTGCAACTCTGAGGTTCTCGAGAAAATATATACAACATGCAGGAAATTATATTTTTTGCTGCTGTTAAAATTATGATAAAAAATTTAGATGTCAACTTCAATATATGAGAGTATGTCGTTTCCCAAAATTCCTTGAGGGGATACACAGCATGAAAATTTGAAGAACAATTATCTAGGGCAGTGGTTCTCGAGTCTAGTTGCAATTGGAATCACTTGGGGAGATTAAAAGACGGCGATGCCTGGGCTTCACTCCAGGCCGATTATGGCAAAGACACTGGGAGTGAGTACTTTTTAAAAACTCCCTAGGTACAGCCAGGCTAAAAACCACTTGCTCCTTTCTGCCTTGTCTCTCTGGACTCGCTCAATCTAAACCCCTCTCCCTTCCTCACTCCCGGCAGCCCAGGCTGTCTCCCTGACTCACACCCATATCTAGCTCCAAGCCTAGACATTATCTCTTGGACATTCACAGGCCCTTCAAACACAACATGTCTCAAGCCAACCTTGGCAACAGTTTGTTTATTATTTTTTGACTGTACTGGGCCTTCAACTGCTTTTGTGCAGGTTCTCTCTACTTGTGGGACCTGGGGCTGCTTTTCGTTGTGGTACACAGGCTTCTCACTGCAGTGGCTTCTCCTGTGGTGAAGCCCCGGTTCTAGGCACAGGGACTTCGGTAATTGCAGGATGCGGGGTCAGTAGTTGCAGCTCCCGGGCTCTAGAGCGCAGGCGCATGGGCTTAGTTGCTCTGGGGCATGTGGCATCTTCCTCTCTGACAGGTGGATTCTTATCCACTGTGCCACCCAGGAAGCCCCTTGGCAACAGTTATGATCATTCATTGGTAGAAGATGTGTGGGTGTGTGCCTCAAAATACATATATTAGAAAATAAACCAGGGGAGTTTCCTGGTGGCTTAGTAGTTAAGATTCTGGGCTTTCACTGCTGTGGCCCAGGTTCAGTCCCCGGTTGGGGGACTTAGACCTTGTAAGATGAGCAGTTCAGCAAAAAAACATCCCTCCAAATTATATGTATTACTATGTTAGCATGTCTATAAAATAGGAAATATAAAAACATGAGACTAACAATGAATATAAGAGACTTCCCTGGGGCTCCAGTGGTTAAGAATCCGCCTTCCAATGCAGGGGATGAGGTCCTATCCCTGGTTGGGGAACTAAGATCCTGCATGCCTCAAGGCAGCTAAGCCTGTGTGCTTCAACTAAGACCCCGATGCAGGCATAAAGAAGTAGAAATAAAAACCTTTTAAAAAATGAATATAAATACAAGTTCTAACGTTTTCTCTCCACATCCTATGGATGACCTCTGTTCTTTTGCACATACTGGTCGCTCTTCTGGGAATTCCTTTCCTCCTTTGTCTTTCCCTACGATCTTCCACTTATTCCTCAAGACCCAGTCCTCTGAGACTCCCCCACATGTGGACCTTCCCTACCTCCAAAATGCCCCCAGGGGACTCTGCACAGGCCTCTTCCTTTACAATGACCATTGCTTTGGTTTGGCTTTTTAAATATTTATGTCAGCCAGGACTGCTGCCCCATATCCTGCAATGAACAGGAAGCCGCACAACAGAGATTCTTTGGCTCCTGTTTCCACCAGGGCCAAGGCTGAGGATCCCTGCCCACACCTTCCTCCCTCCACATCATGCCTGACAAGCAAAAAATTAAGTCCGCCTGTCAAACGTCTTCAAGGCTGAGATCGTGTCACCTGCTTTTCCGGATCTGCCATCCTTTAGCTGTGTGACTTTGCTGTGTGCTTAGTCACTCAGTCGTGTCCGACTCTTTGTGACCCCATGGACTGTAGCCCACCAGGCTCCTCTGTCTGTGGAGATTCTCCAGGCAATAATACTGGAGTGGGTTGCCATGCCCTCCTCCAGCGGATCTTCCCAACCCAGGGATTGAACCCAGGTCTCCCGCAGTGCAGGCAGATTCTTTACCATCTGAGCCACCAGGGAAGCCCAAGAATACTGGAGTGGGTAGCCTATCCCTTCTCCAGGGGGTCTTCCCGACCTAGGAATTAAACCAGGGTCTCCTGGATTGCAGGTGGATTCCTTAAGAGCTGAACTACCAGGGAAACCCTTGTGTGACTTTAGGCAAGTGATTTGACCTCTCTGAGCCAGAGTTTCCACCTTGTTAGAAAAAAATTAAAAAAACAAACTCCCTCCCCTGGCCAGCCACTGTGAGGAGACACAACGATGCCCAGAGAAGGCCCAGCTCTGTACTTGGCTCCCAGAAGAGCCCAGTTCACAGAGTTTGCTGTTGCTAATCTCTGCTTCTCTCTTCCCCGAGACCTCTGCTATCTGTGGGTTTGGGGAGTCCTATACCCAGAACATGGCTCAGTGGTAAAGAATTCGCCTGCAAGTGATGCAGGAGTTGTGTCAGATTAAGACCCAGGGTTCAATCCCTGGGTTGGGAAAATCCCCTGGAGAAGGAAATGGCAACCCACTCCAGGATTCTTGCCTGGAGAATCCCATGGACAGAGGAGCCTGGTGGGCTCCAGTCCACAGGGTCGCAAAGAGTCGGACACGACTGAGGACAGCAAGCAGGACATACTCTGCCACGGCGAGAGCTGCAGAGAGAAATGAGAACTGCGCACACTGAGAGGGCAGGGGCTGAGCAGGGGCCTGGCGTGGGCTGGGTGTCAAGTGCTGAGTCCCTGGTACAGGCTGCTCCCTGTGCTCTAAGGAACACAGGGAGCGCCATGGGTCACGCAGAGTTTGAACTGTGATCAGGCAGAGTGTGTGGGTGGGACTCTCCTTGAGCCTTTGATTCTGGGCCTTCTGCCTGAGGCCTTGTGGAGGCTGACTGTTCCACTCAGATGTCAAAGGCTCCCAGTAACAGGGCTCCACGAGGGATTTTCCCCAAACTTTTTGTTTGCAAATTTCAAGCCTACAATAAAGTTGCAAGTCTGGTGCAATGAGCATACATATACCCTTCACCTGGATTCACCTCTTTGGGTTCATCTCTGTCTGTACACAGGCGTGCGTGTTAGGTCGCTCAGTCATGTCAGACTCCGCGACCCCTCGGACTGTAGCCCTCCAGGCTCCTCTGTCCATGGGATTTTCCAGGCAAGAGTACTGGAGTAGGTTGCCATTTCCTCCTCCAGGGGATCTTCTGGAACTAAGGACTGAACCCACATCTTCTGCGTTGGCAGGCAGATTCTTTACCACTGGGCCACCAGAGAAGTCCCTGTCTGTATACATGCACACACTTTTTTCAGAACCATTTGAAAGTTGACATCATGACACTTGATCTCAAAATGTTTCCCCAGGCATCCTCCCAGAACAAGGACATTCTCCTTTAAAACCACAACACGGTGATCATATTCAAAACACATGATGCTGATGAATCCCTTATCTAACTGTGGTTCTTGTTTAGATATCCCCAGTTATCCCAACTGTGATTTTTTTAGTTTTTTTTTGTTTGTTTGTTTTGATCCAGGAGCTGATTAAGGACCTCTCTAAGCACTGTATGTAATTGTCAACCCACTCCAGTATTCCTGCCTAGAGAATCCTGTGGACAGAGGAGCCTGGTGGGCTGCTGTCCATAGGGCCGCATAGAGTCGGACACAACTGACGCAACTTAGCATGTATGCATGCGTTGGAGAAGGAAATGGCAACCCACTCCAGAATTCTTGTCTGGAGAATCCCAGGGATGACGGAGCCTGGTGGGCTGCCGTCTATGGGGTTGCACAACCTGTCTTTTCAACCTAGTTCTCCTTTTTTGTTTTTTTGTCATCTGGGACACTTATGTTAAAAAAAAAAAAGATTTTAAAATTTATTTATTTATTTTGGCTGTGCTGGGTCTTCACCACTGCTCGGGCTTTTCTCTAGTTGGAGTGAGCAGGGGCTGCTCTCTAGTTGTGGTATGAGGGCTGCTCTTGTTGTGGAGCACAGGCTCTAGGGCTTGAGGGCTCAGTATTTGTGGCTTCTGGGCTCTAGAGAGCTGGCTCAATTGTTGTGGTGCATGGGCTTACTTGGGCTTCCCAGATGGCACTAGGGGTAAATGAATCTGCCTGCCAATGCAGGAGACATGAGACTCTGGTTCAGTCCCTGGGTTGGGAAGATCTGGAGGAGGGCATGGCAACCCACGTTAGTAGTCTTGCCTGGAGAATCCCATGGACAGAGGAACCTGGTGGGCCACAGTTCATAGGGTCGCAAAGAGTTGGATACCGCTGAAGCAACTTAGCATGCACACACTTAGGCTTAGTTACTCCTCAGGATCTTCCTGGATCAGGGATCGAACCCATGTCTGCTGCACTGGCAGTAAGATTCTTTACCACTGAGCCACCAGGGAAGCCTGATACTTATATTTAAAAAAAAAAAAAAAAAGAATCCAGACTAGTTGCTTTGCACAAATGTCCCTCAATTCGAGATTGTCTGGCTACTGTCCATGGTGTCAAAAAGAGTTGGACACAGCTTAGCAACTGAGCACGCGTGCACACTAGTTATTTATGATTAAATTCAGGGTGTGAGGTTTGGGTAGGAATATTAATAGCACAGGGGGCTTCCCTGGTGGTGCAGACATTAAAGAATCCGCCTGCAATGGGAGACCTGGGTTCAATCCCTAAGTTGGGAAGATCCCCTGGAGGAGGGCATAGCACCCCACTCCAGTATTCTTGACTGGTGGGCTACAGTCCATGGGGTCACAAAGAGTTGGACACGACTGAGCAACTAAGCACAGCACACTGATAGCACAGAAGAAAAGTCAGACATGCTTAGAACATCCCACCAGGCAGCACAAGATGTTTTATGTCCCACTATCTGTGACCTTATTTTTGACCTTACAGGTTGTCATAGAGGAGAGAATTTTGCGGGAACCTGCAACCTCTGTGCTTGCCCCCCAGGCCAGCCACATTGGAGACCTCCCCATGGGCATGGGAAGGTGGCACCTTCTGTGACTTTGAGGGACTGAAGGGAATGGAGTGTGGCCAGAACTGCTTCTCAGTGGAAGCAAACCTCACCTTCCCTAACCCCACCTTTAGCCCTGGGGTTTTCGGGGAGAGCACAGGGGCTCACTCTCTTGGCTGTTCCCCCTTTATAGATTTTTCAGAGAGCACCAGAGGAGAAAGTCATTATACATCATCACAGAGGCAACCCCAGTGTTTATGATACTTTTCAATTTACAAAGGACTTTCCCGCTTCATTTCCAGGTGCAAATAAGAGGACTTTCCCGCTTCATTTCCAGGTGCAAATAAGAGCCAGTCTCTTCAAGCACCAACCATGTTCTGTGTTAAAGTTTCATATGCCTTAGAGTGCTCTACTCCTCACACCCATCCTGAGAGGTGGGTACAACCATCACCTCGGTGTATAGATGGGAGAATGGAGTCACAGAGAGGTTAAGCAGCTTGCCCAAGATCACCCAGCTAGGAAGTAGCAGTGCTGGGACTCGAACCCTGGCTCCTTTGAACCCCTAGCCAAGGTTCTAAGCAGCATGCTGTGAGTTCTCTTTTGAGCTTCACAGCAGATCCAGTGGCAGGCAGGGAAGACGTGCAGGTACCCGTTTGCAGATGGAGGAAATAAAACCAGAAAAGTTGTATGTTCTGGCCAAATTTGTGGAACTGGGAGTAGGCCTCAGAACTTCGGAGTCCTGGCCTGGTGCCCTTGCCATAGCCTCAGGCTGCTCTTGGGACTGAGGCCAAAGATACCAAGGAGGGCCTTCCCTCGCGGTCCAGTGGCTACTCTGAGCTCCCAGTGCAGGGGGCCTGGGTTCCATCCCTGGTCAGGGAGGAACTAGATCTCACACACTGCAACTAAAATAATAATAATAATAGTAATAATAATAGATCTTGGCATGCCACAACCGAAAGATCCTGCCTGCTGCAACCCAGACCCGGCCCAGTCAAATAAATATTTTTTAAAAACCAAAAAAATAAAGCAAAGATGCCAAGGGTCCTGATGGTGATATGCCAAGAGGGATGGCAAGAGGGCAGGGCAATGGCAGTGAGTGTCCTTCCGCAGCCTCCTCAGCATGCCACCATGAGTGAAGCAGGGATCTTCCCTGCTTTTGCCCCTAAGCCACAATCCCCCTCTTGCCTGCCTATGTGCCTGTTTCATCCTGCCTCTCCTTGGCTGGGAGGAAACCATCCTGTGCCAGCCATCCACTTGTCAAGGCACCCTTGTTTTAGGAAGAAATGGCTGGTTCCTATGGCAAACCCCTGCCTAGCCTGATAGACCTGAGCAGCTTGTTTTTGAACCCTGGTCTCAGAGGAGAACCCCAGAATCCCCACCTGCTGGAGGCAAGAGGAAATACTGGGCCAAGATGGGGAGGTAGCCTGGAATCACCTGGTGGGACATGGGTAAGACAAGGGAAGCCAGAGGGTGAAGGGGAAAAGGTCTATCTCTTTACTGCTTTACAAATCCTAGATTGGGTCACCTCTTCCGTGAAGCCCACCTTGATCACCTTGGTGCTCAGCAAGCTCTGCTCAACTATATGTACTTAGCCAAATAGTTATGTCCAACTCTTTGAGACCCCATGAACTGTAGCCTGCCAGGCTCCTCTGTCCATGGGATTCTCCATGCAAGAATACTGGAGTGGGTTGCCATGCCATCCTCCAGAGGATCTTCCCAACCCAGGGGTTGAACCCAGGACTCCTGCATTGCAGATGGATTCTTTACCATCTGAGCCACGAGGAAAGCCCTGTCAACTATATGGGAGAGTACTTAATTCTGCTTTAACCAAACCAGGCAAAGTACCTGCGTCTCCTCTACATGCCCCATTATCCTTGGGCTTCCCTTGTCTCAGCTGGTAAAGAATCTGCCTGCAATGCAGGAGACCTGGGTTCGATCCCTGGGTTGGGAAGATCCCCTGGAGAAGGGAAAGGCTACCCACTCCAGTATTCTGGCCTGGAGAATTCCATGGACTGTATAGTCCATGAACTCCCAGAGTCATACATGACTGAGTGACTTTCACTTCTGGGCTTCCCTGATAGCTCAGTTGGTAAAGAGTCCGCCTGCAATGCAGGAGACCCCAGTTCGATTCCTGAGTCAAGAAGATCCCCTGGAGAAGGGATAGGCTACACTCCAGTATCCTTTGGCTTCCATTATGCAGGAGACCTGGGTTCAATCCCTGGGTTGAGAAGATCCCCTGGAGAAGCGAAAGGCTATACCCATTCCAGACAGTCCATGGAGTTGCAAAAAGTTGGACACAACTGGGCGAATTTCACTTTCACTTTTCTCTTATATAGTACTAACTGGCGGCAGGCGGGGGGCGGGGGGGGGGGGCAGCTATGTGCAGCTATTTGGGCCTAATCCTGAGTCATGTATGCAATAGGTTTTCAGTGCATGGGTTTTTGTTTTGTGTTTTGTAAAACCAGGTGACCATTGTAGATGCTATTTCAGATGCATTCATTCCTGTATTGTTGCAAACTTGAATTTTCTGAGATACGTCAGACTCCACAAGGATTTAAAAATTCCCTCACCCTCTTCAACAAGATTTTGGCTAAAGATTTGAAAGGATCAAGGTTGAATAGAAGACTTTCCAGCCAAAATGGAAAAAACATCCCAAGTGACAAAAGCCCTTCTTAAGGACAGTGTTAAGAAAACTCTCACCAAGCTATGCTGGAAAACTCATCTAAAATTACTATCAAGGAAGCCTAAAATGGAAAAAAGTCTTACAAATTGCTCTGCATATACCAGTGGCCCTGGAAGTGGACTAGGAATGAGCCCTTATGAAAGGATATATAGGAGACCATGCTTAGCTCCTGAGCTTCCGCAGTGGCTTAGCGGTAAAGAATCTGCCTGAGAGGCACGAGATGCAGGAGACTTGGGTGAGGACCCCCTGGTCCCCTGGAGGAGGTAATGGCAGCCCACTCCAGTATTCTTGCCTGGAGAATCCGCATGGACAGAGGAGCCTGGCCGGCTACAGTCCATGGGGTCACAGAGTCAGACATGACTGAAGTGACTGACCACGCACACACACTTAGCTCCTAGAAGTATAAAGAGAAACATGTCTAACACAGGAGGTAAAATTTAACAGTATGTTCAACAGGTTGTGTTCCACCAGGTCTCCCTCTCACCTGGAAGCTCTCTTTCCTCCCTTCAAAGCAGGAGGCCAGGTGCTGCTGAAAGTGTGAAAAAGAGAGATGCCTTGAGCCATACCTTGAAGCAAAAGGGAAAGAATTCTATGCTCCTTAAGACAGAGGGGTATCAAAGAAAAGGGGGCGCGGGGAGAAAGTTCCCTGGTTATCTAGTGGTTAAGAATCTTTCTGCCAATGCAGTGGATCCCTGGTCTGGAAAGATCCCAGAGGCTGCAGGGCAAGTAAGCCCATGAGCCACCACTACTGAGCCCATGCGCCCCAGAGCCCGAGCTCCGCAACAAGAAAAGCCACTGCAGTGAGAAGTCTGCACATCGCAACTAGCAGGTAGCCCCCGCTCGCCGCAACAAAGACCCAGAGCAGCCCAAAAGAAATACGTATATAAATCTTTTTTAAAAAGAAACAAACGTGATAGTTCAACAAAGAAAGAAAAGAAAAGGGGCGATTAATGCTGGGCACGACCCTGCGGGGCTGCTGGATATGGAGGCCTTTTTGTCCCCCTTTTTTTGTAGGCAAGACTCCAGCTTCCATTACTCAGCACATTTTATTAGCTAAATAAAATGAAAGACTATTCATCCATTCATTCACTCGAAAAAATCATTAACATCATTAAACGAGCAACTCCTCTGAGCTAGAATCTCTTCTAAGGGCGCTCGCCCTCGGGGACTGACATTTTAGTGCAGAGAGACGGATCACAGACAGATAAATAAGCAGGTAACGTGAGGCCAGCTCTAGGAAGAAAGAATGAGTGAGTGAGTTGTCGATGGAGGAGAGGAGAAAGTGGATGAAAGGCTCAGGGAGGGAATTTCCATCCTCCTGCCGTCACCCAGGAGGATGGGCGCTATGCAGAGAGTCTGCTCTCACCAGAGCTGGGGCAGCCTGTTGACCTGGCCTTATGTCAGCCCGAGAGAAGATATTCCAGGAGGAGATATTTACTCCAGGGTTTTAGAGCACTGGCCATCACCCACCTCCACCCCCACCCAGAGGCACCAGAAATGAAACTGCTGGCCTCTCAAAGGAAAACCAGAACTCAGTCCACCACTAAGACCTAGGGCAGCCAGTGAAGGGGACAGCTGCCCTGGGACATTCAGAAAAGTGCAGCAGCATCAAAATGCTGCCGAGGAGGCCGTGTTCCCCAAGGCCAGGGCTGAGCTGGGACTAGAGGCAGCAGAAGAATCTTCTTCCTTCCTTCCTTTCGTCCCTCCCTTCCTTCTCCCTCCCTCCCTCAGTGTCCCCTTCCCTGGCCACTGTGTGCATATTACACTCCCAGCCTTCTCTCTTCCACTTCCCATTTTATTTTTCTCTGTGGCACTTATTACCTTCTAACACACCATATAGTTTACTTATCTATTGTGTTCTTGCTTTTTTAAAATCAAATTTTTGTTACTCAGTAACGAGGGGGCCAGTTTACCAGGATGTGATAATGGTAGTAGCAAGAGCAGTAGGAAGGAGCTCAGCATTCAATGTATCTAATACATAAAGCTTTAGTGATTTGTTAAATATTATGATATTACACAGGATCAAAACTCTCAGCCCTTCCCTAGATCTTTAATTGATATCTTTCAGACAAGAAGACATGGATTTGATCCCTGGGTTGGGAGGATCCCCTGCAGAAGGAGATGGGAAACCACTCCAGTGTTCTTGCCTGGGAAATTGCATGGACAGAGGAGCCTGGCAGGCTACAGTCACAAAAGAGCTGGAGATGACTTAGTAACTAAACAGGAACAGCAGATAAGTTAAATAATCTAAACAGGTCAGAAATTGCCTGCTGACATCATGCTGCTACTGCTAAGTCGCTTCAGTTGTGTTCGACTCTGTGCGACCCCACAGATGGCAGCCCACCAGGCTCCACCATCCCTGGGATTCTTCAGGCAAGAACACTGGAGTGGGTTGCCATTTCCTTCTCCAATGCATGAAAGTGAAACGTGAAAGTGAAGTCACTCAGTAAGTGTCCAACTCTTCGTGATCTCATGGACTACAGCCTACCAGGCTCCTCTGTCCATGGGATTTTCCAGGCAAGAGTACTGGAGTGGGTTGCCATTGCCTTGGAATTACCTTGCACAGGGAACTCTACTCAATACTCTGTAATGACCTGCTGTACAGCGAAGTGTATCAGTTATAGATATACATATGCCCACTCTTTTTTAGATTCTATTCCCATATTGTGTTTGCTTTTGTCAACAACCCCCCAGACCCCAAGTGCAAGTTCCATGAGGGCAGGGATTTACCTCTTCTGCTCATTGTTATATTCTAGCACCCAGAACAGTGCCTGGCACACAGTAGGTGCTCAAAGAATATTACTCACCCCTTCCTTCATCCTTCCAAAATTATTTGAGTGCTGGTTCTGTGCCCATACTGTGCTGTGGGCAGGGGCGAGAGTCATCTATAAGACATCCTGGGACTCCCCTGGCAGTCCAGTGCTTAGAACTCTGTGCTTCCACTGCAGGGAGCATGGGTTCGATCACCGGTCGAGGAACTAAGATCCCTCAAGCAACTCAGCCAGGCCCAAAAATAACTAGTAAGACATCACTCCTCTCTTTAAGGTGCTCATGGCCCCTGGGAGCCATCCTTTGGAATGGATGGTGCCAGAAACCTGGGTGCCCCTCCCCCCACTTCATTCCCAAAGTTTCCCTCCATTCAGTCCCCTCGCTGTGTGAATGAGGGGAAGTCTTTCCTGTAACAGTGAGCACGAGTCCCTGAAAGCACAAGTCCCTGAAAGCACGAGTCCCTGAAAGCTTCCTTCTGGCTCTGCCCGGAGCCGACAAGCAGCCTGGTCCAGTGGAATCAGACAGTCCAGAGTTTGACTCTCCATCCTGCTCCCCGGCTTCTCTGAGAACTCAGTTTCTTCATCTGTAGGATGGGAGTCCAATATCCACCTTGCAAGGGTTCCACCGCAAGTAGAAGCTGTCTAAAGGGTTTGGCCAGAGCAGGCAGTAATCAAAGGCCCCTCTTTGCTGACACTGTTCCTGCGGTGTCTGGCTGTGACTTGCAGCAGGCTGCCTCGCGTAGAGAGGACAGTCGGGTGCCCCGTGCTGGCACAGGGAAGCCACACTCCAGTCCCCAGCACCCTGGGCAGGCACTCAACCTCAGGTGTTCCACACAGCATTCGTGGCTTTTACAAATCGAGATTCAACTTGGCGATGACTGTTTAAAATCCAGCATTGGTGAGGGTGTGTGCTTACCACTGTCACACCTGGCTCCCGAGGCATGTGTTTCGTTTGGGAAAATCTAGTGATATCTCGGGGCCTCCCAGGTGGCGCTAGTGGTAAAGAACTCAGCTGCCAGTGCAGGAGACATAGGAGAGACAGGTTCAATCCCTGGGTCAGGAAGATCCCTGGAGGAAGGCATGGCAACCCACTCCAGTATTCTTGCCTGGAGAATCCCATGAACAGAGGAGCAATATCTATCAAAACAATTCAGGCTCTAGGAAGTCACTGAAACCTGTACAAAGACTCACAGACCTGGATGTTCATGAAAATGTTATTTATAATACCAAACAAATAAATAACTTCATTGTCTAACACTAGGGATTTACTAGATAAAACATATGATATATATCCTGCCATTAAAAATAGTGTTATAGAAAAAGAATAATATGGGAAGATGTTTACAAAATATTAAATGAGTAAAGCAAACATAAATCAATATTATAGTATGAATCTCTTTCCCTGTTTCTCGTACTAAAGTTGCCTCTAGATGGTAGGATTACAAATGTTTTCTAGTTTCTTCTTTGTGCTTTCTTTTCTGTATTACCTGTTTTTAAAGAAAAATTAGAAAATCAAACTCATTTTTGCAAAATACAGACTAAACAGAGATATAACAAATTACATAGTTAAATTTTATCTTATGTCATGTCGAGATCACTTATGTTAACCTATAGATAATTTCTGATCATAGCTCAATGAACTTGTGAAAAAATTTTAAACTGTCCCTACTATCTTTTTATTACTGGACCAGAAAGATCCTCTGGAGAAGGGAAAGGCTACCCACTCCAGTATTCTGGCCTGGAGAATTCCATGGACTGTATAGTCCATGGGACTCACAAAGAGTCGGACATAACTGAGTGACTGTCACTTTCATACATATATATGTAAATTTCTTAAAGCCCTTTTCTTTGGGAATAATGTTAATTTACAGAAAAGTTGCAAAGGTAGTACAGAAAGTGCCCCTGTTCCACCCCCATCCCTCCTAACTTGCATAACCAGGG
The DNA here is from genome assembly GCF_014754425.2 of Oryx dammah. Lineage (NCBI taxonomy): Eukaryota > Metazoa > Chordata > Mammalia > Artiodactyla > Bovidae > Oryx > Oryx dammah. The sequence goes on from NW_024070200.1 coordinate 48,061,546, forward strand.
TACACTTGTCACAACTCAGAAACCAGCACTAGTAACTAAACTTCAGACTTTATTTGGATTTCGCCAGTTTTCCCATTAACATTCTCATTCTGTGCCAGGGTACAGTCCCTGGGTACCACATCGCCTTGATCTGGCCCTGTCTTTTCAGGCTTCCCTGGTCTGTGACAGTTTCTTGGACGTTCCTGGTTTTTCGGGTACCTGTATGAATTTTGTAATCAGGAAAAGAAAGGGATGACGCCGAAGCAGAAGAAAAGCAATGATGATGATGGCAGTGGTGAAGAGTTCTGTCTCGGAATGCCTTCATTTTTATCTCGGTGGGAGGCAAAGGATCTTCTTTTCCTTTCTCTGTTCACCGGAACAAAACGGGGAAAGCAGTTGCTGCCTGGCATCTGTGGGATCCACAGAGGCTGGGCGCCTTAATCCCTCCCTGCCCTCTGCCCTCTCGGTTCCTGCGCCTGCTACCGTCCCCCTCGCCCCCCAGCCCGATGCGGGGGGCCCTTGGTTGCAGGGCGAGCCCGGAGCCGCGGGTCCCCTCGCCAGTTGGGCGAGCGCGCGGGCGGCACCCGGATCAACTGTTCCGCAACACCCGACTCGGCCGCCCCGCCCCGCCCCTGCCCCAGGTCTTATAAGGCTGTCCTGCCTTCAAGCCTCCGAACAGCCCGCTGCCCGCCCCGGCCAGGCGCCCCCTGCAGCATGATCTGGAACACCAATCTCCGCTGGCGGCTGCCGGTCGTCTGCCTGCTCCTGGAGGTGGCCCTGATAGCCCTCTTCGGCGTGTTCGTGCGCTACGACATGGATGCCGATCCCCACTGGATGGAGGAGAAGGTGATCAAGAACTTGTCCACTGACTTGGAAAACGAATTCTACTATCGCTACCCGAGTAAGTCCCGCCACCTTGCAGGTCCACTTTGGGGGTCCCCTCCCCCCGGGCGGAGGGTCCTGCCTGGCCTCGGCCGGAGCTGCAGAAGGAAATGCCGCCCCCAGCCCCCTGCCCCGCCCCTCTTAGGCTCCCAACTATGGAGACTTCCCAGTGTCTGGAGGTTAAGCTCCAGAAATGGCCAGGCGTGCCCAGATTCCTTTCAGCTTGCGAAAACTCATGAAGAGAGCTCCCTCCAGGTGTCCTCCGAGACCTCCAGCCTCCTTCAGAGAGCCCTTCTTGATGTCTTCAGGAGACCCCAGCCAGTGGGTGACCTTAGCTCTCCTGTCCAGCTGTGCCCAAACTCTCCACCTTAAGAGAGTAGTTCCAACGTCAAGGGCTGCAGGGGTGGCTCATTGGCTTACCAGCCCTGCTGGTGTGGAGGACCACAGCACAACCATGTTTTGGCTTGGAGAGGGAGAGAAACACCCCCTGAATTCTCTGGCATCCGAGGTGCCATGATTAACAGCATGTCCACAGAGTCACCACACCTCACCTGTGTCACGGCTTTGCCCTCAGCCAGGTGGGTAACCTGTAGCAAATATCAACAATACACAGACTCGATTTCCTCATCTGTCCAATAATGGGACCTACCCTACTGGAGTGGGGTGAGGCTGGCATGAGACATGGCACATAAAGTTCTGGCACTGTGCTGGGCATGGAGTCCTCACTTCATAATGCAGCAATTACTAGATGAGTACGAAATGCAGAGGCCCTAGGACTCAGCAGTTAGAAGAACTGGGGCAAGGTTACTTGGGTTGGCCCAACCTCTGGACTCCCAGCCCTTGTGCTTTCTAGCTTTCCACACCATCTGCCAACAGCCAATGGCAGTCTCTTTCTAACTGTTGGTACTCACATAGTCATGGACTGTTAGTTTCAGAAGGGACCCTAAAGTTCATCTCCGACAGTCTCCTATGCAAACTGATCTTCCCTCCATGACTTGTTTGTCGTTGTTCAGTCTCTCAGTCGTGTCTGACTCTTTGCAACCCCATGGACTGCAGCACGCCAGGCTTCCCTGTCCTTCACCATCTCCCAGAATCTGCTCAAACTCATGTCCATTGAGTTCATGATGCCACCCAACCATCTCATCCTCTGTCACCCCATTCTCCTCCTGCCATCCATCTTTCTCAGCATCAGGGTCTTTTCCAATGCCTTGGCTCTTAGCATCAGGGGACCAAAGTATTGGAGCTTCAGCTCCAGCATTAGTCCTTCCAGTGAATATTCAGGATTGATTTCCTTTATTTAGGATTGATTAGTTTGATCTCCTTGCTGTCCAAGGGACTCTCAAGAGTCTCCTCCAGCACCACAGTTTGAAAGCATCAATTCTTTGGCGCTCAGCCTTCTTTATGGTCCAACTCTCACGTCTGTACATGACTGTTGGCAATGTTATGACTCCCATTTCACAGACCAGGAAACTGAGGCCAGAGAGGGGACATGTCTTGCAAAAGTCACTCATCCAGAAACCTAGTGAGCCAGCATAGGAGCTCCAGGGACCTGAACCCACCCTCCTGGACTGCTCTCCTCCCTTTCATCTCACCTTTCCCCTCTTCTCCTTCCCTACTTGTGGCTGTGACTAGGAGTTGGAACGTAGGTGTGGCCCCAAGCTTGGGTTCCCGGGCCTCAAGGCAGTTCCCAGGGGCGTGGAGTGAGTGCAGTCCCTTTAGGTACTTTCTGAGTTCTTGGTTCCATGCTGTCAACACCTGTGCAGCCTTCATTCCTGCCGAGGATTGGAGGAGTCCTTTGGGCATCTCAGTTTTCAGAGAAGTCTAGCTCCAGCTGACTCAAGCTGGGGACCAGGGGTGTCTGAATATGGCTCCCGGGTCATGGGCCCCTTGGTAAATAGTAGGCACAGAACCAGCTGGGGACCCATCCTGGCAGTGCCCTGAAAGCCCAAGCTGCTGAACACGAGCTTCCTCCTGGGCTGATGTTCCGGGCAGTGTCTGGGGAGGTTGGCCTAAGGAGAAGCCATCAGAGCCGGGCTCTTGAAGCTTCCCGGGAAAACAGGGAGAAAGGAAATGACCTAAGGCTGAGGATGCTACAGTTTCAAACACCTGAAGGTCTGGTTCATAAAACAGGCAGCAAGGTTCACCCTGTGCTCCTGGGAACTAAACCTCAGATTTGTGCATTCCTCAAGCAGAGGGCAGTGTAACCTGGCAGCTGACTTTGGAATTAAACAGATATGGGCCCATCACTTGAAATGGAGTAAAGTGAAAGTGTTAGTCACTCAATTGTGTCTGACTCTTTGTGACCCATGGACTGTAGCCCACCAGGCTCCTCTGTCCATGGGATTCTCCAGGCGAGAATACTGGAGTGGGTTTCCGTTTCCTTTTCCAGGGGATCTTCTCAACCCAGGGATTGAATCCAGGTCTCCTGCATGGCAGGCAGCTTCTTTACCATCTGAGCCACCAGGGAAACCCAAAATAGATTAAGCCACCTCTCTAATCACACTGAGTCTCAGTATGCTCATCTATGAAATGGGAATGTTATTTAATGCACAGGAACTCTTGGAAGATTGAAGATAATGGGTAGCCAGGAGGGCATGTCTCATGACATGAAACCAGAGGACAGTAAACGCTGGTATCAAGCTTCCTCAGAAGGGACTGGTGCTGTCGCTGAAGGTGTTTAAGTGCAGGCTTGGCATCCATTTAGTGATGTGCCTTCCCTGATAACTCAGTTGGTAAAGAATCCACCTGCAATGCGGGAGACCTGGGTTCGATCCCTGGGTTGGGAAGGTCCCCTGGAGAAGGGAAAGGCTACCCACTCCAGTATTCTGGCCTGGAGAATTTCATGGACGAGTCCATGGGGTGGCAAACAGTCAGACACGACTGAGCGACTTTCACTTCACATCACTTTAGTGATGTGGCCAAGGAATATCTCTTTGACCATGAGTGTGAACCACTATAGCATTTAAATTCCTTTGTGCTGTCCCCACTTGTTGTTCAGTCACTAAGTCACGTCCAACTCTTTTGCAACCCCATGGACTGTAGCCTACCAGGCTCTTCTGTTCATGGGATTCTCCAGGCAAGACTACTGGAGTGGGTTGCCATTCCCCTCTCCAGAGGATCTTCCTAACCCAGGGTTCAAACCCGTGTCTCCCACGTTGGCAGGTAGATTCTTTACCTGCCACCAGAGAAACCTTCTTCCCACTCACAAGCACTTTTTGCTTGCTATGTCAGACAAGGAGTGTATTTGTTGCTATTTTATGTTGCTAGAGATGGAGCTTAGAGATTTTCCCAGCTGGTCAGTGGCATAGGCAGGGGTGAGGCCAAGCCCTCACACTGCACAAAGCCTGCTTCCCCCAGTCTCTGTGGCATTGCCACTCCCTCAACCACCTCCCCAGGAGGGTTTGCAGTGATGGGATGGTTCTCTGTCCAGCTCTGAGTTGTGGGAGAAGTGGACACAGAGCCTTGGGGAATTGAGGGACTGGCCAGTGGATTTGAAAGCAACAGTTTAGGCTGGGCTGGCCTGTAGAGCATGGGAAGAGCCTGTCCCCAGGCTGCTGCAGGGCTGAAGAAGCATTGGAGAGAGAGCTGATGTTGCCCACCAGCATGGGGAACTTGATCCTCAGATTTCAGAAAATTTCTCTTGGCCTTCTTCAGACCTTCCCAAGAGAGTGAGCCAGGAAGGGGTCGCAGAACAGCTGTGTACTGGCGCCCCCTGGTGGCGGCTCTCAGAACTGGCCCCCAGGAGCCATGCTTGCCCCTCAGGGACCTCCCATGGTGGAGGGACTCTGCCTGGCTGCTTGAGTCACTCACTACAGGCTGGGGAAAGTAGGGAAAGAGAGTCGTTGTCTTACCAACTTCCACTGACCCCCAGCAAGTCGCCAACCCAATGCAAAGCACCTGGCCAGTCTTGAAAGAGAAAGCGAGAAGTAGTAATTAATATAACTAAGCAATTGCTGAGGAGGAGAAGGGAACAACAGGATGAGATGGTTGGATGGCATCACCGACTCGATGGACATGAGTTTGAGCAAGCTCCAGGAGACGGTGACGGACAGGGAAGCCAGGTGTGCTGCAGTCCATAGGGTCTCAAAGAGCCAGACACGAGTGACGCGACTGAACAACAGCAAGCAATTGCTGAGGAATCACGTTTATACCCAGGGCTTCGATTGGGTGACATTAAATGTGTATCACACACCTCTGAGTTCTGTTACTATTCCTCATTTTACAAAAAAAGAAACTTGAGGTCAAAGAGGTTATGTCCTTGCTAAAGGTCATACAATCTGGACCTTCAGACCATTAAAAAATATATATATATATATATATATTTATTATTTATTTATTTGGCTGCCCCAGATCCTAGTTGTGGCATGTGGGATCTAGTTCCCTGACCAGGGGTCGAATCCAGTACCCCTGCTTTGAGAGCGAAGAGTCTTAGCCCCTGGACCATCAGGGAAGTTCTGGATCATTATTATTAAAAGCATTTTCAGTAGCATCGAACTCATTTGGCAGTCAATCCTAAAGGAAATCAACTGTGAATCTTCATTGGAAGGACTGATGCTGAAGCTGAAGTTCCAATACTTTGGCTTCCTAATGCTAAGAGTCAGGTCATTGGAAAAGACCCTGATGCTGGGAATGATTGAGGGCAGGAGGAGAAGGGGACAATAGAGGATGAGATGGTTTGATGGTATCACCAACTCAATGGAGATGAGTGTGAGCAAACTCTTGGAGACAGTGAAGGACAGGGAAGCCTGGTGTGCTGCAGTCCATGGGGTTGCAAAGAATCAGACACGACTTAGTGACTGAAAAACATTCATATTCCAGTAAGGACCAGTTTAGGAGATAGAAGGGATTAAGAGAGCGAATAAGGAAGGTGCGGAAAGAGCAAAGCTGGAGTCTGTGTGCCTGAGGTTGGGGGACAAGAAACAGATATCCACAGAAGGGTTAGAGACAGAGGTCAGGACAGCCGGGGAGTCACAGAGAAGAACGGAGAACTGGCGAGGTGGGGACCGGCAGGGAGAAGCCCTGAGAAGCTGTGTGCTCTCTGCTCTTTCGTCCCAGGCCACAGGGAGAACTGAAGGCAGCCCCCAGGAAGGCCACCTCCAGTCTCTTGAGGCCGAGCCCCTGCCCCTGCCCACCTGCTTCCCCCACCTCCAAAGAGCTCACGTTTCTTGCTATGGAAGTCTGCGATGCTACCTTTTCTCGGGTTCCCCTCACCTCCCTGCCAGCACCGTCCCTGTCTAATCTGCTCAATTCCGCCGGCCAGTCCTCGGCTCCTGTCTCCCGCTCATCGTTCCAATTCCCAGCTCTGTGTGCAGGTCTGTTGGACCTCAGAGTCCAGCTCCAACCCCAATGGCCAGGCTCCATTGCGCCCACACTACCCCGCCTGATGCTTACCGACACCACCCACCCCCGGGGTCACGGGGTCATCTCAAACTCTCACGATCAGCCCTAGACCCAGCACCTCCCTCCCTCCCCAGCAACCTCTTCCTCCTTCCTTGCATTTGCTTTCCTCTGTGGTGTGAGGTGTCTCCTCCCTCTCTCTCCAGTCTGTCACCCGTCAGCTTCTTCCCAAGAGTCACCATGACACCATGGATGGCGCTGCACATATGTTAGCTCAGTTTCCTCCACAACAGAAGCACGATAAACCATAAAACACGATAACGACAAAAAATCAGTCTCACACACTGGGAAGCCCAAGCCGAGCTGCTGTTTGTGTAAGTCTGCGCAAAAGAAGCTCAAAGCTCAGAGCACAGTGCTGGGGTGAGACCCACAGCTCTCTTGTATCAACTTCTGTGCCTCAACCCTTACCCAGCCTCAGGGAAGCCTGCAGGGGAGACAGATGAGGGCAACGGGGGAGGGGAAGGACAGCCTGAGCATCGCTGCCCGGCCGCACTGTGGCTCACCAGGCTGCTGTGGACATCAGGGCCTGTCTACCCAGTGGGTAGGAGACATCAGACAGGAGAGGGTCTACAGTCTCCCCTGATGGTGAAGTGCCACCCGGGGCCCTTGGCTGCTGCTCAGCTGGCATGTCTGGCTACTCCTGAGATCACAACAGTAATTATCCATTCATCCCTTCAGGGATATTTATGGGGCATCAGGGAATGGCTATAGGCAGTGGAGAATACCAGCGTGAACAAAACAGGCTTGGCCTGGACTTCTGGGGCTTCCCTGGTACGTCAGCGGTAAAGAATCCGCCTGCAGTACAGGAGATGCAGGTTCAGTCCCTGGGTTGGGAACATCCCCTGGAGAAGGAAATGGCAATCCACTCCAGTATTCTTGCCTGGGAAATCCCATGGACAGGGGACCCTGGCGGGCTACAGTCCATGGGATCGCAGAGAGTTGGACATGACTTAGCAAATAAACCACCACCACCATTTGACTCCTTGGAGCTTTAAAGTCTAGTGGGCCAGACAAACAAACCTAACTACAAATTGTTGTAAGAACTAGAAACGAAAGAAGAAGGTGTCATGAGGAAGTGAATTAAGTTGAAACTCAGGGGTCTGGAAGGCCTCTGTGATGAGGTGACTTTTTGCTGAGATCCACAAGGAGAAATGGAGAAGGAAATGGTAACCCACTCCAGTATTCTTGCCTGGAGAATCCCATGGACAGAAGAAGAGAGTCAGGCACGACTGGGCAACTAAACAACAAGAAGAGAAGTTGCTGGCCATTCTGCAGGAACAGCGTCCTATGTGGAGGGACCACCACAGGCAAAGGTCCAGAGAGAGACTGAGCCCAGGGAGGCCAGTGCAGCTGGGGCACCAGAGGGAAGGGAGGGCCGAGGAAAGGAGGAAGGAGGAGACTGGCGGGTGGGGCCAGGCCAGGCTTGGTGAGCCCTGCAGTTCCCTTTCTATGTACTCTTTTTAACTCCCATTAAGCATCTCTCTCTTTTCCCACATAAAAGCAAACACGTACATACAGTTCCTTTTCCTCTGAACTGAGAGTCCGTTATACATATTGCGGTCTGGCCACCTTAATTACTCCACTGTTTCCTAAGAATAGAGGCATTCTCTTCCATCACCACAGTAATCAACTTCATGAATTTACACTGTACGCTACTTTAATATACTGTCCCTATACAATTTTGTCAGTGGACCCAATACAAACCTTTGTGGCATTCCCCTGCACCCACGCCCACTCCCTACCGCAGCCAAATCCAGGATCCAGTCTAGGGTCAAGTATTGGATTTATTTGACCTGTCTCTTTAGCCTCTTTAACCTAGAACATTCCTGTGTAGGTACAGCACCTAGCATGTGTCTGTCCTATAACAGACGTTCACAAGGGCAGCCTTTCTTTATCTTTTAAGACACTGATATTTTTCAAGAGTCCAGCTTCCACCCCTTTCTAATAGCATGTTCCTTTGTTGTTTGGTGTTTCCTCGTGATTAGATTGGGACTGTGCCTTCTCAGCCAGAGCACTACATAGGTGATGTGTCCTTTTCAGAATATCTTCCTGAAGGTGTACAAGGTCCGGGTGTCCCACACAGGTGGTGTTAATTGTGATCACACTGTCAAGATGTTGCCCAATTTCTCTGCTGTATGGTTACCGGATGTTTTTTCACTCTCCTTTACAACTCATAAGCAATCTATGGGGAGACTCCTTTAAGACAACGCAAATACCTTGATCTTCCTCAAAGTCTGTCCCTGGATTTTAACATCCAGTGATGAAATCTTCATTGTGAAAATTATGATTTTCCAACTTCAGTGCTCATTCCACATTCAACTGTTGGGCTGTCAGTGTCCTGTTGTAAGCAAGAACCCTCTCTGGTCTCTCTCTCTCTCTTTTTTTTTTTTTTAAAGTTCCTGCTTTTTATGATTTTCATTTGTTATGGTACCTAATTATTTTGGCCAGTCAAGGGACTCCTAGGCCAAATGAGACTAACTTTTCCATGGCAGAAGAATGGAATTGCGCAGGTAAGGCCCTTGGTGAGGGCAGTGAAAGGGGGCTGTCATCTCCCAACAGAGACGCTCGGGCATTCCTTGGCCTTAAAACCCAGTGGTCTAAGTGATCTAAAGTGGGGGTCTCACCTCCCTCTCCCCAGCCCAGTCCGCCCCAGAGGCTTTTTTTCTTCTAATTGAAGTACAATTGATATACAATGTTATGTTAGTTTGTGGTGTATAGCAGTGATTCAGTTATACATATATAAAAATACATTTTTTTTCATATTCTTTTCCACAAGGGTTCATTATAGGATATTGACTACAGTTCCTTTTGCTATACAGTAGGACTTCGTTTTTTATCTGTTGTATACATGGCAGTTTGTATCTTATGATGTGATGGGGTAGTAGTGGCTCTTCTACTCACAGCAGAGTCATAATTACTGCAGGAGCCTCAGGATCCAGATGTAGGGGTGGCGGGATGGGGGTTGGAGTGTGGCCCAGGCCCGGCCAGTGGCGGAGCAGACACAGGCTCAGCCGCGGACTGCGCTGGCCCAGACGCAGGGCTGCGGCAGGGAGCTTCGCTAGGCCACCAGACGCAGGGCTATGCGGGGAGCTTCGCTAGGCCACCAGACGCAGGGCTGCGGCGGGGAGCTTCGCTAGGCCACCAGACGCAGGGCTGCGGCGGGGAGCTTCGCTAGGCCACCAGACGCAGGGCTGCGGCGGGGAGCTTCGCTAGGCCACCAGACGCAGGGCTATGCGGGGAGCTTCGCTAGGCCACCGGGACTCTGGGCTGTGTTCTCCCCACAGGCTTCCAGGACGTACACGTGATGATCTTCGTGGGCTTCGGGTTCCTCATGACCTTCCTGCAGCGCTACGGCTACAGCTCCGTGGGCTTCAACTTTCTGCTGGCGGCCTTCGGCATCCAGTGGGCGCTGCTCATGCAGGGCTGGCTTCAATTCTTTGACGGACGCTACATTCTGGTGAACGTAGAGAAGTGAGCGCGGCTCGGGCCGCGGGCGGGGGGCAGTGGGCGGGGCCTGCGCGGGAGGCGGGGCCTGCGCGGGAGGCGGGTCCGGGGCGGGGCCCAGAGGCTTTGGGCTGTGAGCTGGGTCTTCGTCATCCAGCCAAGGTACCCAGGGGCCCTGCAACATACACCCCCACACCCCTCAACACACACACACTCACTCACTCATTTCCTGATCAGTGAGTCTCCAGGGTGGGAGTTCTCATGGCAACCAAGTGCTATTGGAGGGTTTCCTTCCTCCTAAGACACCGGCTGCCGGGATGCAAGGCCTTTCCCCAGGGTCCAAGTCCGGACTCTGCTCTGACATCTCAGGGCAAACATCAAAATTTGCCCTGAGAGACCTCAGGCCATAGGACCCATGGAGGGGAGGGAGCGAGTGGCAGTTGAGCGGAAGGAGTGTGGGACTGCCTGAAGCAGCCTCCTTCGGTTCATTGTAGAGAGAATATTGAATGGGGAATCCAGTTGCCTGTGTCCTCACCCACAGAACAGAGCAAAGAGCTGTGAGGCCTGTGTGGAGTCCTAGGGCCAAAGTTCTTCCCTGCCTCAGCCTCCGAGGGGGCCCCTGATCCCTATCTCTTCTCACCTCCATCCTCATCACTTGTCTGTGACAATCTTTCGGTCTGACAAGTACTACATTCCCTTCTATCAGGGAGCTCAGCCCCTCCCTCTGTCTGAAGAGGCCTCCTAGGAGCCTTAGCATGCTTCTTCCCTCAACACCTCCACCAGGTTATACAGTAAATTTGCCAACTTGCCAAAAACCAGCTTGCCAAGCAGTCATCTCACTGAATGACTCATTTATCAAACTCTCCAGCCAGGGAAACTTAAGAAACTGACCATAGTTTCCGTTGCATGGTACAAAGTTAACAGCTTTTGGGAGATTTTCCCCCTCCCTTCCCTTTTTAGTCAAGGTTTGGTTTATTGAAGGTTCTTCTTTAAGTCCAGTTAGATTGTCTTCAATTTCTGTAGACACATGACGTTTGGCTAAAGAAAAGTACATTTCATAACTTGAGAAAGTTGCCGTTGGTGTGTAAAAACAAGCATTCATTAGCCTGCTTGGAAAACCAAATCCACAGAAAGGGTTTAGAGGCAAATTGGCACAAAACCACATTTTTTTAAACATCTATTTTTAATTGGAGAATAATTTCTTTACAATATTGTGTTGGTGTCTACTGCACATCACATAAATCAGCCATAGGTATACTTATGCCCCTTCCCTCTTAAACCTCCCTTCCCAAAACTACATTTAAAGTACAAATTCCTGCTGTCACATACAAGGCACCAATCAGATATCACAGGCCAGGGGCCTGAAATTTTAAACATATGCCAAATATTTGCAAAATATTAATTCATTCGAGCCAATTAATGAATCCACGAATTAAGAGAAACAGGAAAAATAGTCAACTAGGTAGAAAATGTTTTGGAACCAAGAAACTGGTCTTTTTGTATATAAATCTATGACATACATGCATATCACTCTACTGTATAAGATACACAGGAAATTCTCATTCCCAAAGCCATAGACCCAAAGTATAAATGTGCCTGTATTTAATTGGCCACCACAGCGAAATAGCTATGGCTAAATGCAAAACAGAAGTATGGAGCTTTTTTAAATGTTCAAAGGAAATTATTGTAAACTTTTGTGGGTTAAATTTTTTGAACCAGTTATTTAACAAGTTAGTCACTTGACAACTTGAATTTTGGCAACTTGGTTTTGGGGGAAATGATTTTCAGCAACTTAGCTGGAGCCGATTTCTGGTGCCCCGGGCTGAGATGAACATGTGGCCCCCTACACCTCACCTGAAGATCCTTCTCCTAGCTTCTGTCCTGCCCCTGCTGAAGAATCCCAGATCCCACCTGTCCTTCCAGGGTTGTTCCCAGACTCAAGGAGGACCTGTGTGCTCCTCAGCCTCCATTCTTGGGCCTTGCCTGAGATGCAACATCCAGATATCCATTTCCCAGGGGCCGATGGCCCAGGTATGGGCTTCTGTGCGCTCCCTCTCACTCCTTCCTAGGGAGTGATTGCTGCCAGGTGGTCTTCTGGCTGAGTAATTTGGGCAAATAACTCCGGCTCTCTAAGTCTCCATTTCCCATCTTTATGACGTGGCTAATAATGGTACCTGTTCCATGGGTCCAGCTGTGATACAGGAGGGCCTGTGCTGCACTGAACAAGCACTGAAGTGCCTGGCACTTAGCGCCTGTCATCATGTATTCAGCCAGGCCCAGGGGCTGCGGCAATGAACAAGGCTTATAGTGAAGAGACATTCCAGTGGACATCCTTTGTCTGGGGAGGGACCCTGCGGAGACGGTGCCCTGCCCCCACTCCACACACTGTCCCTACCATCGGCTGGCTTCTTACTTCTCACTTCCTGATTCACACACACACACACACACACACACACACACACACACACACACACAC